>NC_090807.1:13655708-13973625 GCF_036512215.1 Solanum lycopersicum
GTCTGTGTGTGTGATTTATTGTTGTCATTTTAAGTTCGTTGAAATTATTCAAGTTTGAGGTATCACTGCTTCTTTAATGGTTAATCTGTTTCATGTTGGGAGGATTAATCTGTAACCTCGGGTGCTTTAGAGGATTAAATTTCTTAAGGACGCACAGTGGGTTCTATGGACTTGAACAGTTCTTTGTGTTTTTATTTTTGTCTTTTATTTCTTTTGGTTTGCTAATATGAATGCATAAGATAACAAGCTTAAGAAATTTAATATTTATAGTATTTTCTGTAGTGAGGTAATTACTTCTATTTTTTGTGTCTTTTTGTTGGAAAGAAGAAGAAGAAGAAGAACAAGAAGAAGAAAATTATTTTATCATATGATGAAAGATATTTGAGATGAACTAGTACTACTTTAATATATTAGAGTATATTTTATGCAGTAAGTTTTTCTTGGATGGATAAGATTAATCTTATTTTCTTTTCAAGTGCACTTAAGCATCGCACCCCTTCAGTTTTCTTTTAAAAGAGAAAGTTTTTTTGTTCATAGAGGCTAAAATGAGCACCTTAATGAACATGAGTTTAGTTTATTGTAGAAATTCAATATCTTCTAAGGAAAATTTGAATATGATGAAAATTGGAAAGAAAAAAATAATTTACTAGAAAAGTGACTTGAATGGAATCATTTTTGACAGATAAAATATGATTTAATGAGAGGAAAAATCAGGCTCTATTTTTGTTTCCCTTGAGTATTATTTTTTCTATCCTTTATTAAGTTATGAGATTTCTTCATAAATGTTAAGATAGATTGTCATTATGTGATGATCTCAGAATATATCTTTAACATTACTAATATGTATTCTGTTTAGAGGAGATGGGAAAAAAGTTTTTTGTAGTTTTCTACTTCATGTGAAATTTGATTGTGTCTTACTTTTGGAGACTAAAATTTTCTATTTTTTTACTCCGTTGGTATGAAGAATATAAGAACTTCATGAACAAATCATATTGTGCATTGGTTCGAAGAATATAGAAACTTCACCATCTATTAAATACTCTGTTTGAATGAATATTCTGACTTAAAGATTAATATTAAGTCTTCTTCATTATCTAGGAGCAGTGTTGTATTTAAGGTTTCTAGAGATTGAAACCTTTTTGGTTTACTACTCTGTTTGATATGAAACTAATTAAAAAAATATGAAAACTTCATCAGAATTCAAAATTCATCCAGTTGACAATTAGAAGAATATAAAAATTTCATCGTTAACTAGAAACAAGTTATATAAAGATTAAATTTTTATTGTTAATATTCTAAATATTAAGTGGTTTGTCTAATTGTGACAGAAAGGGGAAAAACACTAGTGGCAAAAAGCTTGTAATAAGTTTGTAATGAGTGTTTCTATAGATTAAATCTCCAAAAGAAGGTTTCGTGTTGCCAATGTGTATTTGATGTTATACAATTTGAAAGCATGGAAAAAAATGTGACAAATAATTTCAAATACTTGAAAAATATTTTTGAGAACATTTTTAAAAATGCGGGGGGTTCTTTACTTGTGATAAAGACATATAATGACATTCTAGTAATATGTTAGATCCACAAAATTCTTGGAGTATATTTGATATTGTAGTCATTGAGTTTTCTTTACTAGTATATGTGATATGACTAGTATAAAACCACAAAATTATATTACTCATTCGAAAGAATTGTAATCTTTGATGAAAAAGTGACACTTAAATATTGCAATTTTTCATGAAAAGATATGCTTAATACAATAAATTTATTTGTATAGACATGAACATTGGTGAAAACTGATCTTTTTATGTTTGTGTTGTAAAACAAACATTTAGATCATATTTCCCTTATTGGACCTATAAAACGGTCATGGATAATTTTTTTAATAAATTGAATGTTATGAAAAGGTCAGGACGGATCTATTCAAGTGGTTGGGGTGTCATGCCACCTACGAGTTTCGACGAAAACATTATGGGTATAGGTATAAATATACACAATCTATGTATTAATAATAAACTCGCCACCCCAGTACAGAAGCACTTTGTGGTGCCCGTGGTAAAAGGCTAAATGTTTAAGCCTCAGGTCGTGAGATTGAAAACTGGCAGACGCATTTTTATTTTTATTTTCTTTTTTAAAACTGCTGGCTGCTTTTTTTTAAGCAACTGCTGGCTCCTCTCAATGATCATATTAATAGCTTTTCGGTTTCATTCTTTTTTACCACTGTTTCAAATTATTTGCTACTTTCTTTATCTTTAAATAATTTTATAAGCATGAAATTTAGCTTAATTTATCCTACATCTGACATTAGATATTATTTTTCTATTCTATATTAATTATTTATATTTTACTAAAAATAATTGTTGAAAATTATTTGTTAATTAACAAAATTAAAGAACACTTATTTTATTTTCACTGTCCTAACAACTAACTTTTCTTGAAAGCGTAAACAAAATTTGTAAAAAATGCAAAAATGTTTATCTTAAAGATTAAAATAGTAAACTATAATTTCTTAAATATAGAAATGGACGTATATTTTTTCTTATCTTCTCAATAATTTCTTAAACACTTAAATGCATCAAAAGTTCTCTGACTAGAAAATAACAGAAAGGTCATTACCAATTTTAATCAATAATTATATAAGTTTCCGTATTAATTTCATCTAACCCTAAATCGATAACAATTCATAAACTTTGTACATATTCTCTCAATTTATATGATATATTTTTATTTTTGAAATTCAAGCTACGTTAATACCCCCTATAGCTTGAATTTCGAGAACAAAAATTGGCCTCTCAATTAATGGAGAGAGTAAAATGAAAAAGCAAAAATTGGTTAATTATATTTTTATTTTGTTGATTGACAATTAATTTCAAATAACCATTTAGGTTTATCCTAAAAATAATACAATTGTTTTTGTACGAGGTTAAAACATATATCTTAGTTTATGTTAGTTTAAGGGAAAATGCACAAATACCCCCTCAACCTATGTTCGAAATTCCAAAGACACACTTATACTATACTAAGGTACTATTACCCCCTGAACTTATTTTATAAGTAATTTTCTACCCCTTTTTAGCCTACGGGGCACTAGTTTGAAAAAAAAAAAGTCAACCATCGTTGGGCCCACAAGATAGTACCACGTAGGTCGAAAAGGGGTAAAAAATTATTAATAAAATAAGTTCAGGGGGGTAATAGGACCTTAGTATAGTATAAGTGTGTCTCTGAGATTTCGGGCATAGGTTGAGGGGATACTTGGGTATTATCCCGTAGTTTAACTCTTTTTTATATACGTAATTATTTGACCTTAAATCAAAAAAATATTAATATATTTATCTTCATTTGATATTTGAAAAATGAAGATTATGAAGATAAATATATTAATATTTAGGCGATGAGTCTAGTTGGCACCACAGACTCTAAATTTTGGATCCGCATCTGGGAAAGGTCCTTCTGAAAAGGACATCTTGCAAGATGTTGATTTTGAAATAATGTCTGTATTTGACAAAGTTATAAAAAGTAAAGAATAAAATATTTGTAACAAAAATTTACCTCACTGAAGGTCTTTTCAAAACTCAATATTTTTGTCTGTTCTTACTTTCTTGAATCAAAGTGTTTGTGACTTGAACGCCTGAGACATTTCAATAACAAAGACTTGCAAAAACTGATCAACTTAGAAGTATTTGCTAACTTCTAGTGAAATAAATCAAAATATCAAGTATGTGTTGTTGAAAGGCAATTCAAATCCCTTAAAATTGATTTACGCTGGCATTTGTGATATGAAGTTAACACCATCTCGTAGTGGAAAAAATATTTCATAGATTTTATTGACAATTGCACTATATATTGTTGTGTCTATTTGTTGAAAAATAAGGATGAAGCAATAGAGACATCTAAAAGACATTTAATTTCAACAAGAAACTAAACTCAACTTGAAATATTGTTAGAAGACAATATTTGTTTATTTACTTCTTCTCATAGTTATGTAAAACCAAGAATATTGAGAAAAAAATTAAAGCGCATATCTAAACCTTTTTGCACAAAATAAATGTTCTTATTGAAAATAAGACTACATGGGTGCAATGCTTTAATGCACTTGGGAAGAAAATAAAAATAATCTTACCCATTAAAGGATAACTTATTACAGAAGATATACTCAAACATATTACGGAAGTATCAATTCATCCCAAAACTCTTTTATCATATGATAAATAATTTTCTTCTCTACTTTTTCTTTCCAATAAAAAGAACACAGAAAATAAAAGTGATTTCCATATCACAGAAAAATACCATCAATATAAATTTCTTAAGCTTGTTAATTCTTTTACTCAGATAGCAAACCAGAAAAATAATAAAAGATGAAAGAAAAATTCAAAAAACAATCTGGATCCACATAATCCACTTAGTATCCTTAAGAAATTTAATCCCCTCAAGTACCCGAGGTTGCAGATTAATTCCTCCCAAGATAAAACAAATTAGCCATTAAAGAAGTAGCGGTACCTCAAACTTCAATAATTTCAACGAACTCAAAAATGACAATAACGAATCACACACACAGACACGATCAATTGATTATATTTTGTAAGAAATTTATGCAAAAGAATGGAAGAATTCAATGCTGAGTATGAGAGACAACTTCTCTATTTATAGCCAACAAAGGATAAAGGTCACAAATCTTAGGAAAGAAGACAACCTTCCAGAGAGGTCACAACAATTTGGAAAAGACACAACCTTTCAAACGGTCACAACCCTTTAGAAAGAAGACAACCTTTCATGAAGGTCACAACCCTTCCACAAAGTGACAATCCTTCACGAGAGTCACAACCCTTCATTTCCTATTTTTACCTTTAAAACCCAACATGCACTGCTTCAGCCCTTCCTTCTTTCTTCTTATTTTTGTTTTTCCTTTTCATTTTATATCTATTTTGTCGATTTTTCATTTGATGAGTTCTAACTTTTTTTAATTTATCAATTTTGGTGTTTAGGCCGTGGTAATGTTGCATGAACTCAATCTAAACATGAATTTGGATGTTTTTGTTATTGTCGTTTACTTCTCTTCTTCTTCGTGTCACTATTTATAGCTTTGTTGTTCAATTTTTTGTGTTTTTGTTTTTTGAAATGTAGTGTTTCTTCCGCTTTTGTTCTTGATGTGGGTGTTTTCTCAATTTTTTATTTTTTCATAAATAGGACTTTAAAGGTACTTGGAGAACTTTGAACATTATCAGGTACACCGAAATTAATTTTGAACCTGAATAGAGCAGACGGAGTAGTTGATTGGTAGCATAACATGGAAATTACATCTTTTTCCTGTTAATAACAACTATTTTTGGAGTACATAGTCTGTTTTTTTAAAAGTTATAATTACCGTGGAACACGTTATTGTTTATGTATAGGTTGATGAATGAGTCTTTTCAAGCATAAGAGTGGAATAAGAGAAAACAGAATTGGACATTCTAGTAATTTTTATTGATGGAGATCCATACCCATGACCTAACAATTTGGCATGGTAGATGACTCAGTTTGAGTTTCATGGTAAATTGAGGATTTGTTGCTCAACTTTATGGTTACAGTTTTATATGTGATTGAAAGCATAACTAGCACATTTGATCTGCTTTTGATAATCCAACACATCAAAACGAAAATAAAATAATATTATATATATATATATATGTGTGTCCAGCATTTCTCTCTCATTAGTTGATTTAATTTTCTAGTTGGGTATGCAGTTGGATTATAATGTTGAATACAAATATATGTGTGAAGATAAACATAAACTAGAATGTGCTTATACACAGACACGATCAATCGATTTTATTTGTAAGAAATGTATGCATAAGAAGGAAAGAATTCGATGCAGAAAAATGAGAGAAAATATCTCTATTTATAGAAATCAAAGGGTAAAAGTTGCATCTCTTTAGAAATAAGACAACCTTTCAAAAACGAACACAACCCTTTGGAAAAGGCAAAACCTCCCAAACAGTCACAAACCTTTAGAAAAAAACACAACTTTTCATAAAGATCGCAACCTTTCGGCAAAGTCACAATCCTTCATTTCTTACTCACACCTTTAGAACCCAACAATCCCGCACATGAATAGAGAATGTCTATTGTTAAAACATATGCATGAAAAATAATGTGATTCATAAATAAGGATTGATCGCATTTGAATAAGTGGGTTTTCCTTTTCGGATATACTCGGTCAATCTGTAGATTTGATATCTTTGAATCGACAAGCTTTGGTGTGAACCTAGACAAAATAAGTCACATTATCAACCCTTGAACTGTTTTTGGTTCTGATTGTTTTGTTCATTTAAGCCATGAACACGTCTCGATTTATAAGTGCGTAGAGAAACGGCCATACCAGATTCCCCTTGAAGCGACTTACACTTCAAACTTACTAGGTGATTTCTAAATGTGTTTTGCCATAGATAAATTATTTGATATACTCTGTATCAAACTTAGAAACCATTAAAAAGTCTCAATTCCTTTATCCTTGTTACTTAATATTGTCTTATCATGAGAATGAACCATAAAAAATATTTTGACAATGTTGAACCGCCATTAATGACTTTGTTTGATCTCCTTGAACCTAGATCTTTGGATCTCCAGTCTTCTAGGTAGAGTTACCGCCGCAATGACTTTCCCTCGTCCATAGTCTCATTCCGTTCGATAATTTATCAACTCCCTCTCTATTTAAGCCTTTTATAAGTGGACACAACACTTTATCCTTTGACTTAACATAGTTTGGTCAAACTCGCATGTCATTCATTTGCCGATATATTTTGGTCAAACTTCACATGTCATTATTTGAGCGCTTGTTTTTAGTCCATAAAGTAATTAACAAGTTTACACCCTTTTTACAAGGAACCACCAAATCCTTGGGTTGTTCACTATAAATTTCTTTTTCCCAAATAAATATTCTTACATCAATTTTGACAAATTCGCAACTAGGAAAATTAACATCCGAAATGATGTAATCCTAGTTAAAGGCTATTATATGTCAAAATAATTAAGAATTTGTTATTGTCTTAAGCCTATGATAACAATCTTGCTTTGTATTTGTCAATAGTTTCATCAACTTTCGTTTCCTTTTGTAGATCCACTTTCAACCCAAAAATTTTTTATAGGAGGAACATCAACCAACTCCCAAATATGGTTACTCAAGATTGAATCTATCTTACTATTGTCAGACTCTTTCCATAAAGGATGAATCCACAAAAGACATCTTCTTCGACTATATGGACTCATTTTTAAGAAGAAATATTAAAAAATAAAATCTGAAGGAAGTAATTTGTCCATTGACATTTACCACACCTTTGAATATCCTTATTAAGTACATTCTCTTTGGTTCTTTCCAAGGTCATTTAGACCATTTTCTTTGTTATCCGATGGTTAGGACTTATGAACCATAAGTCAACATGCTTTACTAATTGTAGCATATCCAATGAACATATAATTCATAATCTTAGGTCCAATTTTGACCTGTTTAGGAATAGTTCCTTTATTTCAATTTCTCATGTAGAATAGACTGTACTTAAAAATTGTTAGATCACTACCTTTCAAGAGTTATTGCTTGTATAAACGTTAAGCGACGACAAACAATTTTCTATTGGGATACAACAAAGTCTGATAAAATTTTTTGTTGCCCCCTTTCTTAACAAACAAAAGTTTTCTATTTGTTGCTCCCTTTATTGACAAATAAAGCTTTTTGTTTCTCTCTTTCTGAACATATAACTTTTTTTTTGTTTTCTTTTGCTATAATGATAACATTCGCCCACAAATTTTGTGGTAAACCTGAACTTATAAGTAAGACATTCAACACTTCCTTCAAAGTTTATTTTTTTCTTGTCAACAATTTCATTAGATTGAGGTGAGTATATGTAGTAATTTAGTGGATGATTCCATTTCCAAATATATTTCTGCAAAAGGATATTCATATTCTCCACATCTACCACTTCTAATCATGACAATCTTTTTAGGAATATCATGAAAACTGAAAAAATGAGGAAAACAAAATAGCAAGAAAAGTGATTTGCATGGATTCATTGCTGACGGATAAAATATGATTCAATGAGAGTAAGAATCAATTTCTATTTTTATTTCCTATCCTTTATAAGTTATGAGATTTATCTCATAAATATTAGGATAGATGATCATTATGTGATGATTATTACTAATATGTATTCTGTTAAGAGTGAAAAACTTTTGTAGTTTTATACTTCATGTGAAATTTGATTGTGTTTGACTTTTGGACACTAAAATCTTCTGACTTTTTTTACTTCTTTGGTTTGAAGGATATAAGAACTTCACGAACAAATCAGATTGTGCATTGGTTTGAAGAATATGAAAACTTCACCAATTTGTTAGTTACTCTGTTTGAATGAATATTCTAACTTTAAGAGTACCAAATCTTTGTCACGAATATTAAGACTAAAAGATTTGAAAAACATAAAAACTTCAAAGTTAGCTAGAAATAGTGTTGTATTTGAGATTTCTGGAGATTAAAGCCTTTTTGGTTTACTACTTTGTTTGAATGTGAAACTGATTCGAAGAGTATAAAAATTTGATCAGAATTCAAGGTTCATTCGGTTAACGATTACAAAAATATAAGAACTTCATCGTTAAACTAGAAACAAGTTGTATAAATATTGAATCTTTATTGTTAGTATTCTAATTACTAAGTGGTCTGTTTACTTGTGACAGAAAGGAAAAAAAGCACTAGTAACAAAAAAATTAGTGATTTTTGTGTCTACAAAGGGTGTTTTTATGGATTAAATCTCCTAAAGAAGGCTTCGTGTTGTCAATATGTATTTTGATGCTATGCAATTTAAAAGCATGGGAAAAATATGTGAAAAATAATTTCAAATACTTGAAAAATATTTTTGAGAACATATTTAAAATATGGGGATTCTTTACTTGTGATGAATACAAAATTAGACTTACTATCTAATTTAAATTTGAAAGTACAAGATATGAAATTTGATGACATTCTTGTATTATGTTAGACCCACCAAATTCTTGGAGTATATTTGATATTGTGGTCGTTAAGTCTCTCTTTACTAGTGTATGATATGACTAGAGTATTGAGAAGTATGATATATATCATGAAGTATACACGATCAGATATAGCATGTGTTATTAGTAAACTGAGTCGGTTCACATGTAATCTCAATCAAACTCATTGGATGACAATGAAAGAATTTTGATTATGTAAAAACATACTTAACAAATTATTATTTTGCATTATAACTAGTACTCAAAAGTATTGGAAGAATATAGTGATTCAAATTGAATAACCAAGTCAAATGAAATAAAATCCACGAGTGGATGTGTATTTACTTTTGGTGGAGGAGAAGTCTCTTGGAAATCTTTCAAACAAAAATGTATCACTCACTCTAATATGAAATTTAACTTTATCACTCTAGATAAGGCCAGTGAAGAAGTTGAATGACTCCAAAATTTATTGAAAGGTTTTCGGTCTAAACCTTGAGCTCCAGTATGCATACACCGTGAGAGTTAATTTGCAATAGGTTGGCATGGAGTATGATGTATAACGGAAGGTCTCTTCATAAATGGCGTAGACATAATATCGTTAGAAAACTTCGCTCTAGTGGAATTATCATAATTGACTATGAAAGTCAAAAGATAATATGTCGGATCCAATTATAAAAGGGCCTAACTTGATAGATTATCAAAGGGAATGGGACTATGGCCGAGAACAAGTCATTGTAGCGGTAACTCTACCTAGAAGACTGAAGATCCCAAGATCCTGATTAAAGGAAATCAAACAAAGTCATTAATAATGGTTCAACATTTTCAAAGTATTATTTTTTATGGTACATTCTCATGATAAGACAATGTTTAGTAACAAGGATAAATGCATTAGAACTTTTAATGGTTTCTAAGTTTGACATAAGGTATATCAAATGGTGTATTTCTAGGGGATAACATATATAGAAATCACCTATTTAAGTGTGAAGTGTAAGCCGCTTCAAGGAGAATCCGGTAAGACCAATTCTCTAAGCACTTATTTTTTGAGATGTGTTCGTGGCTGAAATGAACAAAACAATGAGAACCAACAACAGTTCAAGGGTTGATTGTGTGACTTAAGTTGTCTAGGTATACACCAAAGCTCGATGGTTCAAAGATATCAAATCTACCAATTGACCGAGTATATCCGATATATGTTTTGCTACGGAAAATTTGAAGAGAAACATACTTATCCAAATGTGATTAACCCTTAATTATGATCACACAATTTTTCATGCATATGTTATAAAAATAGTCATTCCCTATTTATGTGGGGGATTGTTGGGTTTAAAGGTGTGAACGGAAAATGAAGGGTTATGACTCTCCAGAAGTGTTGTCACTTTGCCGAAGGGTTGTGACCTTTATGAAAGGTTGTGTCCTTTCTAAAGGATTGTGACTGTTTGAAATGTTGCATCTTTTCCAAAGTGTTGTGACCTTTCTGGAAGGTTGTCTTCTTTCCTAAGAGTTGTGACCTTTACTCTTTGTTGACTATAAATAGAGAGGTTGTCTTTCATTTTTCAGCATTGAATTCTTCCATTCTTTTGCATATATTTCTAACAAAATAAAATCGATCGATCGTGTCTGTGTGTGTGATTCGTTATTGTCATTTTGAGTTCGTTGAAATTATTGAAGTTTGAGGTACAGCTACTTCTTTAATGGTTAATCTGTTTTATCTTGGGAGGAATTAATTTACAACCTCGGATATTTAAGGGGATTAAATTTCTTAAAAACACACAATGAATTTGGATAGTTTATTGTGTTTTTCTTTCATCTTTTATTATTTTTCTGATTTTCTAATCCGAGGAATTAACAGTGCATACCTTGTTTAACTGAGAATTTCATAGAGGGGCTTGCAAAACCCTTCCATTTTGTATAGCATTTTTTTCTTGGGACACAGAATGGATGAAAAGGAACCGTATATATAACGTATCTAGAACACGTGTTTCACATATGTATATACATATTAGTTAGAAAGCCAGGAGTCAAATTACCAAATCAACCCTCTTGGTACCATTCACTTTACTTTTGGTACAACCTTGTGTTCGTCCTAAGTCTTGTTGGCGTTAATCAAAAATCACTTCTTACCAGCTATGTATTGATGTATTAGTACATATAACAAAAAATTCTTCATAATAACAAGTTGCATAATTGTAGGATTCTAACTTATATATGCTAACCTTTTTGAAACTTGGCCGGCACTTTCACTTTTTTTTTACATTATTGTTACAGACATCATATAATTAACGGAGAAGGGTCTAAATTGCCATCAACTATTTGAATTGGTACAACACTACCCTCTATCCACTTTTTGACTCTTCAATACTCTTGACGACAACCTTTTAGTTAAAATATATTCTTATTTCTAACGATTCAGACCTATAAAGCTAATGGAGGATAATATTATACCAAATCTCATAATTTTTTGATACTTTAGACTCTTTTCATCAAAAGAATTTGATATTAGTTAATACATGGACTCATACCTTTCGCTTGATTATGGATTCACATTTTATTAGAAATAGAAAAAAGGTTAGTCCTCTACTCTCTATCCACTATTTTTTCTTCTTGGATTTTGTCCATTTTAATTTTTTTCAACTTATGAAAAACAAGAGAGAAAAAGGAGTAAAATAACGATGACATTCATACATAAATAAGTATTTCAATAGAAGGCAATTTGATTAAGTTATATGCATATCTACTACATTTTTATTTTGTATGTATCCAAAATTCATAATAAAATACTATATTTTTATTTTGTATGTATCCAAAATTCATAATAAAAAAATGACATAATATTTTCTCATATCCGTCAGCCCCCCCCCCAATACACACACCATGATAATACTACAAACTAAAATAATATTATTATATCAATGTGTAGGTTTATTCTAAAGTTAGGGTTCCTGATATCGTGATTAAGTAATAGAAAAAGAATAAAAGGAGAGAATGATAAAAAAAACGATTGGATATTTGACAGATAATTTATATAAATGAAAAAAGATGAAAAATCATAAGGAGTGAGTATGAATTTTAGTTGAATCCTTTGTTATGAGTTGAGTTAAAATAAATTGAGGTTGATTTAAAATAACTCAAATTGTAACATATCATGAAATTAATAATTTTTTTGATATAATGAATTATATGTGGTTTTTATTATTTATTGGGGACGAGTTTAAATTTGGATAAGTTATATTAATTAAAATATATATTAAATAATTTTTATTTAGAGGGCTTTGTTAAAAATAAGAGCAAATATGAGATCATCGATAACATGAAGGGTATATCTGAGCTAAAAAGTTAACTTTGAAGATATATGGAGAACAAAAGATGGATGAATGATAATTTTGTACCAATTTAAATAATTGAGGGACATTTTAGACCTTTCTCTATATAATTAATAAGGTATGAAGATCCTTTAGCATTTGAATAAATTTTTTGTTTAGCGGACATTTATATTCATGTTTTATAATATATAGACAAATAGAATAGATAGGTCTAATCATTAAGTTTATTATAATATTTTGTTAACTAGTTTATTAAAACATAATGAATAAATTAAAATTGTTTGATATATCACTGAGTGTTACTTTTAGACTTCATAAATTCCTTGTTATGAATATGACGATATAATTCATATATATCCTCTATGGTTACAAGAATGGTTCACATATATCTTTTCTCTCTAACAAAGATGAAAAGATATTTTTTTTAATTTTATTTTTAAAATTTCATGTAAGCGTGAATTTGATCATTCTTACATGTTTTTTTTTCTTTTGATTATTTTTATTCGTCGATTAATTTGAGTTTATTATTTTGATATTCAACTTTATTTTTTCACTAATTTTCTTGTAAAATTTATTATAGATACTACAAATTGTTTGTGGAAATTCAGAGAGTATAAAAGGAAAACTTTTTCTTTCCTTTCATTCATTTATCAATGATTTATATATACAAAATATCCAGAAGAAGAAAACAAAATAACTCCTATACGTGTATGAATTTTAATTGGCTATCACTTCACTATAAAATTATATAGCTGTGTGTGTACTATTTCGTACAAGAAATACACAAATATGTTACATAGAAATCTGCATATTTGTTGCCTAATGTTCTTCCATTTGTCCTCATTTATTTGTCTAAATCATCTCTCAAATAAGGCTGTCCAGAATTGAATTATGGGCCTTCATTTGTTGTTGGGCTGAGACATTAACTTTTGGTTGAAAAATTCTGCATTTAGACCAACTAAGATATAGACCCAATATTGTCTCTGAATTTCATTTGATTGAGAAGCTTCCAAGTAGTCAAAACTTGAGCTTCCTTAGCTTCTTTCTCCTCTTCACTAGACTTTCTTAATTTCAATTCGAACATCCCCTCTCAAGTTGGAGAGGAGTGAGCGATCCCCAACTTGCCGAGAATTGAATGATGAGAGGGTCCTGATAAAGGTTTGGTGAAGATATGTGCAAGCTGAGAGGAAGATGGTACAAAGTGAAGAGATATCAACCCCGAGAGAAATTGTTATCGAACAAAATGGCAATCAATTTCGACATTTTGGTTCTTTCCTGAAAAACTGGATCGCGGGCAATGTGAATGGCTGCCTGGCTATTAGAGTGAAGGGGAATTGGAACGGAGGGAGAGGCTCCAAGGTCTGTGAGTAATCGAGTAAGCCAAGTAATTTCAGAAACTACTCTTCTCATGGATCTGTACTCTGCTTCAGCAGAAGACAGAGAAACAGAAGCTTGTTTTTTCGATTTCTAGGAGATTGGTGAGCCTCCAAGACTAATAAAGAATCCACTAATGGATTTACGAGAATTGGGGAAAGACCCTCAATCTGCATCGCAGAAAGCTAGTAATTTGAATGAAGGATCAGCAGACAGGAACAACCCTTGGCTTGGATTTGAACGAAGATACCGCAATACTCTTAATGCAGGTGCAAAGTGAGGACCTCTTGGTTGTTGCATGTACTGACTGATATGATGCACAGAAAATGAGAGATCTAGTCTAGTGTGAGTGAGATAGTTGAGCTTACCAAGAAGCCTCCGATATGAAGTTGGAACAGTGAGTAACTCACCAGTGGAGAAATCCAGTTTGGAAGACGGATCGAGTGGAGAAGTCACAAGAGTTAAATGATCATTATTAAACTCATTCAGAACTTCTGGAGTAAACTTTTTTTGGCTTACAATCATACCAGTTGGTTCTCTTACGATTTCAAGTCCTAAAAAATAGTGTAGAACCCAAATCCTTAATCCTTAATTGTGAATTCAAGAAGTCCTTTAGATTTTGTAGCTCTGCTGTGTTGTTTCCTGTGAGAATAATATCATCAACATACATTGCGACGATACAAATATTAGAACCTGATATTTTGAAGAAAAGTAAATAATCATTCAGTGATGAAGAAAACCCTTTTTAATTCAAAGCTTCTGCCAATTTGAAGTACCATTGTGTTGAAGCTTGTCTCCTCGTCAAGCTCTCCATGTAAAAATGCATTATTCACATCCATTTGTGAAATTTCCCAACCTTTTTTCACTGCTATAGTTAACAAACACCTGAAAGTTGTCATTTTGACAACCGGTGAAAAAGTCTCATTAAAGTCAATTCCTTCTTTTTGAATGTCGCCTCTAATCACTAATCGTGCTTTTAGCCTTTCTATACTTCCATCAGAATTGTGCTTGATCTTATACACCCATTTGGATGGTAAAGCTTTCCTTCCTTATGGTAATTCTACTACTTCTCATGTATCATTCTCAATTAGTGCTGCAATTTCAGTCTCCATAGCTAGTTGCCAACCGGGATGTAGTTCTGCTTGGGCATAGGAAGTTGGTTCTGTGATATTAGAAATAGAGTTTAAAACTTGTTGGTTTGAGGTTGAGAGGCTAGCAAAGAAATAACAGTTAGGGACAACGGACTGACTGAAACAAGTTTCAGTTAAATTTGCTAGAAAAACAGCATTGCACACATATTCTTCTAAGTATGTAGGTCTATTGTGAGTTCTGTCCGACCTTCTTGGGATGACGGTGGAGGTTGAAGTATTTATCTCTAATGTGTCAGGCGAAGTCCCAGTTTCCAGATTATCTTGTGTGGATCCCGCATCAACATGTTGTGGGGTAAGATATGTCTCTCGATCTGACAGGTTATGAAATGCACTCATATTGTCATGTTGGGAATCCTGAATTATGGAAGTATCTTTAGCGAATATAGAAGTTGAAGATGGAGTCTGGGAGGTTGAAATAACAGAAGAAGGATATGTGTTTTCATGAAACTTGACATTTCTAGAGACCATGATCTTTTGAGTTTTCAAGTCAAGCACCCTATATCCCTTCTTTCCACAGGGATAACCTATGAAGACACAAGGAAAATATCTAGGTTCAAACTTGTCCCTGTTATGTGAAATTGTGGCAGCATAACATAAACACCCAAAACTTCTAAGATATGAGTAGTTAGGGGGCTTTCCAAATAATATCTCATATGGTGTCTTGTTTTTGAGAACTCTTGAGGGATACCGATTTATTAAGTTTGTTGCATTGAACAAACACTCTGTCCAATAAGAAATAGGCAGTTTTGACTGATAAAGTAAGGCCCTAGATACCTCTAATAAATGTCTGTGCTTTCTCTCCACAACACCATTTTGTTGTGGAGTGTGAGTACATGAAGTTTGATGAATGATTCCTTGTGATGCAAAATAATCAGATGATAGATTGCTTCCAACCAATTCTAGTGCATTATCGGATCTAATCACCTTAACTTTGATATTAAATTGTCTTTCAATCATCACGAGAAAATACTTTAGGATAGTGAAAGCATTACCCTTTGTTTTCAAAAGATAAGTCCAAGTTGATCTACTATAGTCATCCACTATATTTAAAAAATATTTGTATCCATCATGTGAAGGGGTTTTATATGGACCCCAAGTGTCAATATGTATCAGTTCAAAGATCTTCTTAGTACTAATCTCACTAGACTAGAAAGGTAATTTTGTTTGTCTGGATAAATGACAGATATTGCAATCAAAATGGAAATGAAGAGGAGAAACAAGAGTTAAACAAACATTCTTCACTGATTGAAATGGCATATGCCCTAATCTAAGGTGCCACAGCCTTACATCGGAACTACTTTTTATAGGAACAGGAAAAGTACTAGAAACAGAAAGACAACTAGAATTCTCTTGTTCAGATAAATCAATTGCTCTTCCATCGAAACCCTTGAGATATTGGAAGCTTGACTTTAAGAGATATAGACTTATCCTCACTTCACCAAATTCTAGAGGCCTCTTCATTGAAGGGCCCTGCAGAAAACATCCAAAGGAACAAAAGATGAGTAAACAACTTATTTGTTTGCACAACTTGTAGACTGAAATGAGCTTATATTCGAAACAAGGAACAAACAAGACATCCTTTAAGATGAGTTTAGGATGCAAATCGGTACTTCCAAATTGAGTGACCTTGACCTTATAGGAATTAGGAAGATCAACAAAGATAGGAGACTGAAGATTTCTAAGTTCTAAGAAGATCTTTGAATCAAAACACATGTGTTGTGTAGCACCTGAATCTAGTATCCAGGTTTGGTGTTTGAACTGAACAATTTTATAAGGTGATTTGAAAACATTACCAGCACATGTCACTGCATTAGCTGCTGCATCACATGGTGATTCTTCTGGCTGATTCATTTGCACATTCTGAAGCATTTGAATGAGTTGTGAGTATTGATCTTTGGTGAAATGCTTCCCCTGCCCGTCTCCATTAAAATGCGCTCCATTTTGTTCTTGTGTTCCTTCCATGAAGACAACATTACTCTTCACATTTCCCTGGAATCTCTTAGATTTGGTAAACTTGAAGTCACTAGGAAAGCCTATTATCCTATAGCATTTGTCCACAGAATGCCCAAGTTTCTTACAGTTTGAGCACACCAAAATGGTTTTCTTCTGTTTGGCTTCATAATATCCAGATTTCTGATCAAGAATGGTCTGATTAGTGGCCAAGAAGGAAGCAGAGTTCCCTAGATACTGTGAGCTCATATACACTTCCCTCTGCTTCTCATCTTGCATTAAGAGTGAGTAAGCATGATACACAGAAGGTAATGGTGAGAGCATCAAAGTATTGCTTTTTCCCAGCTGCATAGACATCATTTAAACCCATTAGAAACTAAATAAGTCTTTCATCTTGAAGAGACTTACCCATTTTTGTTTTTCCACCACACTGGCAGTCACATGTGCAGTTGACAGAAGTGTTTAGAGCAACAAGATCATCCCATTACCTCTTGATTTTTGTGAAATACCAGCAATATCATTTGATCCTTGCACTAAATCACTCAACTCTTTTTGTAGGTGATAGAGTTGAGCACCATTACTTTGCCCAAACCTGTCCTCAAGTTCCTGCCAGAGTTCTTTGGCTATTATGGAGTAAATGACACTGTCAGCTATCTCCTTTGAGAGAGAGTTGAGCAACCATGACAACACCATGTCATTGCACCTGGTCCATAGCTTGAAATCAGCTGAAGTAGGAGCTAGTTCCTTTTGAGTACCATCAATGAACCCAATCTTATTTTTTGCTGAAAGGGCTATCAAGATTGACCTCTTCCATCCCCCATATCCCTTTCCATTAAAGGGTGAGTTCACAAGGTTCATTCCAGGGGAATTAGAAACATGAAGAAAAAAAAGAATGAGTGTGATCTGATAGAGGGTTTGAGGTATTTCCAATTGTTTGAGTGTTATCAGGAGTCACTCCAGTCCTGTCACCATTGTTGGACAGTGAATGTCACGACCCAAAAATCACGAGTCGTGATGGCACCTATGTTCCCAACCGATATGTAAGCCAACCCAACAAGTATCACCAATTCAACTTAAACGTGAGAAAGATAAGTATCAAACTAATATCTAACATACTAAGTATTCAAATAAATGCGAAATATAAATAGAACTACCCCAAGATTTAGTGTCATAAGTACAAGAGCTTCTACAATATGATACAATTCCAAACTAATATAAAAATCTAAACATAAGAATTATCCTATCAGCATAACAAAATAACCTAATAAATAGAGGTAGACTGAAGGTGTGGGCCACAGAATATCCCAAACAGCACACCACAACTCCAAGATAATTCAAACTCATATCCAATCTCGAAGAACGTTCCCAAATTGAAAGTCAATCACTCAATCTGCACCACAAAAAGTGCAGCAAGTGTAGTATGAGTACGAAACTACGTGTACCCAGTATGTCTCATTGACCGACAACGAAGAAGTAGTGACGGGAGTTGTATAAGAAAATTAATTCTTAGATTATACAAGTATATATATATATATATTACACTTACTATTTAAGTTTCATCAATAAAGGAAATCAACATTAAGTATTTTCCAAACACCAAACGAAACATAAAATCATCAAGAATGAATGATGGGATGAAATGCAATGCAATATGATACCATGTAATGATATGTCTCAGAATACCCAGTACTCACTCAACCGTATATACATGATACTCCTCGGAAATACATCGAGAGTTCATGACCCATGAGGGACTCGCGAGGTCCATATACCGACACGGACGATCTCCACGTGTCTGTGCGGACGATCTCAACGCACTATCATAATATCAAACAATTTTCACACAGACGGTCTCCACGTGACCAAATTACAATCTTAACATCTCACCATCCCCAGCACGGACGATCTCCACGTGCCCAACTTATACTCAGTCTCATCTCTATGCATGTGCACAATATTGTTTCAATAGAGGGGATGATGATGCATCTCAATCAATCAATATGAATATAATACATAACCACCTCAATTATCTCAACTATACGGGTGAAATAAATAAAACACAATCACACAAGGAATTCAAGTCAATAATATATCAGCTAATGCCCATATGCTTTGGCATTCTCAAATTTCAACCCACATTCTATAATAGAAATTTTTCGTTTTATAACATCGGTACTCATACCAATGCCCGTCACACCATTGATACGAGACCACCATATTTTCCCCTTACCCCTTTGTCTATTTTTATTTTTAATCTTTAATTAGGAAAACGTCCTTCAACAAGTCTAACAAGTCTTAACATACCTTAGATGCCGAGCTTGTGCCACGAATCTTTTAAGATTTTTCCTTTCCTTTTCGCAAGGTTTCGGAACGTTCCCAATCTACCAATTTTGCAGAACGTTCCCAATCTACCAATTTTGCAATATTCGTAAGTAAGCAATTTTTGTAGACATTCAAATTATTATATTTCTATCATAGACGCTAACACTCACTCATTTCTTCAACAAACTCCAAATCTTGATATAGATTGGCATGCCAAATTTTTCATACTTGCTAAATTTCAAGCCAAGAACTTAACTCTAACCTCTTCAAATGGACTAAAATTCAATGCTAGATCATATAAAATAACACCTAATAATTAATTACCAATTAAAAAATCTATTATCATTGTATACATTATTATTATTAATTTTTTTGCAGAAACCCATTTGTAAACAAGTGCCAATTTTCTAGAATATTTATCAAATTCCAATCATTGACAATGATTGGCTCAATCTTATTCCTACCATTCTGAAACTAACAATATATATAATAAATTCTTTTGACAAAAATCACAGAAAACATTAACCTGCAGTCGTTCAACTATTCGACTTCGATCGATTTTTATATATATATATATATATATATATATATATATATATATATATATATATATATATATATTTGAATACTAACCCAATTGCTAACAATGTAATATAATTTAGTAATCATCACCAACTTACCCATTATTTCTTATCACCCATTATCAATATAGCATAAAATAATAACATAATCCCAAGCACTCCGATAATATATTACTATATATAGAATTGAAAAGAACGAATATCTCATATCTTTACCTGAACAATGGCTATGATTTTTCTCCCTCTCGCTGGTCGCCTGTGGTAAGGTTTCGCTTCCATTTTTTTTTCTAAACAAGAGTTTATTAACCGTGAAACCCCACTAACCTATTATCTATATTACTTATTTAATAAAAGTTTCATCAATTGGGTACTCATAGTTATCTAATAGTTTAAAAATACCCCTTTAAATTTTTAAATGGAGTCAAACTAGTCCTAGTTTTCAAAACGACCTAGCGGGTCGTTACATCATCTACCACTAAAACAAACGTTCGTCCTCGAATGGTAAAATAATAGGATATCAATAGACGCAAAAAAAGTTAGAGATATCTGGTCTATATGTTTGAATTGTACTCCTTTGTAGCCTGATCATCCAGATGATACTTCTTCAATATAAAAAACATTACTATTACACTCAACAATAAAAAAACAATATAACTCAAGTTCAACTTTCCTTTCTTTTTGATTCACATCACACCTTTTATGAGTGAAACCTTTAACAAAACATGTTCTCCAATCATGAACTATAAATCACGAACCTTTTTAATTTGTATAACTCTCACCTGTTTTTAAGCGATGAGAAACCTATCTTGAAGGACTTGACCTTATATAAGAATTTTCTCAATCGATCAGTGTCCCACAACCCAATCAGCTCAATACATCATATTTATCTTTTGGATATCAATATGTCCTACCATGCAATATCTCGAATGACGCTATCTCACTATTCAAATGATAATTGTTGTTCTATGTATACTCTACTAAAAATAAGAACTTGACCCCATCACCACTAAAGTTGCTCACACACGCCTGAAACATGTCCTCTAAGACCTAAATAGTTTATCAACAGACCATCAAATTGAAGGTGAAAGCTTGTAATAAAATCGAACCTAGTACCAACTCCATATGCATAGACATCCAGACATGAGATATCAATTATGTATCTCAAATAAATTTAAAATGGGCATCTCATACAGGTAACTATCTCCTGAATGTAAATCTAGACTAACTTATTCAAACTATAAGTAATCTGAACTAATATAAAATATATACACTTGGTCAATCGGTCCATTATAACCCATATAACGTGAAACTTGCACCAAATACGTGGCAACCCTGCCAAAAATTTCATAACAATATATTTCCACTCCAACTCTAGTATAAAAGCATCATTTAATTCCTACTTTCATGCTTTTGGTGCTCATAATTTTCTTGATAATAATTCAAACACAAGATACAAATTCAATCCCTTCATACGATACTATCGATAATATTGCTTCAAAATAAAATATACTCCAATTGCCTCTAGATAAAATTAAAAAAAATTGAACTATCGAACTCTTTCATGATTAATCTAGTCAGCTCACATCTTGGAAAAACATAATTAAGTCTATAATACTTAAAACTCATTCACCACCAAGAATTTATTCCTTGACTTCTCCTTATAACACCTTATCGTAAGTCGTACACAAATTTCCATCACCAACTATCGAACATGAATAAGCATCTCACCTCATGTAACAAAGGTAGACTACCCACACTCACTGTATTTCGCCCTAAGTAATCTACTAGCACATTTGTTTTGTCCATACGATAAAGATTAATCATTCCATAATCCTTGAGAAACTTCCATATCCATTGCATTAAATTTAGATTTCTCTTATTAAAACTTATACTAAACACCTCGCAATACACACTATAAATAAATGCCTCTACAATTTTAATGCAAGCACCACCACCACCAAGTTTAAGCTATAACTAAGACAGTTCTTATCTGGAAATTTCAACTATCTCGAAGCATAAGCTATTACTTACCTTTCTTCATTAATACCCAACCAAAAGATAAATATAAAGAAAGACCATCCAAACACAGCTGTTGTTCGGGCCTAAAATCAGTATCATACTAACCTCTGAATTCGATCTCCACCGTTCAAATCAACCATTAACATGTCACGAACACTCAATCCAAATTTCAGCTCGATCCAACGGTTAATTAATCAGGAAATACAATCTGAAGTTTGTTGGTCGAAGGGAAAAATGCAGCAAAACAAACCTTTTTCTTCTCTCTTCTCTCCTCTCTCTTCTCTTGTTAAAAGCTCTATAAAAAAATCTATTATGTCCTAAAGTCTTTCAAAAGAAATACTACTGAGTAGTTGAGTTATTCCCTCAAGACCATCCTCTATTTATAGAGTTGTGTTTTTTTTTTCTACAAGTCAAAACCAACTGGAAGTAGGATTACAATTCAAATCCTTTTCCTAATAGAATTGAAAACAAAATAAAGAGAATAAATTCAATTCATTTTCAAGTAGGATTAGACGATGAGCCCCTTGGTTGAAACATGGGCAATAGCCCAATATTGAGCTTTAGAAAACTCCCCTCACACACATCAAACCATTGAAAAGCCGATTATTTCTAGGTTAATCTAGTTAATGCAGGCGTAATGAATGCGAGCACCATTGATACTAACCAAATAGGCGTAAGAAAATCCAAATATCATAGCTAAAATAGGCCAGTCCCAATTTCAAACTGCCTCAATTCTCTTGGGATCCCTCTTAATACATTTCTTGGTCACTTACATTTCAACCATGCCACCAAACTAATCGAAATCCACACTTAAAAAAAAGCATGAACAAAGCTTAATTTTCTTCAAAGTCTAGAGAATCATCCTCAAATAATGCTCGTGATCCTTCCTACTATGGGAGTATACCAATATATTCTAGATGAAAATAATAACAAAGGAATCTCAATATGATAGAAACACCCAATAAAAATGTACTTGATCCAACAAAATTCCTTACTCAACAAGTCTTGTTATCGTTCTTTCAAATTTATCAAAGTATTCCAATAAGAAATAATAGAAATAGGCCAAGTGTTTAACTATAAGTCAATACTAATTTTTTTATATCAATCTCACATGGAATGCCCTTAAAAAAATTCTTGCACCATTTAAATGATTTCTAAAAGAGACATAGCATCACTAGTATCACAACTTAAGACGAATAGGTGAAGCAACCCTTATTCCTCACAGTGAAACTTTAGAGACAATGATGCCTTTCTTAAATGGATAATGATACTATCCTGCCACTTAAATTTTTAAATATTAGAATATTTGAAGTTAGTGTCTTACACTTATAGTCATAAATTTCATGACAATGAGAAATTCAATCCATAACCAAATGATGTTTAAATCTTCCTCATATAAAATAACTATGATTTTCCACGTGTCATATACTATTAAGTCAATATAAGATCGATGTAATCGATCTACCACTAAGAACCATCTACAGGTGTAGGAATATGTATAGGCATAAGAGAAAAGGTCACAAAGCATATCCAGATTCAAAATAAGGTACATACTTACGTAAAATAAAGTAGATCCACTTTCGAAATAAAATTATAGTCAACCAAGAGCATGTCGAACTATACTTTGGACAACCCAGGTTACTCAAATACAGTTATTTATTTGCGGAGGTAATATAACCAATCATCACTGTATTGTTCTATGATCTGTGTATTGATTCATAACTATTTTGTACCCATCTCTACAAGTGTTCTCATATAGCTTCATACAAGTATCCTTTCCAACATCCTTTGACAAAAGAATTTTTTTTCCCCTCTCAATTTCAACAATATTACTTATCCTTAATTCAATATATAAAAAGCTCCCCGCGATATGAATTTATCACTATTTATCATTAATTATTCATTAAAATATTCTTGCTAGTCGATATTAGTATAGCCTTTTATAATCTCTTGATGTATTTAACTTAACTCACCTTGTTGATTCTATCAAATGAAATATCAATATGGTCATCGTGCCATTCAACTTGAACTATTCAATTTATCTTCAATATACCTCCACTCTAAAGGATAAAAAGGAAAATATGTCATACAAATCTTATAACAAATCTTAGTCTCTCAACATCATGATAAGTGATCACATTTTATATCTCTACTCAACTTTTTCCCATAGCCTTACCATAATGGCTAAACTCTTATTTGATCAATTGAATGTTCCTAATCTTATCATTATATTCAAGGCATCAACATATACCATTTCATTACTAAATTATTCACATATCATAAACACATGTTATAAAATTGTCCCTAGTAAATTCAAATGAAGTTCAAGTATCCTTGTCTAAATCACACCTTGAGAAAGTTGTTCTTACTATTTCAAACCTCGTCAATTTCATTATTAAAATTCGAAATGCTCAATACTAAGTTATTTTTATAACCACACAACTTCCGTACTAAACTGCATAATATCATCCCCTACCACAAATGTCAAATTTGAAAATGTCTCCTCACCGTTGGTGAGAGAATGAAACAAGAATTTTGACCTTAAACCAAACCACACACGCACGATTAGGAATGAAAGAAGAAAGTTTCCTAAAGTGCTGTAGTCTCTCAAAGATAAGTAACGGACGTCTCCGCACCTATCCGTAAGACTCTACAGACTCAGCTCTTGTACTCGTGAGACCGATGAACCTAGGGCTCTGATACCAATTTGTCACGACCCAAAAATCACGAGTCGTGATGGCACCTATGTTCCCAACCGATAGGTAAGCCAACCCAACAAGTATCACCAATTAAACTTAAACGTGAGAAAGATAAGTACCAAACTAATATCTAACATACTAAGTATTCAAATAAATGCGAAATATAAATAGAACTACCCCGATTTAGTGTCATAAGTACAAGAGCTTCTACAATATGATACAATTCCAAACTAATATAAAAATCTAAACATAAGAATTATCCTATCAGCATAACAAAATAACCTAATAAATAGAGGTAGACTGAAGGTGTGGGCCGCAGAATATCCCAAACAGCACACCACAACTCCAAGATAATTCAAACTCATATCCAATCTCGAAGAACATTCCCAAATTGAAAGTCAATCACTCAATCTGCACCACAAAAAGTGCAGCAAGTGTAGTATGAGTACGAAACCACGTGTACCCAGTATGTCTCATTGACCGACAACGAAGAAGTAGTGACGGGAGTTGTATAAGAAAATAAATTCTTAGATTATACAAGTGTGTGTCTATATATATATATATATATATATATATATATATATATATATATATATATATATATATATATATATATATATATATTACACTTACTATTTAAGTTTCATCAATAAAGGAAATCAACATTAAGTATTTTCCAAACACCAAACGAAACATAAAATCATCAAGAATGAATGATGGGATGAAATGCAATGCAATATGATATCATGTAATGATATGTCTCAGAATACCCAGTACTCACTCAACCGTATATACATGATACTCCTCGGAAATACATCGAGAGTTCATGATCCATGGGGGACTCGCGAGGTCCATATACCGACACGGACGATCTCCACGTGTCTGTGCTGACGATCTCAACGCACTATCATAATATCAAATAATTTTCGCACGGACGGTCTCCACGTGCCCAAATTACAATCTTAACATCTCACCATCCCCATCACGGACGATCTCCACGTGCCCAACTTATACTCAGTCTCATCTCTATGCATGTGCACAATATTGTTTCAATAGAGGGGATGATGATGCATCTCAATCACTCAATATGAATATAATACATAACCACCTCAATTATCTCAACTATACGGGTGAAATAAATAAAACACAATCACACAAGGAATTCAAGTCAATAATATATCAGCTAATGCCCATATGCTTTGGCATTCTCAAATTTCAACCCACATTCTATAATAGAAATTTTCCGTTTTATAACACCGGTACTCATACCAATGCCCGTCAAACAACTGATACGAGACCACCATATTTTCCCCTTACCCCTTTGTCTATTTTTATTTTTAATCTTTAATTAGGAAAACGTCCTTCAACAAGTCTAACAAGTCTTAACATACCTTAGATGCCGAGCTTGTGCCACGAATCTTTTAAGATTTTTCCTTTCCTTTTCGCAAGGTTTCGGAACGTTCCCAATCTACCAATTTTGCAATATTCGTAAGTAAGCAATTTTTGTAGACATTCAAATTATTATATGTTTATCATAGACGCTAACACTCACTCATTTCTTCAACAAACTCCAAATCTTGATATATATTGGAATGCCAAATTTTTCATACTTGCTAAATTTCAAGCCAAGAACTTAACTCTAACCTCTTCAAATGGACTAAAATTCAATGTTAGATCATATAAAATAACACCTAATAATTAATTACCAATTAAAAAATCTATTATCATTGTATACATTATTATTATTAATTTTTTTTTTTGCAGAAACTCATTTGTAAATAAGTGCCAATTTTCTAGAATATTTATCAAATTCCAATCATTGGCAATCATTGACAATGACTGCTCAATCTTATTCCTACCATTCTGAAACTAACAATATATATAATAAATTCTTTTGACAAAAATCACAGAAAATATTAACCTGCAGTCGTTCAACTATTCGACTTCGATCGATTTATATATATATATATATATATATATATTTGAATACTAACACAATTGCTAACAATGTAATATAATTTAGTAATCATCACCAACTTACCCATTATTTCTTATCACCCATTATCAATATAGCATAAAATAATAACATAATCCCAAGCACTCCGACAATATATTACTATATATAGAATTGAAAAGAACGAATATCTCATATCTTTACCTGAACAATGGCTATGATTTTTCTCCCTCTCGCTGGTCGCCTGTGGTAAGGTTTCGCTTCCATTTTTTTTCTAAACAAGAGTTTATTAACCGTGAAACCCCACTAACCTATTATCTATATTACTTATTTAATAAAAGTTTCATCAATTGGGTACTCATAGTTATCTAATAGTTTAAAAATATCCCTTTAAATTTTTAAATGGAGTCAAACTAGTCCTAGTTTTCAAAACGACCTAGCGGGTCGTTACAGTGAAAATGAAGAATAGTGAGAAAAATGGAAAAGAAGAAAAGCTAACAGAGAAAGAGGATCTCAGACTTGCTCTGATACCATGTGGAAATTTAGAGAGTATAAAAGGAAAACTTTTTCTTGCCTTTCATTCATTTATCCATGATGTATATGTACAAAATATCCAAAAGAAGAAAACAAAATAACTCTTTTACGTGTATGAATTTTAATTGGCTATCACTTCACTACAAAATTATACAGATGTGTGTGTACTATTTCGTACAAGAAATACACAAATCTGTTACATAGAAATCTGCATATTTGTTGCCTAATGTTCATCCATTTGTCCTCATTTATTTGTCCAAATCATATCTCAAATAAGGCTGTCAAGAATTGAATTATGGGTCTTCATTTGTTGTTGGGCTGAGACATTAACTTTTGGTTGAAAATTCTGCATTTGGACCAACTAAGATATAGACCCAATATTGTATCTGAATTTCATTTGATTGAGAAGCTTCCAAGTAGTCAAAACTTGAGCTTCCTTAGCTTCTTTCTCCTCTTCACTGACTTTCTTAATTTCAATTCCAACATTGTTTTTACGGATATTAAAACTAAAATTACATATAGTTGTAAAAAGATATATTTTTAGAACTTTTAAATCTTTTTCCATTCACACTTTTTCTTTTAATTTATGTTATTTTTATACTAAAAAATGAACAAAAAAATAAAAATTCAAATAATAATAATTAAATAAATAAAAAAATAATTTATATGTGCAAAAGATAAAATACATAACTTTCTAAAAGTTAATTTAAATTTAAATTTTTTAACTTTGAAGCGGTAACCATACATGTAAGTCATTTTTTTAATAATAATAAAAATATATGTGAATCAATAAAAATATTTGTGGATGAACCGAACATGGGAACTCAAAACGCAGTTACATTTCAACTAATTCAACTTCCCGGGTTCCGGTTTCTTATAAAGCAGTAAAAATTTGATATTTCAAAACGCATGCGAAACACCACCATCTTCTTCATCGAGCGAATCAGCTATAGTCTCAATATCTCTGCATACTCTCTCCATGCTGAAAATGACACAATTCAAGTAAATTTTCAATTCGTGTTTTTGATAGATTTAGTTTGTTATTTTTCTCTGATTCTAATGTGTATTTGATTTCAGATCTGAAAAAGTGTTGCAGCTAGTTGAAGCTACGGATAAACGTAAGAAATTTTCTTTTGAATTTCACTTTTTTCAGCTGCGCTTTTGTTTTGTGAATATAGTTTCCGTTTCCTCATAATTCAAGCCATTTGTCCAAAAATTCAATCAATGCTAGTGTGCGTTTGTTGACCTTATCTTAGTGGAGAATGTTAGGGTTTCCAGTTTCCTCTACTTACTTCTATAGTGGAGATATAAGATTTTCATATGCGTCAACAAAATATTTAGCTGTGGTTTGGAGATAAAATTTCTGAATAACATAAATATCAAAGAAAGCTCACATTAATTTGAGATAATAGATTGTTTTCTGCGTTTCTCATAGTGATGGCTCGTTATTTTATATAGTGTGATCCTATTTTTCATCAGCGCCTTGTGTATCTCTCTGTTTTGATCTCATCTTTATAGCATAATTTGCAATGTTTCAGGTTTCTCTTCTGCTTGTTAGATTTTCATTGCTGATCATATGTATCATAATCCTTTAATTTTAAGATGTTGTGAATGTATTTTAGTAGAGTTCAAATAAAATTTGTAGTATTATGTTCCTCCTGATGTCTGTCTACTTTGAGGTATAGGATGATGCTGTAGTGTGTGCTGCAAATATAAATTCATGTAAGATTCTGATAAACTTCCAAAAATGATTGAAAGTTGAATTCGAAGTTTGTTCAAAATTTATTCAGTGATCTCTCCCGGAATCAATGTTGGGGATGTGAAGAAGTTTCAAGAGGCAGGTATCTACACCTGCAATGGCTTGATAATGCATATGAAGAAGGTAAAAGGAAAAAAAACAACTCATGTTGTTATGCATAAAGTTCTATGTCTTCAATCTCTGTTCTTCTGATAAGTGTCATTGTTACAGAAGTTCACTCTTTAATTCTGATTGTCAGTCATATTCATGTTGATGATACACCATATGTTTCTACTGCTACTCACTTTCTCTTTTCATTAGTTAGGGTATATTACTAAACCTAATAGATGCTCTTCTACTCAAAGTATATGTTTTCTTTCCTCTGCACACATGAACTTACTAAAGTTTGTTGGACTGATTCTATTATAATTAGTAATCCACAGAGGTTACTCAATAATTAAATACGGTCAAGGTGGTGAGAAATAAAATCACTATTTTTGTTTTCCTTGTCCATCCACTCTTTCATTCGTTTGCTTGTGTGACATGCCATAATGAGTCTGTCCTATTTGGATATGTTACAGAGGGAGGCAGTTGTTAGCAACACAACTAGAAGCCATTCTTTGGATAATGTCTTGAGAGGTAAACTTTTTGGTCCCATATATATGATTGAATCCTCATTGTTTTTACTTACAAAAAATCACTCCTAATTCTGTTCTTTCTTCTATGTGAACTTTTGAAGGAGGGAAGAAAGAAACTTCAGCAATCACTAAACCTTTTGGTGAATCTAGGTAACAGTCAAGTATTGATTATTGCTTTAGCTTTGCGGTAGAAGCACTATTAGAAAATTTAACCTAACTCTACTGAGTGAACAATTTGTTCGGATCTGGAAAGACAACTTCCGGATACTCTCTGTGTGTCTATCAGGTTCACCTCTGATCTTAGTCGGAAGAAATGAAACATCTCCTTTGTATGCTTTATTTACACATAATAATGGCATCATCCAGGATTTGACAAGATTGTCATTGATTTGTCTGATTTATTGCCTCTTCCTACTAGTTATAGGGATTATATGATGAAAATGATTAATAAAGCTCCATTTCTTTTAGAAAGCTAACAGAGATCCTTTTAACTTTCACCCTTAGTAGACTATAGTGTGTCAACTTTAAAATTTTTATTCTCTAACTTGTGGCTTAAAGTTGGGTGATCGTACAATAGCTAAATTATCACTGTGACTATATAAACTATTGTAAATTTCTAACCTTAAAGTGTTACAGAATTCTAATTTAAATACGCATGGCGGTTACCTGTCTTTTCTAGAGGAAAGAACGAATTTGAATTCCGGAAACCCTTTTAGTAGAGATGAAGTTAGTATTACAATGCAAGGCCTATAGTTTCTTTATTGAATGTTATTGAAAATAATTAGTTGGATTGTTCACATATATAGTAGATGTACTATATCTTCGGAAACAAAAGCAGTACTATATTAACCATTATGTTCACGTACACCACCCTTGAATGTCTCTGTTTCGATTCACAATCTTTGAAACTTCACCATATAAACATTCTAAGTAGTTATACTTCCTATCTATTCTGCAGGCTGAAGCAGGGATGGTTTTTTCCTTAGTCCTCCACTTATCCGCTGGGAAAACATCAAGAAGAAGTTCTTTGTAGATCATATACCTCCATCTTGGACTCCGAACCTTGTACTTGTTCATCCCAATTGAAACACCTGCCAGCTATTTGACCCTGAACAGTAAAAAGCATTAGCAAATATCAAACAAATGACAATAACTGAGCTCAGAGAATCAGCCACATGTGAGGAGATGTTTGAAGAACTAAAAGAGCTCAAAGAATTAACACTTGATGATTACCAAGAAGTAGCAACCTATGAGATCGAACATGATCTCAGAGGTTTCAAGCTGATCGGATCATTCCCGAATGGGTGACTTATCCTGGTAAATTATGCTAAAGAATCACTTCATCTCTATGAGATGTCGGGCAGTAAATGGCAAACATTGATAGCTTATCCAGGATGAACTCCAAATAAGAACTTTATCGGGGTATGCGATGGCGTGGAAATTATTTTGTTACTGGAAATGTCGGATGGAGAGACCGTATTTCATATCTTTCAGATTCAAGGCTTTAATATAGTAGTTCAGCATCAGAAGTTTCAGATTGAATTGGAGGGAAAAGTTAAAAATGCCCTCTTGTGTAAGAATCAATTGTATGTAGTTGTTTATAAGGGAACAACCACCTATTTGAGCTCAATGAGATTGGATTGTGTAGGTGGAAAAGTTATTCCACGAACCATTGATCTAACAACAAAGACCTTAAAGTTGCAGGAAACATGGTTCACCAGTATGGTATTATCTCCTGTCTGTACGCCTCTACTTATAGTATTTCCTCTTGAGATGCAGTTCACGGTTTTCGAAGTGTACGGTGAAGGTGTTAACCTTGGCATACAGAAAGTGACTTATATTCACCTGCTTAACCTGCAACTCTACCTGGCACCTAATGGGGGAGGGTGTACACTTCAGGAAGAACATACAGTATGTCTATCTACCCATGCAGGTGCAGATTGTCTTAGGGGTACCACCGAATTACATCATGATTATGAAGAGGACGACTATGAATCTGATTAAGAGGCCACTGATGAGGCTGATGAAGAGGCGCCTGAAGAAGCTGATGGAAAGTCACATGATGAGGCTGAGGCTGATGAAGAGGCGCCTGGGGAGGCTGATGAAGAGGCGTCTGATGAAGTTGATGAAGAGTCGCCTGATGAAGCTGATGAAAAGGTACCTGACGAGGCTGATGAAGATGTTCCTGCTCAGGCTGCTGAATATGAGGATGATGAAGATTTGTCTGATCAAGCTGCTAATGAAATGGAAGATGATGAATATTTTACCATTTGGCAGCGTATTGGAGAATGTCCATGGGATTTTCCATCGAAAGCTTGCCCTTGTAAACCAGTTTGGGTGATGTTTCCCCCGATAGATATGAAAAAGGTTTTGGCTGTTCCTAGTTATATAGGTTAATATTTTTTTGATGCAAATGAAGTTCAAACTATGACATATGTGAAAGACTCAAATGCATGGTTCATATATTGCCAGGTTTTAAATATGTGAAAAATTCATTCCAGGGAAGTTGATTACAATTTGCCTGTATTTCTTAGTCAATGTTGCTTCCTAGTTTGGTGTTCAGCATTTTATATTCTTTTCTTCTTGAATGCTGAAAGACAAGATGACGTTGAGTATAACCAGTACCAATTTCCAGGTTTATAATATGATACTTAGGATAGCATAATTGGATCAACCTTACAAAGAGATTCAAGCTTTACCTGCGTGTAAAATTGGTTATAACGTAATTTAAAACGGTAGTAACAATTGAAGGTATGCCACTATTTAGCAACTAAGACTACGAAAATAGGTTTTGCTACATTAAGCAAAATCTGTTTATTATACTCATTACAGATGCAGGTTTATTATAACAAGGGGGAATTGCAATCGAGTTTTAACTTGAGCAGGAAATACTCATCCAAAACGATAGCAGCTAACAACCTTACACAGAACATGACGGAAAACAGAAGTAGCCAGTAATGAACTCAATGAGCCCGAGTAACAGCAGCATGGATGGCATATATCTGTCAGGTGTGGAACTGTCCTGGAGCTTAGACCTGCCATGCATGCTAATGCGTCTGCAAATATAGACATATAATGTGATTCACGTCAAAAGCAAATCTAATAGTCAAGCTTTATATAGAGAGTTTACCACAATTATGTACCAACTAGTAAGAATCACGCTCTAGAAATGTTCGTGAAAGCTAAGCTAAGGTAGAAAGTAACTACAAAATAAGTGATGACTGATAAGATTTTAACATGCATGTGTCCCTTCCCACTTTCTGTTTTACCTTCCTTGCAAGATAGTCACAATCACTTTACTAGCTAATAAAATCACATATCAGTTGATGAGGAGACATAATATTTTGTCTAATATGACATGACGAACAGAACTTTGTGACATACAAAAAACATATTACCCATCTCATATCATGTAGATGTGGCTGTTCTTTGTTAAGTCCTGTGGAAGTGAACATTCCGATCTGCTTAGAAATAGATAAACTGTGATCATGTGATGTTTGACATTTAAATGGATTAAAGAGTGCTTGGCCAGAACTAAACTTATAGAGACGAGATCATGATTCTAACACCTAATGTGTTATCTTTTTTAATATAATGCGGATGGATGGTGCTCAAATCAAAAACCTTGAGAGGAATATAGAAAGACAACTTGATCTATAGTTTCACTTTCACCTCACCACATAAAGATGCACTTGGGGATGGTTTTCTAAGGGTAGAAAATCCGTTCAGACATCGTTATGGCTCATGGGGTATTAGTTCCATTAGAACGAGCAATATTTGATGCAGGGAGATCGAATTACATTAGGACTTGATGAGAGCACTAAGGAAGATAAATCCAGATGTGTTATGTTTTGGAGAAATGATTAAAATTCCAGGTTAAAATTGCTTTTACTTTTTCCTGGTAAATCATACTTAGGATACCATTCCAAATAGTGAACAAACCAAAATTTTGGCAGATGACACACAAAGTAAGGTACTAGACTGACCTAAGCCTTTTAGTATTATCAATAGTATAACTAAAACACTTATGTATCTGCATCAAGATTCACAATTGAGAATAATTCACATTGGCCTGATAGTCAACAACACTATGAAACAAGGACATGAATTCAAAGATCAGATTTCGATTTGTATAAACTAGAAATAACATATGAAATTACAAACATCACAAGTGCAAATAATTGTACAAATCATATTTATATAAATTCAAAATTATAATTATACAAACGCGTGAATTATACAAAATTAAAAAGTTGAGCTGCGTAATTATTGCAAAAAGTAGATCATCATAGTTATATTATAACTAATTAACTAGTATATGTTTGCTTATACACGTAATTTTCCCTTATATTATAAGCTACGACTGAAGGCTAAAGTTTACAGTTTACACATTTAGCATGCAAATTGTAAGAATATTAAACATATTAAGCAAAACTTTCTTTTTTATACCAAAAATGAAGATCTCCCCTTAATATTTCTATTCCATTTTTCTTAAAGATTAAATAAGAAAATTACAACTTGCTATCTCAAATTTAAAATCTAAAAGTTTCTGTTTCAAAATGACCATGTAATCCAGAACTAAAATTAAATTCTTATGAAAAATATTATTTATAAATTAAATAACAAAGCAAAATTGTTTTGAGATGGCTCAAAATAATGCATAAAAATGAAAGTTTTTTTGATTCACAATTTGGTGTGACTTAACTAAATAATAAATGGTGCGGGTTTAGAGATTTATTCGTCAAGTTTATTATAAAAGCTTTAGTCTTTGTAGAATATTATTTAATGCATGATTTCATCCTAATTTCTAACTATAATAATATAATATTGTTAATTTCTTTCGGATATGTTTGAAATGTTGTTAAAAAGTTTACAACTTTTGATGTACTGATTTTTTGTTTAATCAAATTTTAATTTTGTAATAGCCGATAAGTAGTATACTAATTAAAATGAACAAATATGGTGAAAAAAATAATTTTCTTTTACGTGGGACGGGTTTACGTGGGTTGGTGCCGAAAGGGTAGAAACTAAATTTTTTTATTATGCGGTGCGGGGTGGTGGGAAGTGGCGGATCCAAGATTTCAAGGTTGTGGGTGCTCACTTTCTTTAGCATAAACCTATTAGAAATCACATAATGTAAAACGTATAACTAACTCAAACTCTTTCATTTAAAAAAATAAACGTATATTAACTCAAACTCTTTAATAAAAAATGTAAAAAAAAATAAAACAACGATTAATATTATCATCATAAAAAACAACCTCTAGAAAAAAAAATTAAAAAAGGGTGCAAAATTAGCTGGAAAAAGTAAAAAATAAAAATTAAAAAAATGGGACTAATGGGACTAATGGGATTCGAACATCCACCAATGTTCTACACACACCATATATTTCAAGGCATAAACTAGTATGAGTGCTCTAGCACCGAAAATTAATTACGTAGATTCGCCCCTGGTGGGGGGGGTTGAATTTTTATAGGTTGAAGCTCAACCCGCCCCCGCAATCGCTCCGACACACCTCACTGTCATCCCTACCTGAAATTTAACATCATTATGCTAGACAAGGACATGATTCCAATGATCAGATTTCAGTTTGGAAAAAATATGTGAAGAGGATGATATTAAAGCCAAGACGCACCGAGTTGTTGGAACGTAGTAAGAACTTTCTATACTCAGAAGTATTTTGAACCTAAGAAGATGTTAACTCCTGTTAGTTAGAATAGTAAACAAAAGGCAATAAAATTGAAAAGAAATAAATTATCCGAGTCCATAGAAATTACCATGTGCCCTTAAGAAATTTAGTTTTCTCACTGTATTTGAAATTGTGGATTATTTCTTCCCAAATAAAACTGATAAACTAATAAAGAAGTAGTGATACCTCAAACATTAATAACTTCAGCAAACTCAAAAGGCAACAACAAAATCACACAAAGACTCTACTTTTATTTGCAAGAAAATGTATGCATAAGTAGGAAATTCAATGCAGAAAAACGAGAGAACTTCCCTCTATTTATATACCAACAAAGGGTAGTATGAAAATGTGTTAATTGTGTCTTGTCAGAGCGATCACAACCCTTTAGAAAAAACACAATCTTTCGTAAAGGTTGCAATCTTTCGAAAAAGTCACAACCCATCAGAAGAGTCACAACTTTTCATTTCCATTCGCACGTTTAAAACCCAACAACCCCAATTGATTTTGTACAAGGTTATGTCTGATAAGACTTGAGGGTCGGATCGGTTTTACATTTACAAACTAATGATGCTTCTAGTACAATGAATTAACTACGACTACGCGGTGATATAGTTGGACAAGCCTAAAAAATAAGGATGGCAACAAGATGCAAAATTGTCCAGCAGGGGCGGGAGAGGTATTTGTAGAGATTATCATGGAAATGTTGTGATGGATTTCTCATTTTCATTTGGTATTGACAGTAATTATTTGAAAGATGCATTGTGCTATGCAAATTAGATTTGAAAAAGTAGTCGTCGGAAAGATGGCACGGTGCTATCCAAATTAGTATGAGAAAATACTCACTCAAAGATATACTATGACCCAACTTTTGCTAGTATAATCATTGACCAAATTGACGACACATATGGATCTACATTATCAGATTGAGACCCTATTCATATACTCTACATTGGACTTCTTTTCCAACTAGGACACTAATACAATCATTTTTCAAGTAGAACTATATATATTATTCCTATTCTAAGTAAAATTATATATTATTCTTGTTACTATTCCTATTCTAACAAAAATAATAACTAAAAATAGTAGAAATAATAAATAATACAATAATCGAATCAAAGAAAACAATATTTAATACTAATATAAAAATAAGCTAATAGGAGAGTACTAATAAAATACAAAGAAAAATCTAGACGACACGTTGACTACCGAGTTTAAAGATTAGAACCCATGTTGATAAAGTCAACATAAAAGAGTTAGTACTATATATCAAAATATTAAAGCAAAAACAAGATATGAGTTCTTATATCTCTATTTGTAGTCATTGGCGAGACTAAAAATTTTCACGGAGAAGGTTCAAAATATGAAGAAGTAAACATACGAACTAGTCAATGTGTTTCAATATCCACTTTATATACATAAAAAAATTACTATATGTAAATAGTGTAATTTTTCTCCAAAAAGGGTTGGGATGAACCTCCTAGCCTCAAGATGACTATGCCCACTGTTTACAATGTTACATAGAGACAAACAAAAGATGACATTAAACTAGGGGTCTCAAATGGGTGGGTTGGGTTGAAATTAAAAATATTAAAATGAGTTGAGTAGAAATTGGGTTGAGTCTTGATCCGCCCAAGTTTACTTTGGGCTCAAATGGGTTGGACTCAAATAAGCTGTGGGTCTTGACCAGCCCAGTTTGACCCGATGAATCTTAATTACTTAACATATTGATATAACTTTTATAATCAAAATTTGAATTTCTGCTTAAGAATTTTTTGTTTAAAAACAACAAATGGATAGATAAATCATAAAAGATGTTAAATAGATACTAATTAATACCTTCAATGTCATAACATATCTTAATAAAAAGTTTTAAAATAGGTTGAAATTTGAGATTGAATCGGCCTCAATTGAGAATTTTCTTCAAATGAGTTGAGATTGAACCCAATTGAAATCATCTTAAGCCCAACTCCTAAAATTTTGAGCGGTTGGATGGGTTACCAAGGTTTGGTTTTATTTTTTGACATCCCTACATTAAACATTTGAGATCATGAAGAAGGTGAGAGACACTACACCAAATTTGATTGTTAGCGGCAAATAATATTGTCACTAGAAATTCATATTTCGTCACACACACAAAAAAAAATTGTGAAGAAAAATAGTGTCAGTCATTCGTCCCTAAAGTATGGGTCACTAAATGTATATAGAGACAATTTTGTTTTCGTCACCAAATAAAAATGTATAAACTACAAGAGTATTTTGTGTTCCAAAATGCTTCGTACTTATGACAAATTTGTTCGTCATAAAAAATATTAAAATTTGTAGATAAAGATATATTTTTGTCACTAAATAGGTTTATAGCCGACACAAATAATTTATCACTACTATTTAGTTTAATTTGTGAAGATGCAATTTTTCACTAATATATTTTGTATTTCGTAGTCAAGCAAATAATATTTGATCAATTTCTGGAATGAGGTATGGTCAGGCGATGTGAAAATGAGGGTACTCTTTCCTGACTTGTACACTATTAGCCTCAGAATAACACGATAGCGCAAATGTGGAGCCCTCAAGGTTGGAACCTTATGTTTAGAAGTGCACTAAATGATTGGGAGGTTGAAAGAGTAACAAACCTGCTTCAGGTCTTGAACCCGTTCCTTGGCATTAATGTAGAGCCCGACAAACCAGTTTGGAAATTGCAGAGCATGGGAGTTTTTACAGTAAAGTCCCATAAAGTCCTATTACTAGGAAAGGAACACCAACCATTTTTCAACAGTTTGGCCCTAGAAATTAATATGGAAGATTAAGATCCCTTTAAAAGTTGCTTGCTTCACTTGGTTGTTAATTAGAAGAGCTTGTCTAACCCACGAAATTCTACAAAGAAGAGGTCTAGAGATTTGCTCGAGGCATTATATGTCTGAACAAGACGCTCAGTAAATGGCATTTATATTTGCGTTGTATGATGCCTAAAGATATGTGGAACATGTTTATTTGTATGCTCGAGGTTGATTGGATAGTGCCCAAAACCATTTTTGGGAAGAGAGGATCTGTCACATCCGGGTTTACCCCCTAGACGTAACCGGCGTAGTCGTCCTCGGAGAAGACCCTGACTAGCCTCGTACTCTTACATCATCACATTCCTAGGTCGAAAATACGGAAAAATTAAAACTTTTCATTACTTCTACTTGGAGGTTTGCATAGACCTACATACACATAATATATTCATATCGAGTATACATAGACCCTTCGTATAGGAAGATTAAATAGTCTTCTACTTTTATTGCACATACACATATATAGAAGATAGAACATAGTCATTAAAGATTGTTTTCTCTCATAACCATCTAACAAGATTAGCAATTTGGGCATAGCCCTACATCAATGTAAAAAAGCCACATATAGGCTTATACAGTATGAAAGTAGAAAGAACATAAGAGTCTTAAAAGTTAAACAACTCCATAAGTTCGATATTGGCATCACCCTCGAAAAGTGAGGACCTACCTACTTGGATGAATGAGAAACTCCAAGCCTTCTTCAAAGTCATCACAAAGAGTCCTCAACGAACGGAACCTAAAATGTTGGAAAAAAGTAAGAAATGGGGTTAGTACACCACTTGTACTAAGTATGAGACCATATGCACATACAATATGAAATCATGTTTTATAAAAAGGACATTTTATAAAAACATGCTACTTTATTCTTTGAAAAGCCATATGCATCATCAAGAGAAAATATACAAATCAAAAGGGCATATTCATCAAATCAAAGAAAATAACATGCTTGTCGACATACTTTAACCCATAGTTTAGTACAACCTTACCATCAAACAATTATATCACAAGCATGGATAAGAGTTCATTATATCATAATAAAGCAAGACACTACTCATGCATCCTTGTAAAGTCAACAAGTGCAATGACCTAGTAAAGCCCATAACCTTACTAAATCAAGTAAATCAACGAGAACCATGACTAATATCCCTCTTCACCTATTATATCTCTTTCAAGACTCATACCATCATATCTAACAATATAGACCAAGTACATGTTCATATGAGTATCATTTATCAATAAATATCATTTACATATAAAGTGACCACATTATCATCATTAACACTTATTATCTTGTACATACACAATATCAACCTCCTAAAGCTTCCATCAAGTAAAACTAGTGCAAGGCATAGGTAGAGTCCTATGCCCCTACTTAGGCTAAGTCCAACCTCTCAAGTCACCCTTTTTAGTTTATGCTTCATTACTTCATTTTAGTTCTAGGAAACACTTGCCTTAACTGACATAGAACATATGAGCTAAGTGTGGAATTCAGTATTGTAAAACCTTACACCGATGGAAGGTGGTCTATCGGCCAAAGTAGAACCAAACATAAGCATAGCTTTCTAGGTGGATGCACTAGCTAGTATTTCTATGGTGGCAACATAGTTTATGGACCTTGGGGCCGTCTTGGAAACATCACTCTACACCCTATTTGGGTCAAGAGGCTATCCTCCCCGTGAGAACCGTAGTGAACCCTACCTTCCCTATTTGGGAAAGTGTCACCCCCCTCACATACAAGATCACTCAGTTAGAATCCCTTTTTGAAATGTCTTTAAGTCTTTATTTAACATCATAACTTAGTTTAGGTCATAGGGTCTCTCCCTTGTATAATCATCATCATCATAGCTCAATAAGAATCGCAAGAGTATAGTCCTTTCATTACAATTCATATATGTGAGGTTAACACATTACATATCATTTCATAATAAGGCACATTGATAAACATCACCATCCTTATAACATTTACATATTAATCAACCACAGAACCATAATCAAAACATTTCAATTCAACATCATACCACCCTATCAATCCTAATATAAGGCATTCTCCAACACAACATCATGACTTTATCAGAATTAACCATAAGTTGAAGTAAAGAATAGGGATCATAAGACTTACCAAGTCTCCTTCATAATTCATCATCAAGTTCTTACCATCAACCCTTACTTCAACCCAATTAGGTCACAACATCATCATAATTCAATAACCAAAATGATGAAAAATCTAGAAAAACCACTACACCATAATTCAATACTAAATCAATCCATAAGACAAGATACTTAGGTCAATTCTCATAACCTAAATCACTTCTCAAGAATTAGTATGAAAGACTAAAATTCACCCTAATTTGTTCATGATTAGTGTAACAACATCATCTAATAGTAATTCAACCAATAATCAAGTCAATTGAATCAAACACAACCTAATTCACATCAAGATCAAACCTAGGGTTAATCGTCAAGGGTCATCATCTACAAACTAGACCAAACCATCAAGATATATCATAATTAAGTTAGAACCCATGTTAATATGTTCACATTATCCAAAATAAATTATAACCAAATCAACTCATAACATGATTTTCGAGATTAAGAAGAACCCACATTATAACTCAACTTTTGAAAATACTTTGAAAGAGCCCTTTGAGGAAAGAAGTCTTAAAGGTGAATTAGATCCCATAACTCAATGTTTGATGGAGATTTGATGGTGAAATATCCCCTTTACAACCCCCAAAATCTCCCCGTAACTTGTCTTCAATGGTGTCTTCCAATAGAGAGAGAAAGAAGAGAGAATAAAGACTATTTGTTTTGTGAGTTATGTTTAGTCTAATGAGGGTTGGGGTCTTTATATAGGGGGTTAATTCACTTAATTAAACTCTCTTAAACCCCTAACTTACGACCTAAACCCTTAACTAATTATATGAAACTAAGTTAAAATGTGCAGGAAAATTCGACCCTCACAGATGAGACCCCGATTAGCAGTCTGTCTGTGAGTCGACGGTCATTGTGCCCTTCCGTGATGCACATCCGTCGTTCTTATCTGAGATTATGCAATTGAGGTTCATCAATAAAAATTCTAAGTGTTTTCGATGATTGGAAACGATGCCTCGTTGATCCACACAGGGATCATCAACTGTGTCTCGTGGTTACACACTACCCAGGCAATGCTGACACCAACGTGCAAGGGTCCTCCTCAGCGGCCCTTGGTTGGTCCTTGAGGAGTCGTACCCAAACGTTTCGACCATGAATTAACTTAAAAACAAGTTATCTACCCTTCCACCAATTTTCATGGATTTCCGACTCCTAAAAGCTAGTCAAATAGGCTAAGGCACGCTAGTACCTCCTAGAACTAATTTCCGGACATCATAGACTTTCTTAGACGTTTTGGTTTCTAGACTTCTAAACGACTTATAAACATTAAAATAGTCCCTATAACAGTGTCTAGACCTAAAAATCTTTGAAACAAAAAAAACTAAATTATTTACTTAATAGAATTGAAACACCTTAGAAGAAAAAGTTGTCAGTTCTTAAAAAACAATTATTTGTTTTGTAAGCATAATTATATGTTAGAACTAGATGAGAGTGTTTAACTTTGAAGATAGATTCATAAGTTGATGATTTATAAGGTGGTATATTCAGGGGAAGACAGACTACAGTCAGTACTCAGTTGACATACATATAGCTTCTTTTAAGTTTACCTGCTGGAGATTGTGATTCCACGAGAAAATTACTGAGAACTCAGATAATGCATGGTCTATTTCAACTCAGAAATTATTTTTAGTGTGGCATTAGCCTAAGGTCTATGTTCAGAGGATTATTCCTTAGGTAATTCTGTTTGTTAGGGTGGAAAGTGTTGCTTTCTATACTTCGATATGTCCCAAATCAAATGAATTCATACTGAAACTTATGTAGACCTATAAAAACAGGAAACTTTTTGCAACAAGACGGTGTTCCTTTACTATATGCATCTTAATTGGCAGTATCACCAACAAGACGACATTTTGTAGATCATATTTTACACTACATATAAACAACAAAAAATACAATCCCCTAGTCCCAAACAATATGACATGGCACACTTAACACTAAATATAAACCTTACTATGACACCATCACGTCAACTTTCAGAAAGAAGAAATCATCAACAATAATAAAACATAGTTAATGGCACTTTGATTCAATGTGTCGCATCCATTATATGCTCAATTGAAACAAAAACCAACAAAATTTCAATATATTCTATCCATAATTACAGGAGGTTAAGATGGTAGTGTCTAAGTTTGTGATGTTTCTCCAACTTAATGGGTTTTCCATCATATTCACCAACACAATTTCAGAAGCTAATCCTCTGGAATTACCTTAGGATACTGCCAACTAAAAATAATTCAAATAACCTTTCAAGGTAAAATCCAAGCTCACATAATTGAATCCATATGAATACATATTAACATGATATAAATACTTCCCAATTGATTAGAAGGCAAAAAGCTTTTGTAATGTTGGCACCTAGTATTGAAACTTATAACATTTTTAAATATAAAGTTAATGAAAATTGTAAAATCTTGAACTTACATGGACTATTCGAGAGCGCTCACCAATAAAAGATTTTTCATCATGACTATGTGTATGAACATGAGAATGTAGCTCACTTGGTGTTGAATCTCAACCCTTTTCAACGACCTATACAAAAAGTGAAGATAAGAAAGAAATTATAAAATTTTGTCAAGTATGATATACAAAGGATGGACAGTAGAGTCATAAAGCTAGCTTCGAAAATTTTAATAGCATTACTCTGTCTAGAGAGAACTTTTGAAAAAGAGGTAAGATCTGCCATCAGATTTTGTGCACTAGACAAGAGTTCAAGATATGATGGTAAGACAATGACCATTTACCAAACTGCATGATATTTCATTAAGGATTACATTATGGGAGCTCGTAACCATTTTCCAACAGAGTGAGAATATAAAGTTTACCAAATCATATAACAAAGAGAAGCAGATGCTTCCAGCTACAAATCTATACGTTCAGATACAAACACATATACATAACATAAATATGTTAGTTTGCAATTGAGACAAAGCCTTTTGTGTGAGTTCCAACAACGATTTCTCGTTCACCACATCAATTCTTTGAATATATTTCAGACCTTTCAACATTTTAAACATCTTTCCAAAGTTAAATTCAAATTTCCCATACATTTTAAGGTGCAAAGGACATGTTAGTATTGCTTGCTTTTTTTAGAAATAAAATCCATGTACCTTGTTGCTGCTTTAACTTCCCATTCTCTCCTCACTATAGCTTCATTAATGGAGGAGTCCCAATAGAAATATTTCTGATACAATTTTCAAATTAAGTAATACATTAATATCCTATTCATAAAAAGGAATAACTTTCCAAACTCAATTATGATGAAAAATTATACCTTGAATTCTCCAAAATATCCATATCTTATATCATCAGAAACACCTTTCCAACTGATTCCATTAGGTTCAAATTCATTCTTGAAGGAATCAAAAATGAAATTAGAGTATTTTGTAGAAGTTTGCAACCTGTATAAATTTCAAAAGTACATAAAATCATATCATAAATTAATATGTAATAAAAAAAAGTAAAAAGATAGAGTAACCCTGTAGGACTTAGAATAACAAGAGTCCATGTATGACTACCACTTGAACCACCTTCACCGAAAGGGTTACTTTGAGTAGTTGCACCATTACCTATCGAGTTGCTCTATGTAGATGTATGTTGACCTATTGGGTTACTTTAACTAGATGTATCCTGACATATTTGACTACCATGATTAAATCTAGTAGGAGATATCTCAGGAATTGTTGAGGCACTACTTTTACATGTTGTTTGAATGATTGGTGTACTTCTAGTTGTTTGACTGATCGGAGGAATTAATGTTTGAACGAATCGCGTACTGCTAGAGGATGGAACTTGTACCACCCTGTTGAGGACTATTATACTTGGAATGGAAATAGTGGGAATTTTTGCACCAATAGCAGAATTACTCCTAACTGACGACGACTTGCCTACACGACCTCAACTTGCTCGACCTCTACCTCGAGTCATGATATCTACAAAAACTATAACAATGTTGTTAGACTATCACTGATAAAATTAGATTTCCTAGAAAGAACATGAAGAAGCATTCAAATAAAGGAATACAGACAAAAAACAAAGATATACAAGACAATTCATGTTTTAGTAAATTTTAAGAACAAGTAATCTAGTTAATTAGCATTACGGAAAAATGAAGAGCATAACTGAAAATAACCAGACCTGAAGAATTAGTGGTTATATTAGGTTGATATGAAAGTGTTGAAGGAATTTCCACAAAGATCTGTATTTCCTGTGAAGAAACAACTTTTAGATTCTGCAGAGAACTTAGATTTTGTGGGAGATCTCCAACAAATGCATTAAGAGTTAGCCTAATTCTTCTATCTGTGCACAAGTTTCACCAGTCCTGAAACATGGGGTTGCATAATTATTGTCCCAATTATGAATAACTAATAAAGGGTCATCAAGAATAAAGTATTTGAAAGACAATAAGAGAGTTCCATCTATTTTGAGACCAAATGAAGGGCATAAAAGGAGAAAGGAAGAGACCCCAAATGACCAGAATACAGACATCATTTCTTGAACTGATTATTTATGATTACAACATAATACTTTCTATATACATAAAAAGAAAGAGGAAGAGGTAAACAAACAAATGGAGAAGTAGTTTTGGTAACCCAAAAGACAGTAAGAAAGGGAGAAGTATAAGGGAAAAAAGAAAAATGTTCTGATTCACTGTGCTACAAAAATGAATGATATTGAGAAACAGATTTAGTAAGAGTATTCCGCTAAAATTCTGCAAAGTATCATAACAATAAGAGAATATGAATTGAGCATATAACAATAAATACTTTGAGAAATTATCAGAAGATATTGATTCTTGATAGTGTACAATCAGAAACCAGATCAGAAATATTAATTTTCTATCAAAATCTAATAAAGTAACAGAACAGTAAGAGAATAATAAAATATAATTATATATCGGGGATACCAGTTTCAATGAAGAATAACTAATGATGTTCAATGATAGAACATCCATAGTTAAAATTCAAAAGCTACTTTTTAATGTTTAAATATCCTAAATTGAAAAAAAAAGAACTAAAACATCTCTAGTCACTATCTATATCTTCTTCAACTCTTCCTCTTCCTCTTCCTCTTCCTCTTCCTCTTCTTCATCTTCTTCAGTTTTCACGTTGATCCAGATTGTGTATTTTGCTCGGACCATTGTTAAGGATACATACACTTATCTATTTTTAAGCATCTCTTATCAGACCTAGTAGGGCAAAGACAAGGATATACTATCATTGTCAAATTGAACTAATGCCATTTCAATTTTAACTTCTTCATAAACTTTTAGTTTATTAATTCAGTATCTATCATTAAAAAATTGATCACTCATCAGTAACATGATTTAAGTAATATTTTCTCTAATTAAAGGATGATACGTCGTTACAAAGATCAAGTCACCATTTTATAGTTTGAAGGAGTTCTAAGCACATATTACATGATATGATTTGATCATGAAAATAAAAGTGAGATTGCAATCTAGACTTCAAAGGTCATTTCACATCACTCTTTCAATATCTACAAAAACATAGTTTAAATGCTAAGGTAGAACATTTATGATCACCTGCTAATATCTTTTCATCTTCACCACTTGCAGAGACATTCTAAGCAACCGAATTCAAAACTTTACCAAGATAAGACAACGTACATATTAACTTTTGCAACTAGCACAATAGTTCACATTTGTGTGAAAACTTTCTAATAAAGCAAAAAATACCTACTTATAAATCCTTAGCATTTATAAATACGTGTATAAATATTACCAAGGACAAGAAGTATAAAGGTTGTATATACAATATCGGTAATCAAATATTTCATGTGCGAGACTGATTTGATATTCAAACTAGTATAAACTTACAACTTAGAGAGAATAACAACAGTTGAACATTTCTCATGAACAAGAACACTAGACAAATGAACGTCAATTTACTCTGGTATGAATCCTTCGACACTCTTACAATTTCAAGTAAAGAGTACGAACATAAACGAGGTCACAGAACTTTACCGATAAATTATCAAAGTATCATAAGATTGCACAGTGCAACAAGTTAAATTCCCCCAAGACAAAGAGTTTTTCCTGTTCTTTTTTTTTCTCTTGAGCTTCAGAGAATGGAAAATACTAGTTAAGAAATTTTCTTTCTTTCTCCATTTGGGAATTAAAATCACATAGTTATATATGGCAGTAAGGAACTTGCACTAGCCATAGTATCAGAACAACAACATTTGTAAAGAAAAAATATCAACACTAATGATAAAACAATCAACTATACATCCTATGTATTCGTGCATATAAGCTTTTCATATATAAATAAAAAAACCTAGCAGATTCCAAACAAAATACCTAGAAGATTCTTAGGTGAATGAAAGTAACCAACTCAATTTCATATAAGAGTCAAAGCATACGAAAAAACCTAGAAGATATCAACTTTTCAAGAAAATAATAGATTCACATACTTGAAAAATCTCAGAAGAACCCAAATATCTCTCCTAGTGCTTCAGAAGTTAGCGATTTTGGTACTATGTGCTTTAACAGTACCGATGCTCTCCAAGTCTCATGTCTCTCACATAGTGTAGTACGCTCAACCAAAAGAAAGGAAAAGAGAAAGTCGTTGATAAACTCTCCAAGGCAATGGACACCTTGAAGAAGATGGCTTAGTCTCCAAGCCAATGGTATGGTCACCCTGAGCAATGAGTTTTGGAAGAGAGAATATGTTTCTAAAGAAACAAAAACATCCCTAATATTTGTGTAATTAATAAAGGCAATAGCTTTAGATACAAAATTATACATCCTTTTCTATATATATTTTTTGTTATAAAGTAATAAATCACAAAAATATTTAGCTACGATTTAATTTTGTAGCTAAGATTTTGAATTTATTTTTTAGTTTAGCGACAAAGATGATGTACTGTGGTTTCATGATACTTTCAATGTCTTTTCCTTCAGTTTAGTGTGTGTCTAAGACCTCTTTGAAGTAATTTTAATGTATTTGTTTGCAGAAAAACTATCCCGAAGGAAAAAGCTGAAGACTATCTTAAAATTTACAAAAATGATGACCTACGGAGCCATCAACGGTTTGTCGACTCATTGACGGTACGTAGGTGGCAACTGTCATTTGAAGATTTATGCTGCTAAGAAAAGATCGGGGAATTCTAACTAAGTGTGGGGCTACGAATGGTATGACGGTCCGTCATCTCATCGACGGACCATCCTGGCAAATTGTTGGTGTTAACAAAATGTAGCCTAGTACCTGATTTTTAAAAGATTCTAAGTATGAAGAAAAGAAGGCCATCAACGGACAATAGGTCAATTAACTGACCGTCGTTTAGGTCCGTCGATGGTAATAGAACGATGGAGAAGATAGTAGCTGAAAAAAGTTGAAGTATGGAACGACGGGGGCATCGACGGTCCGTCCGTGAGGTCATCGACTTGAGATGCATTTTGGATAGAAGTTCTCCTTATTTAGGTTTCCCTTTATTTTTAGGACTCTTTTATTATAAATACGACTAAAACCCTCATTTTTGGAGTTAGACTCTTTGTTATTTTTCAAATTTGTATTGTTGGTTGTTGAACTTTGGGTTTTGGAAAATACTTCATTTTTCCGTAATCGATTCTTACAATATTTTGATTAATTGAAGTGATTTTCTGGATTTTCTTCAAACTTGTTAAAGTGAGTACATGAATTCTTTTCTAATCAATATGAATTTTGTAATTTTAACATGGGTAACTAAATCCACAACTAGGGTTCTGTGAACCATAATTAATTAACAAAGTAGAACTAGCTAAAATAACAATTCTAGAATGGTGTCTTGCATGTATTGATAATTCTTTCGTTTAAAAGTATTTTTAATGGTGGCCAACATTAGAACTCGCCTTGTTGATACTTGACGGACCAAGAAGGTAGATAATAAGAAAATAATTATCAATGTAGATTTAGTATACATTATCTAACAGGCTAGTGTCGATTGGTGCGAAGTAATAACTAAGCCATACATCGATTATGATCTTAATATGCGGTAAAAGGTAAGGTTTAGTAAAGTACACACATGTAGCCAGACCAAGGTGCGGAGTGAAATTCACTAGTTGCCGGACCAAGGAATTAGGGATACATAACTTACCATTTTGCATGCAAGATACTAGGAAAGAGTTGTTATAGCTAGGGTTACTGTTTTATGAACCTATGAATAATACTCACACCTTAGTTTCTTTCATCACTTGATAAACATAAAATATTTGAACTAGCTACTTGTTTACGTAGACTTAATTAATTACTTTTGTTACACAAAATCCCCCCTTTAATTGTTTTGTTTTAGAAAACGACTTGACTAAATAGAAGTAATCGTAGATTAAAGTTAAGTCTAAACCATTTTCCTCGTGGAATCGACCCCCGCTTATACTTCTTTAGGAAAGAATAGTTTGAGCGTATCAAATTTTTGCGCCGCTGCCAGGGAAAGTGACTTTTAGATTAACTTTAAGAACATTACCTAATTTTAGTTAACAATTTCCCGATTTTACTTTTTCTTTTTTGTTTTTATTTCTCGTAGGTCTAGCTTTAGTGTATGCCAAGTACACAGAGTGGAGGAGAACCAATAGTCCCACTTGATCCAGAACTAATCAAACACTTCGCAGAATAAATATTCAAAACAATCCTGCTTATATCAATGATGAGATCAACCCTCAACTTCTCCCGCTGGTTGATGCTCATAATCGAGTGGTTGTTGATAACCCTGGTGAAGGTAATCCGAGGAGGCAACCTCCCACCCACGCCCTCAAGAGTACTACTAGGGAAATGTTAACATCATTTACTCTGATGGACCACTTGTCCTACCTCCTCTATTACATGGTCATACTTTCATGGTAACTGGTAGCTTGATGCAGATGCTCACCGCTAGAGGTTTATTTTCGGGGCTACCATATGAGGATCCACATGCTCACATCACCAAACTAAGGTCGGTGTGTAAGAGTTGTGTAGGGAGGCCAGACTTAGACATGGATGTAAGTTGATTAAGGGTAAACTCTCTCTCACTGACGGGGGAGGCCGCAATTTGGTTTATTATGTTGCCCTACAATTCAATCTATACTTGGGAGCAATTGAGGGATGTGTTCCTAGCAAGGTATTACACGGTTTCAAAAAGATTAACCACAAAGATAGGGTGAACAACTTTGTGGAATTACCAGGGGAGTCAGTAAGAAATTCTTGGGATAGGTTCACCTCATTCTTGAGAAGTGTCCCAATCCACCGCATTGATGATGAGTTACTGAAAGAGTACTTCTATCGGGGGCAAAATGATAATAATAATAATAAAGTAGTGCTTGATACGATTGCAGGTGGTTCTTATGGGGAGTGTACTTATGTAGACATTGCTGAGAAGTTAGAGAAAATCTTCCGAAATAATAAAGCTTGGAACACTAGAAAGTTGGATATTGAGAGAAACACTTTTGCAGTGCAAGCTTCGCATAACCCAATCGCAGATGAGATTCATGAAGAAATGTCTCAAATGAGAACTGAGCTTGGGTGGGTGTTAAAACATGTCACCTCGGGTGCAGAAAACGTAAATGCGGTGAACTGTTTGGCTAAACCACCACTACCGGTTGATGAGTACTACTATGAAGAAGATTCTTTTGCATTGAAGTAGCAGACGAGGGGTTTCTGGCCGAAGCCTAAGGCTCTAATCAGGAGAATTGGCTCCAAGGTCAAGTAAATCAAGGTCGGAACTATGAGAATTAAAACCAAGAGGGTCACTATGTTCGATATGGAAACTACAACCGCGAAAACAACTTCAACCGGGGTAACTATGGTAACAGAAACGATCGGAGTGGGCCCTATGTTCCACCTCAAAATTGGGAAGTTGCTCCTATGGATGGTGGAGGTAGTATGGCACGAGTTGAGGATATGTTGCAGAATATGATGATAAGGTTTGATGCTAGTGATGAGCACGCCAAAGAGTTGAGAGGTGATTTAGCAAATATTGGGCAAAAGGTGGATTCACATGCAATCTCAATCAATCATCTTGAGTTGAAAATGACCCAATTGTCTTCTAATGTGAACCCACGCCAGTCGGGTACTCTTCCTAGCAATACTGTCTAGAATCTAAAAAATGATGGACATTGTATGACAGTCACTACTCGAGGGGGTAAGCAGACCATGGATCCACCTATGCTGTCTGGCGTCGAATATGAGAAGAGAGGATATGATGAGGCAGAGGAAGTTAGTGGTGAGTTGGTAGATAAATCGGGGAACGAAGTTGAGACACCCAAAAAAGTGACTCCCATTCCTAGAGCACCACCTCCATTTCCGCAAAGATTGGTGAAAAAGATCAAGGATGGTAAATACGGGTGTTTTATTACTATGTTGAAACAACTTTTCATCGATGTCCCTTTGATAGAAGCTCTCGAACAAATGCCCGATTACGCCAAGTTCATGAAAGATATGGTCAGTAAGAAGAGATCAGTTAGTTTTGAGAATGATGATTGGATGCAACACTGTAATACTATTGCTACAAAGTCTCTTGTGCAAAAGAAAGAAGATCCGGGTGCTTTCACTATTCCATGTACAATCGGGTAGTTACACTTTTCTAAAACATTATGTGATCTTGGGATAAGCATAAATCTCATGCCTCTCTCTATTTACAAGAAGTTGGGTTTGGGTGACCCAAATCCCACTGCGATGCGGCTACTAATGGTCAATCGAACTGTGAAGAGGCCTATTGGGATACTCCATGATGTGCTAGTGAAAGTTGAGTCATTTATTTTTATGGCCCATTTTGTGATTCTTGATTGTAAGGTGGACTTTTAGGTGCCCATTATTCTTGGGAGGTTGTTCATGGCTACCGATCGTGCCTTAGTTGATATTGAGAAAAGGCACATGAAGTTTCAGTTGAACAATGAAGAAGTGACTTTCAACATTTGTAGGTCCATGAGACAGAATGGTGATCTCCAATCGGTATCTGCGATATCCTACAAGGTTGAGAGTTCATCCAAGGTACAATAGAAGAGCGTCTTGGTGTTGAGGCACTAGCAGAAGTGGTCATGAATTTTAAGAGTGAATGTACCGAAAAATATGGGTCATTGGTTGCGGCACTTGATCAAGGTGATGGTCGGTCCAAACCAAATAAATTGGATTAAGATATGAAGCATCGCGAGTCTCCACCCGCTAAACCATCTATTGAGGAGGCTCCAAAATTGGAGCTTAAGGCTCTATCACCTCATCTGAGGTATGTATTCTTGGGGAAAGGTAACACTTTGTCAGTGATTATTGCATCAGATTTGAATATGCAACAAGTAGAGTGTTTGGTTGAAGTATTGAAGAGGTTCAAGAGAGCTATTGGGTGGACTATTGCGGATATTATTGGGATCCCTCCTGGTATTTGTTAACATAAAATCCAATTCATGACCGATCATAAGCCCAGTATTGAGTACCAGAGACGTTTAAATCCACCTGTGCAAGAGGTAGTGAAGAAGAAAATTATTAAGTGGTTAAATGTCGGAGTCATATATCTGATCGCTGTTGGGTATGTCATGTTCAGTGTGTGCCCAAGAAAGGGGGAATGGCTATGGTCCCTAATGAGAAAAATGAGCTTGTTCCAATGAGGACGGTGACAGGATGGAGAGTGTGTATGGATTATCGAAAATTGAATGCAAGGACTGAGAAAGACCATTTTCCTATGCCCTTCATGGATCATATGTCTGATAGGCTTGCGGGAAAGGGGTGGTATTCTTTTCTTGATGGTTATTCGGGTTAAAACCAAATCTTTATTGCATCAGAAGATCAAGAGAAGACCACCTTTACTTGTCCTTATGGAACTTTCGCATTCAAGAGGATGCCCTTCGAGTTGTGTAATGCACCGGCTACTTTTCAGAGATGTATGATGGCCATATTCTCTGATATGATGGAGGACACCATTTAGGTATTTATGGATGATTTTTATATTGTTGGTGACTCATCTGATCATTGTTTGAATCACTTCTCCGAAGTTCTCAAAAGATGTGAAGATTGCAACCTTGTGCTAAATTGAGAAAAATGTTACTTTATGGTGAAAAAGGGTATTGTATTGGGCCATCACATCTCAGAGAAGGGTATAGAGGTTGATCGAGCTAAAGTCGAGGTGATAGAGAGACTTCCTCCACCTATCTCTGTAAAAGGTGTAAGGAGTTTCCTTGGGCATGCGGGTTTCTACCAGAGGTTCATCAAGGATTTTTCAAAAATTGCACATCCTTTGTGCAAGTTACTTGAGAAAGAGTGTAAATTTTATTTTGATAAATCCTGTCTTAAGGCATTTGGTTAGTTGAAGGAGAAATTGGTGTCTGCGCCCATTATTATTTCCCAGGATTGGAGTAAGCCATTTGAGGTGATGTGTGATGCTAGTGGGGTTGTGCTTGGTGTAGTTTTGGGTCAAATAAGGGATAAAATCCTTCACCCCATTTACTATGTCAGTAAAGCCCTTAAGGAAGCTCAAAAGAACTACACTGTGACTGAATAAAAGCTCTTTGCGATGGTATTTGCTTTCGAGAAATTTCATTCCTATTTGCTTGGAACAAGAGTTATAGTGCATACTGATCATTCTACATTGAGATATTTGATGGCAAAGAAGTATGTGAAATCAAGGTTGATTAGTTGGGTATTACTGTTGCAAGAATTTGACTTTGAAGTGAAAGATAGAAAATGGACCGAAAATCAAGTTGCCGATCACTTGTCCCGACTAGAGGATGAATCTATGTGAGGATATGGTGAAAAGGCTGAAATTTATGATACTTTTCCTGATGAGCATGTATTGGCCGCTTCTCATGACTTGATTCCATGGTTCGCTGATTTTGTGAATTACTTGGCTAGTGATATCGTCTCATCAGACTTGTCCTTTCATCAAAGGAAAAAGTTCATGCATGATGTGAAAATGTTCTTTTCGGATGAGCCATATTTATGTAGGAGTTGATTCGATGGGCTTATTCAATGTTGTGTGTCGGAAGTCAAGATGTTGAGTGTTTTGGAGGCATGCCACTCCTCGCATATGGGTGGGCATCATAGTTGTATCCGGACAACCCATAAAATCTTGCAATGTGGCTACTATTGTCCAACTATCCACCAAGATGCTCATGAGTTCGCCAAGGCATGTGATAGGTGCCAAAGAGATAGAGGTGTTTCTAGACGGCAAGAACTCCCTTTAAATCCCATTGTTGTAATTGAGTTGTTTGACGTGTGGGGTATTGACTTTATGGGCCCCATTGTGAGTCTCATGGGATGAAGTATATTCTTGTGGCGGTTGATTATGTTTAAAAATGGGTGGAAACCATATCACTTGCAAATAATGAAAAGAAGAGTGTCACCACGTTGTTGAAAAAGAACATATTTTCCAGATTTGGCACCCCAAGGGCCATTATTAGTGATGGGGGATCCCACTTCTGCAACAAGTTGGTCAAAGGGTTGTTGGGGAAATATGGGGTTCGCCACAATGTAACCACGCCGTACCATCCTTAGACTAGTGGGTAAGTTGAGGTGTCAAACAGGGGAATCAAGCAGATTCTAGAGAAAATGGTGAATGAGAATAGAACGGATTGGTCAAGGAGGATTGATGATGCTCTTTGGGCCTACCGGACAGCATATAAGACGCCCATAGGTATGGCTCCATGCCAACTAGTATATGGGAAGGCTTGTCACTTTCCGGTTGAGTTAGAGCATAAGGTCGTGTGGGCAATGAAGAAACTGAAGATGGATTGGAATGAAGCAGCGGAGCAAAGATTGAATGGGTTAGATGAGATTGATGAGTTTCGCTTGAAGGCATATGAAAGTTAAGCCCTTTTTCAAAGAAAAGATGAAGAAGTACCATGACCAAAAGATTGTGAAGCGCGATTTTGTGGTTGGGGATTTGGTGCTTTTGTTCAACTCTAGGTTGCGCTTGTTTTCGGGCAAACTCAAGTCAAATGGACTGGCCCATTCTTGATCACTCAAGGATTTTCTCATGGTGCGGTTGAGTTGGAGAACAAGGGGGGTGTAAGGTTCAAGGTGAACGGACAAAGAATCAAAATCTACCTAGGGCATGCGGAAAATGCGAATGAAGTGCTTGAGGCATACCATCTTGATGAAGTCTGAGTAATCAAGAGTCTTGTATCGTGCCACAACGTTAAATCAAGCGCTGATTGGGAGGCAACCCAATATGTATTCTCTAGCCAATGATATATTTTTCTTGATTTTCTAGGAGTTGTGCATTATTTTAGTTTTTCTTACTTACTGTCACATATGAATTTTGTTTTGCTTTCTTTTTAGAAGTGTTGGCTAGAGAGTAGACTAGAGTCCATGTCTAAAAAGTGTCCACAAAATACAAAAAGATTATCTTATTGGGTGTTAAATGTGCAGGGACAAAATCAACAAAAATCTGCGGAAAATTGGTCTGGTGCACTAACTGACGGACAAATCGATGGACAGTCATCCCATCGATGGACAGTCGGTAGGGTTTGTAGATCCCAAGTTTTTTTGTAAGTTAGGGCACAATCGACGGAGCAGTCGATGATCCATCGATGGACAATCGTTGGATCCTCAGACCCACTACCCGATCGGCTATATATTAATTTTCAAACTTTTGAGTTACTCCTACCCTTCCAAATTCCATTCCCAACAGTTTCCCTCCGCATTTCCCTAAGACTTCCCCACCTACTCACCCATTTACTCCCACTTAAAACATTCTGATCTCCTCTCTGCCCCAAATCTCCATAAATTCCTAAAGTTTTTCTTTCCAAACTCCCATCTTTTTATATCCTCTTTCCGATCGGTGTTCGCGGTCATTCTTTTGGTGTTGCTTACTTGCATGAATTCACCCACATAATCTCCCCACTACAGTACATAGGTATGTCTCTCTCTCATCTGATTCTGATTTTATGTTCTTTCTTTGGAACTCATAATGTTGATATGTGGGTCTTGACTTCGGGACGAAATTGTATGCTTAAACTATAAAATGAGGGTCGTTAGTCCCTTAGAATGATGGAAAGTAACTGTGTCGGGAGTGTTTTTGTCTCAATAAACTGTGCTAGTAGTTGACTATTTTTCTGACTTAGGGCTTGTTAAGTATTTGAGAATCTAAGAGTTAAATTGCACTAATCAAAGCCCTAGGAATGACGAAATGGTGTGTTACATGCTATATGAAATTGTTGTGTCTTGTTTTGATTGCAAATTGCTCTTTGGGGGATCCAACAATGGCTGTCTCTAACCTACAGTATGAGACCACGATCGACGGACCATCGATAAATCGATGGACCGTCGATGGCTACTCCCAAATTTGTGCACCTCTTGAATGATGGATGTGGTCGATGGTCAGTCGACTCATTGACAGATCGTCCTGCACATCCGTCATCTATAATAGAACCCTGTTTGCTGAGGGTTCCTAGATTTTAGTCTAAGTGTCTCTAACAGAACCCTTAATCCTACAAATTTCAAAATTTTTGCTCAAGTGTTCACTCACGGACCCCGCTGACGGACCGTCATTCCATCGACTGGTTGTCTGTTGTGCCCGTCGGTCAGTTCTGCAGTTCTGAACTGGACTATGTTTTGTGTTTCCATGTTTAATCTTGCTTCTCTTGGGTGTGTTAGATGTTCACTAAAGCTAATAACTATCTTTTTCAGGTACCAATGGACCCTTAGCCAAACTTGGTCTACTCCAGCGGATGTTCTAAGTCCGTTGCCCCATCACACCGGATGGTGTTAATCTCGGACGATGATCATGACCCAGAATACGCGCCACCAGGCACCCGTACACCTACACGTACTGGTAGGACCACCCGGGGAATTCCCAAGAAGGTGGCGTCTGGCAAAGCCACAACCTTCTGGTTTGATGAGGAGCGCATATTGACTGGCACACCGTCTGGGTCTGCTGCGTATTCTGAGGGAGCGTCTAGCAACGAGGCGGCTTCCAGGTCTGAGAGAGTGGGGTCTGAGAGAGTGTTTGGCTCTGAGGAGGCTTCCAGCTTTGAGGAAGCATCAGCTTCACATGGTGCCACTACTCCTCCTGCACTGGTCCACTCTGCCTCGTCTAATGAGGCTGACAATGCGGATTCTACTTTAGCACCCCCGACCGACGTCCCCACACCCGTTGTTGATCATCCCAACCGGTGGTGCATCAAGGTTCAATACCAGGTGTACAGGAACGCGAAGCTGCTCAACGATAAGGGGGTCATGACTCGGACCCTGACAGTCGAGCGACGAGTTCTAACAGGGAGTCTTCACACTGTCCCTGATATACACACTCTCTTCACCCTTCATCGTCTAGAGTGGATGTCCAGAAGCGTTAGATGCTACAGCGAGGAGGTGGTGTGAGAGTTCTATGCATCTTATGTAGCGACTCTCCGGTCATCCCTGGATAGACGGTCTAATCTCGCTAAACAGGCACTACTTGATCATCTTCGAGTCTTTCGCCGCAGGGTAGACATCTCCTTACCTATTATTCACCAATTCTTACACGGCTGACACAGATGCTACCGGGGAGCTCCGTACCCCAAAGTTTTAATATCAGTGGAAGCTAATTAAGGAGGGCCATTTTTAGCATATTTTGGGGCTGAGAGAGACCACAAAGAGGTGGATATCCCAGCACATTTTTGTGGATGGCGACGGTGCAGATTAGGTGTTGGAGCCCACAGGGGTCATCAAGAAGTCCAACCTTACATTCACGACCAAATTTATATGGATATTATTCCGTCACTATCTATCCCCCACTGTTGCTGACAACATTGTTACATGGGATAGGCTAGTATTTATGGCTACTTTGGTTGCTGGGTTCGACGTGGACATTCCGAGACTGTTGCTGGCAGTCATTCATTAGAGGTCCTCTAAGGCAACTACCACGTACCCTTTCCCGTATTTTATTTTTGAGTTGTGTAGGTCTGTTGGAGTGTCAGGACTCCTACTGGGACATTTGATGTAGGTCTCATCCGGGATGAGGCAAATGAGGCGGCACCCCGCAGAGGGCCCAGAGTAGAGGTGCAACCGGTAGGTGAGAACTTGGGGGACATGGTAGAGCAAGCCCAAGGGGCTAATTAGAGTACATCAGAGCCTACCGGCACCACCCCGGTCGAGTCTATCCCGGGTACTAGCACAACCCCGAATTCCTTCTGCTCCACTCCATCTGCAGCACTAGTCCCGATTGCTAGGGTCCAGGTTTTAGAGGCCTAGATGGCCACACTACTGCACCATATCCTACCTTGGAAGCAGAAGTTATTTGCTGAGGCGGAGGAGCGGATTGAGAAGAAGATTGCCCAGCATACTGAGCGGCAGATTCTGGCAGTCCATCAGCCCTTAACGCCTTCGAGTTGAGAGTTCTTGCCCGGCAAGCCCCGACTATTGACTTAACGACTCCCAAAGTTGTTATGGCGAGTCTGAGGGCTGACGTGGATGCCATCCTGGAAGCGCGGGTACCTGAGTGTGAGGCCACACATACAGAACCTGTTGAGGATACAGTGTTTGATGCATTATTCCAGACCACCACTGTGCCATCACCTCAGCCACGTGAGCATACCAAGAGGCACCGGTCTAGAAAGGATGATGATACTCTATCTACGAAGAGAGATCATCTTGAGTTGGAGGCTGCAAGGAGTGCCTCGCTGATTGATGAGGCCTGGCAGATGAGGGTTCAGGAGGTGGCTGATGGGGCATCTAGCTCCATGATTGCTGATGTTGAGAGGAGCACTACTGAGGTGTTATTATTGTTGCGGACACTATTGATGTGTCCCTACTATAGTGGGAGCGGGTTACGGAAAACCAGACCCGGCAGCTTGTTGATCATCAACACTATGCGCCTCAGGTTTGCTTCACCTACAAACCTATTTTATATTTCTTATGCATTGGGGACAATTGCATGCTTTTTCGTTGGGGGTGGGGTAAATGGAAAGTGAGTGCAAGAGTGAAGTCTAAGTAACCCAACTTATGATCCTATCTTGGGGTTTTCTTGCCTGTGTTCTTTTTCCCCAAGAGACTAGCTATTTTAATGTTGAATCGGCACGTTAGTATTTCTTGTACATAGTATATATATGACATATGACGCATGATGGATAAATAAAATGATATCCTAATTTAAAGAAAATGCTTGCATGATTAGACATAGTGAACTATGAATGTGTGGCTCTCAGCATGACATAGAGATACACCACTGCATGACCCTCAATCTAAAGCTCGAACTAGGTGTCTGATAATCTGGTAGGGTAATGAGGTGTTAAGTGAGTGTGAGGAAAGTTGAATATTCCACCGTTGATACTGAGCTAGAACTTGCCATGTTAGTCCTGCTAAAAGTAATATGTGATAGACAATTAGGCAAGGATCATAGGACCTTGTTCAAAGATAGCAAATCTTTAGCCTAGAGAAAAAACAAATGAAATTAATCCCTTCGTGATCGAAATGATTTGAGATTAAAATGGAACTTTCTTTTCTACCCAAATTTATCTTTTCTAGGAACAATGTGTTGGCTCTGGTCCCTCCTTGGACATGTGCACCTCAGCTTATGCCAAAAGCATAAGTTTAGGGTGGATAATGCAGAAAAATAACCTCGTCTTAGCCCTAACCCAACCTTGGTATTGTGTAGCTTGACTCATGGCAAATCCATGAGTTGAGGGTGGCTATTACGAGGAATGCTCCAAAAATTGGGGTTGAAAGAATTAAGAGAGAGAAAAAAAAAGAATAGTGACTCAAGAAAAGTTGAAATCAAGTGAAAATTTTGGGGAAAAAATTAAAAGAAGAGTCATTTACATAAAAGGAGAAAGAAAAGAGAAAAGCAATGCAAAATAATATAAGAAAATTAAGAATAGGGCGAAATAAACGACGAAAAGGTTGAACGCTTAGCCGTTATGTCAAGAAGGGAAACAAGTCACTAAAATGAATCCAAATATACCCTACCTGACCCTGAGCCTACATTACAAGCTAAGAAAGTCCTATCGTAATCCTGAGAGTCTAATATGGTGAACTTAAAGCAGTGAAAATAAGGGCAAGTCTATGGTGACAAAGTACCAATGAGGTGAGAAGTTGTTCTAAGATTAAGTGTTGAAAAATAATCCTTATACTCAAACTTAAATCATTGTGTGAAAAGGAGGATATTGTTTTAAAGAAAGGACACTAGTTGCAATATTGGAAAGTTGTCACCTTAGTGAGAGATAAAAGAGAGAGGTGTCGGTGCGTGGTGAGTCTGTGTCATGGTCTGATCCACATGAGAGAGCCTAATAGTGATATCATGCATGAAGATATTGAAAAGAATCAAAATTGATAGCCAGATGATTACGAAATCTAAATAAGGATACTTTTGTACAAAGGTTTTTGTGGTGAGTCATAGTGCGTCGCTTGAGGACAAACAACAAATTTAAGTTGAGGGTGTTGATGTACCGTGGTTTCACTATACTTTCAATATTTTCTCCATAAGTTTAGTGTGTGTCTAAGGCTTCTTTGAAGTAGTTTTAATGTATTTTTCTCTGTGTTTGCAGGAAAATTGTCAAGAACAAAAATGCTAAAGATTGTGCTGAAATTTGCCGAAGTGATGACCTACGAAGCCATCGACGGTCCGTCGACTCATCGACGGTCCTTAGGTGACCACCGTAGTTTGAAAATTTATGATTCTAAGGAAAGATCGGGGAATTCTGACTAAGTGTGGGGCTACGGGAGGTATGACGGTCCGTCGTCTCATCGACGAACCATCCTGGCAAACTGTTGGTGTTAACAGAATGTAGCCCCAGTACCTGATTTTGAAAAGATTCTAAGTATGGAGCAACGACGTCCATCGGTGTATCGTAGGTGCATTGACGGACCGTTGTTTGGGTCCGTCGATGGTAACAAAATGATAGAAAAGATAGCAGCTGAAAAAGAGTCGAAGTATGGACCGACAGAGGTGTCAACGATTCGTCGTTCCCTCGACGGTCCGTCGGTGAAGTCGTCGACTGGAGACGCGTTTTGTAAAGAAGTTTTCCAATTTGGGTTTCCCTTTATTTTTAGGACTCTTTTATTATAAATTGGACTAAAAACCTCGTTTTTGTGGTTGGATTCTTTGTTAATTTTCAGATTTGTATTGTTGGTTGTTAAATTTTGGATTTTGGAAAATACTTCACTTTTCTGGAATTGATTCTCACAATATTTTGATTAATTCAAGTGATTTTCTGGATTTTCTTCAAACATGTTAAAGTAAGTACATGAATTCTTGTCTAATCAATATGAATTGTGTAATTCTCAATATAGGTAACTAAATCCACAATTAGGGTTGTGGGAACCATGGGTAATAAACAAAGTAGAACTAGCTAAAATAACAATTCTAGAATAGTGTCTTACATGTATTGATAATTTTTTCATTTAGAAGTCTTTTTAACGGTGGACAACGTTAGAACTTGCCTTGTTGTTACTTGACGGACCAAGAAGATAGATAATAAGAAAAGAATTATCAATGTAGATTTAGTATACACTATCTAACAGGCTAGTGTCGATTGGTGCGAAGTAATAACTAAGTCATACATCGATTGTGATGCTTAATATGCAGTAAAAGGTAAGGTTTAGTAAAGTACACACACGTAGCGGGACCAAGGTGCGGAGTGAAATTCACTAGTTGTCGGACCAAGGAATTAGGGATACATAACTTACCACTTTGCACGCAAGATAGTAGGAAAGAGTTGTTATATTGTGTTATGAATCTATGGAGAACACTCACACCCTAGTTTCTCTCATCACTTGATAAACATCAAATATTTGAACTAGCTACTTATTTACTTAGACTTAATTAATTACTTTTGTTAAACAAAATCCCCCCTTTGATTATTTGTTTCCGGGAAGCACTTGACTATATAGAAGTAATCGTAGAATAAAGTTAAGTTTAAACCATTTTCCTCGGGGGATCAACCCCAACCTAACATTTGAGTTATTTATTTGATACGACCGCTTATACTTTTTTAGGAAAGTATAGTTTGAGCGTATCAAAAGACATCATCACTGCATCCATCGCTAAAATTCAATAGAAGATTATCTCATGCCTATGTCAATATTTGTGTTGCAAAATGAAGGCGCCAATTTTTAGCGCTAAAAGGATAGCCATAAATTTGACTTGTTGTCGCTAGTGTAAATATCAATTTTATTTTTATATTTAATAACATACACATTATTTTATCGCTAATTCGTTAGTAGATAGCAATGAATATGGTTGTCGCTAGATATTTGTCTCTAACATTGTATTTTTTTTTATAGTGGATCAACAAGAGTTTATCAATATCAATTTTTATATCTAAATCTCCTTAAATTGATCATCGATATTTCTTTAATTGATAATGTATTTCATATCTGAAAACACTAATATATAATATATGATTTGTTAAACTACTCGAGGACCTTATAATTACTCAACGTATTTCTTAATCAAAGATTTTGTTATTTACACAAAATCGTCCTTCGGAAGACGATTTAAATAAAATTCATTCAAAATATCTCTCAATTTTGTTTTTGATATTTAATTGAGAAAAAAATATTATATTATATTATTTATTTATTTATTTAATATCCTCATCAAAAAGTCAGTATTTATGATAGTTCATTTTATCTGGGAAAAAAAATTACGACGAAAGGCTTTTTGTGTATTAAAAAAGGAAGGTAGAGGGTTTCGATCTCAGCCATTGAAGATATTTGAATGACCGCTTACGATGTGATCTTAGATTTAACTTAAAGGATGAACGATTCAGATTAAATCATAATTTGGAGTTGATAATAGGAATAAGAATAGGGTATAATTGAAATCAACAATGGTTATAATTGAAATGAAAATTTGAATTGAAATGACTAAAATTGAAATGAATTTGAATAGAATAGGTTAAAAATTATTGGAGAAAAATTAAGAAAATGCTATTCAATAAATTAAATACTACACATATTAAAATATTTTTCATATAATTAAACACACTTAAATTTTTAAAAACATTGAGTAAGATAATTATTTCGACTTTAATTGCAATAATTTGTATAAATTATGAATATTAAAATACGCAACTTCTAGGCAAAATCGATTAAAACTTTAAATCGAAATTAATAATAATTTTGAAAATTACAAATATTAAAGTATATAATTAAATGGTATTTCGAAAAGAGTTATAGGTCGATCAAAATTCGGTGGCAACAATCACAATAATTAAAAATTAAAAGACATATAAAAGATTAAATTGACTATGATATTTTTATTAGTGTCAAATAAATTGGACAAGGGGAATAACATAAACTTTCTATATAGTTTTTCAAATTATTTTAGATTTTAAATTATTGTAATTTATAATAATTTTTACGCAATTTTAAAATATATAAAATTATTAGAAATCCAATTTAATACTTTCATAATCAAATGAAAAAAACGACATTCAATTTAATTGATATCCCACAAAGCATGTTGACTTTGACATGTGTGCTCATATAGTTTTATATACTACTAGCAGCAATACATCATGCTTTGCATGAATCCAATATTTGTTCACGAAGTTATTATTTAATTTTAAGTAGTTTAATTATATAATTTTAGATTTTTTTATAAATATAAATAAGTTTTATATAAATATTATAACATCGTAAATTTTAAGTGGTGTTTATTAAATTAATTTAAAACTTTTAACTAAAACAATTTATTCATATTTATGTGGTAGAAAATCTTTTCTAAGATAAGATCTATAGTTGTATATTGTAAATGACTCATTAAGCTAAAACAAATATATACAAATATTAACAATATTGTAAATTTTAAATAGTGTTTTAATTAAAAAAAATTTGTGTGAGCCCAAGAAATATGAAATAACTACTAATTTAGTGAGAGTTATTAGAAAATACTCTTTTCGTTCATTTTTTACTTGTCAACTTTTGACTTGACACGCCTATTAAGAAAAATAATGATCGATATAGTGAATTTATCATTTCACCATTTTTAATTAGTAGAATCTTGAACCTATTTACTCAATAAATTTTTCAAAGACAATTACTCAATGTTATATAAATTGAGGGTATAATAGAGAGAAATTCTTATATTTAACTTTGAAATTATTATACTTTATTTGCCGCATGTAATCATAAACAAGCATAGCCAAAGATTATTTAAACATTGCATATATAAGAAGAACAAAAGCATTTTGTCACTATATCACACATTGATTAGAGTCATAAAATTATAATCAATGATTGCTTAGAGTATTAGTGACAAAAAATAAGGTTACAATTAAACATAAAATTTTGTGGCTTAATCTTACAATATTCAATGACGAACTTTTGTCTCTATTTTAATAAATTCTTTTTTTTTTTGTGACAAAGGCTTTGTGTCCAAAACTGTAACTAATGTTTAGACAAATAATAATTTGTCAAAATTGGATACATTATTAGTGACAAAATAATTTGTCACTGATAAATTAAAATTCATCGCTAATGGTACTTAATAAATGACGTCAGATTATATTTTGGTGGGAAACTCAACTGGACGAAATTTTGCCACAAATTTTTATGTTTTGTCATTAAAAGTGTGGTTCATAGGTTTTAATACGAAATATAATTTTTGTCACAAAAAGTGAATACTAGTGACGAATTATGTGCCATGCCTAATAATTTTGTGGCTATATATCATGTTTGTTATAGTAAGATACAATTACATTTGAAATGGTTATTTTATTATAATACCCATATTAGTTGATGTTGAGTATTAAGATCATGAAAAATGATTTGGGAAGAAAACAAAAAAGTTGTCGTTTATTAATATATTAAAAATTACGAGTAATAAGTTAAAAATGAGAAGTGCAAAATATCAAAATGAGAAAAATATCAAAATTTTACTCTTTTTTGTAATTGTCAGAAAAATATCAAAATTTTAAAATTTTCTCGTAAATGCCCGAAAAAATATAAAAATCAACATACGTACATCAAAACACCTCAATTACACTAGTGACCTATAATATCAAAACAAAAAAAAAAAATCAAAATTTTACTCTTTTCCGTAACTATCCAAAAATATAACTACAAAGCAAAATATATCTTGAATGTGCGCATCCGGGGAATCGAACCCCGGTCAGTACCGTGGGAGGGTACTATGATACCACTACACCAGATGCGCTTCCTGTCTTCACGTTTCAATTAGTACTATTATTATATATAATAGAACAGGGTTAGAAGCTCTTTTGTCAGTTCACAGAGAGATAAAACCCTAGCCGCAGCCATAACCACTTACCAGTTCTAAAAAATTATAGCATTTGGTTATCTTGATTGCTGGCTGGTTTTCTTATTGAAGGTTCGAAATTCCTTTTTATCTTTTCAATTCAAAATACAAATATACAATGCAGTATGTTGTTGTCGAAGATTCTTTTTGGCTTATTGATTTTGTTGATACATTATTGTATAAATTACATCCTGCTAATGAACTCTTTTATCTTGATTAGTTGTTTCAATTATCTTAAGTTTCTGATTTAAGAAAATAATAATATTTGTTCAGGCTGACAACCGAGTGAGATTTCTTGAGCATTTACCTTCAAGATTGATGTTTATAGACTTGTTTTAATAGTTGTTGAGTTAAAAATACTGAATAAGAACAAAGCACAGGTAGGTGCAATAAGCTGTTTGTAATTTAGTTAAGGTTTCATGTATTTTTATTTTTTTGGTGTTCCTCTTATCCTGATCATTATTTGTGATATCTCTTTTATCCTCGTGTTTAGGCATACATAATGTTTACATTATTTGTATTTTCCAGTTTTTTGAATTACCAGGAATGCTCACTTCAACTCTGCTTTGTATTTTGGATTACAAATAGGTTTTGCATCAATGCTCATTGCATACTAGCTAGACCCATACACAGCACTTTGCATTGTGGGTTTAATCAGTTGGCCAGCGCTTAATAGGTGTCTGTTTTCTTGGAATTGTGTTGTTCTAGTACTATCCCTTCATGTCTGATACATTCTTAATGAAGGAAGACCTTGTAGTCATGTTTGGGTATCTTAGATAATGTGGGGGTATAAGTAGAGTTAATTTATACATACTTCTACAAATAGGTTAATCCACACCTCAAATCCGTGACTACAAGTCGTCAAAGGACAATTTTTATTGTTGTGTCAAGGCAAGCTACTCGCCCTCACACTCTCCGGGGCATCTTCGGTTAATAGCTTAAGAATTTCTTGAAGGTGTAATATGGAAGTGCTGATGTGTGTTTAATGGAACACATATAGTCTGCTTTGATATATTGTGTATACCTGTCCTTTGAATTGCAATACATCTCAATATGTGAATTACCTACATACTCCCCCTAATGTATAATGGGATGAATTTCTCATGGTTGTTGCAATCATCTGTTTTTAACTCTAATTGAGACAGTGAAAATTGTCATCGACTGTGCCATTGTTTTCAATATAATTCTAGGTTTAGCACATATAAATCCACTAAAGCGTATTTTCTTCGGGAGTAACTGAACTAACTTGACCGGCTTCTGAAATTCTTGAGGATGGCATATGAGCTAACTCTCTAGAGCATACTGAGCATTGGAGACATTTGGAACTAGTGTATGTCCTGTAATTTTGTGTATTGCATAATAACATACCTTGTCATGGTGCACTGCATTTGGATTGCTATAGTTGAATAAGGTTGGGGCTTCACTCTTGTATATTGTCTCTTGAATCTGGGTATAATTTCTTTTAGCTTCATCTTTGAGTAATGTTTGTTGAGAGCTTTGAGTGACTTTCAGAAGTTCCATCGCGTAAAAAGGTTCAGTGTCTGTTCCTTTGACTTCTGTTATATATTTTGTTGTAACTCTGAAGGCTTCTGTGCAGTAGACTTTTGTTGGTTCCCTGCTTCTTAATGTTAATACTTTCTGCTGGTGTGATCAGTAAACCTGGTTCTGATGTTAGCTGCTCTCTGTGTTGTGCCTTATTGTAAGGTTTATTTCCTCACTGTCCATGTTTCTCCATTTATATTGATCTAAGGCCACCACTCTAGTCTCCTTCATCTAAATAATTCCCATTCTTGGTCACGACATAGCTGGCAAGATATACTTTGGCCATACAATTTTTTTCTCTTGGATTGTTCTCTTCCATTGTTTTTTTCTTTATACTTTGTCCATTCAATCTTTTTCTCTTGGATTTTTTTCTTCCTTTATCTTTTTCTTTAATTGGTTAACCCTGATCTCTGGGGTTTCTATGGTCTGCCTTTTGAGTTAGCATGGTGTTTGTGTTTAAAGTTCTGATGAATTTTTTTCAGTTGTCCCTTTTGCAAGGCATGTTTAGAGAAGGTGAAGAGCTGACAGAAATCAACCCAAAATAGAAACCATAAACCCTGTCTCTCTCTCTGTTGCTTGAAAAACATGCCGTCAATTCCTCAACCAGGTGAAGTTACCATCTGTGAAATCAATCGAGACCTCATTACTGCAGATGAACTCTCTGATGATGCAGCTAAGGAAACCTATGGCAAGGTTCTTGGAATTATATTCAGTCCAGTTCCTTTTCAATCAGAAAATTTGTTGAGTACACTGAGCTCTGAACAAGGTGCCGATCAGAGGAAAAGTGGCCTACTTTGGGCAGCATTGCAGGCAGTCTCTACTAGTTTGCTGAGGCACTGTTTTCACCCCATTGATGTAAAATTGTTACAAGATGTTGATTTTCATGTTCTTGATTGGCACCAGCACAAGCATATATTAGCCTTTATTTCCGGACAACATCAGGTGAGAATACGTGATTATGAAGATTCTGAGGGAGGGAGTCCTTGCGTTTTGATCAATGACTCCCAAAAAGATGTTAGAAGTCTTTCATGGCGGCCAAATGGTGGGAGGGCACTTGCTGTGGCCTGCAAGGGTGGCATTTGCATTTGGGCTGCTTCATTTCTAGGCAATACAGCTTCAGTGAGATCAGGTGTCACATTGGGTACTCTTTCTAGAGGCTCAGGAACTAAATGGACTCTTGTAGTCTTCCTTCTAAGTCCTGAACAAGAACAAATTACTGCCCTTTCCTGGAGCCCAAACGGGAAGTATTTGGCGTCAGCTTCATTTGAGAGCTCTTCATTCATCATTTGGGATGTTGCTCAAGGAGTGGGAACACCTATTCGACGTGGCTTAGGGGGCATCTCCTTATTGAGATGGTCCCCATCAGGAGATTATTTCTTCTCTGCAAAATTTGATGGGACATTCTATCTCTGGGAGACTAATACATGGACATCAGAACCATGGTCCTCAACTAATGGTTTTGTCATGGGAGCAGCTTGGGATCCTGATGGTAGTAGAATACTCATTGCTTTCTCTGAATCTTCAACCTTGGGTTCCATTCACTTTGCAACCAGGCCACCGTCTCTAGATGCACATCTTATACCTGTTGAGTTGTCAGATATACAGTCCTTGACAGGAAGTCGAGGAATAGATAAGATAGCATGGGATTCTTCAGGAGAGCGTCTAGCCTTGTCTTATAGAGATGGGAATGACTTGTACAGAGGTCTTATAGCAATATACGATGTTAGAAGAAGTCCACTGATTTCAGCATCTTTGGTTGGGTTCATTAGGGGTCCTGGAAATGACACCAAGCCAATAACCTTTTCATTTCATGACAAGTTTAAGCAGGGACCATTGCTTTCTGTGTGTTGGAGCAGTGGATATTGCTGCACCTATCCCCTCATATTTCGCTCAAATGTTCTTCCATAATCAAGGTACATTGGAAGTTTTACAATCAACTATTATCCAAGATTTTGAATTGGTAGATTGAAGAAACTGATTTCCTAATTCTAGATGGATCATTTTCAACTAATTTGGAAATTGTAGGGCAGTGCATTTGGCAACTAAATCTTGTTGTAACCAAATAGAAGTTTGGGTTTATGTTTATTGTTTATGTTTCCAATGGAGAAGTTCCTACCTATGTTTGGAGGGTTTAATATTACAGTTGGAAAGTAAACAAAAGAAGCTCTGATGATGAAGTTGTCAAGATGTTTATATCGTTCCAATTTCTGATGCTTTTGGTCATAGACCAGAGCTATATGTTGAACTGAAGGGACAACTGAGGAGCTTGTTTGTGTTACACTCATTCATACACTAAAAAGGAGTTTGTTTATGGACATATCAATGATCTCAATCTTTTACGCATAGTAATTGTAGCATATGTTAAAAATGAAGATTAAATAAAAATGAGACATCTAAAAGCTTCTTTTTAGTAAATTTGGTTGTGACAAGCAAAATGAAATGAAGTTTAGGGTTACTCTATTTGACTGATGATCCTCTTTACGTTGTTTTGTCTACTTTGTAAATAATTGACACCAGATTAAAAAATGTAATATTGTGTTTTCCACACTTTTTACTTAACCATAGTCTAGTAACAAATATTCTCTTGTATTTCCTCTTTTCCATTCTTCAACCATTAACCCCGTCTTGACACGAAGTTTAAGAGAATAAAGAAGATTATTAATCTTGTGATTTTAAATTAAAATTATGTGAAATGTACGAAACTGTCATTTAATCTTATGACTTTAAACATGACACGTGAAAAGTTGATTTAAAATGTTACCCAAAAAAAGAAATAGATCATGTTTTCTCAAACAGACTAAAATGGAATTTTATATGAAAACGTCTATCGCATTTGTTATTTGATCCTTCAAAGTTCAAACATATTATGCATATTTGAAGAATTTGATATGAATACAGTGGAGTTTTTAGAAAGTCTGAGCAACTTTTAGATGACAGTAAACATTCCATACATGCTAACCTTACACTAAAATTAGGCAAAAATTAAGCAAATTAAACTGCTTTGTAACTTGATTTTGCTTAATGGCAATAGGTATTAGCCTGCCATCAACTTCAAAATAAATAAAAATGAGTGATTTTAGTAGAGAATCAGAGAATGAAGAAAGGGGAGAAAAAAATTAGATTTGTATAAATGGACATGTGAATTTGGAAATGCTTTTTTTCCCCTCTTCGTATACATTCTGTTCGTGGTTTCATAATTAATAATAAACTATATTAAGCTATAGCTAAACACGGTGACTAATTCAAATTGTAACATTGTTGAAAAATAAATGAGTAATGTTTGTCGACTCGTGTAATTTATCAAATTCAGACCAACTCAATGTTGAGCTTCAATGGATTAATCGACTCCATTATTGGGAGAATGAAGATGCAATTTGAAAAAAAATGAAAACTATATTGAATTATCTACCACAAGTGGAGTATATATATATATACATGTAATATGAAGGTAACTGCTCCTAACAAGCTGATAATATTCTAACCGACTAACAACTCAAATGAGCTGATTACTATACAAATTACATAATTAACCAATCTAAGCTATAAGTACTTGAATACTTCAACACCCCCCCCTCAAGTTGGAAGGGAGGAAAGTACTGCCAACTTGTTGAGAATGCATAGATGAGAAACTCCTCTAAGGGCTTTGGTGAGAATGTCTGCTAGTTGATTCACAGTGGTAACATGATGCAAGGCAATGAGACCTTCCTGCAGCTTGGTCCTTACAAAATGACAGTCAACCTCGATATGTTTAGTTCATTCACGGAAAACTGGATTTGTAGCAATTTGAATAGCATACTGACTGTCACAAACATCAATGGAAGAAGGAAATGGAATATAAAGTTCATCAAACAGTCTGCTTAGCCATACTAATTCACCCACCACTTTTCTAAGTGATCTATACTCGGCCTCTGCTGACGACCAGGACACAATTTCTTTCTTCTTTGATTTCCAACTCTCGGGGCTGTCTTCTAGAAGAACAGTATAACCAATGACTGATTTTCAGGAATCAGGGCATGCAACGCAATCTGTATCGCAATAAGCTTTAACTCTGCAGTCACTATTTTTCGACATAAAAATACCAAGGGTAGGATCCTTTTCCTGATATCTGAGTAGGTGAATTGCAGCTTGAAGGTGAGGATCTCTTGGATCCTGCATGAATTGACTAAGGTGTTGAACAATGTAGGCAATGTCCAGTCTGGTATTTGTGAGGAAGTTCAACTTCCCAATCAGGTTTCTGTAATAAGAAGGATCAAGTAGAGGAGAACCTTCCTTTGCTTTAAGTTTGACATTTGGATCAAGTATAGAGGACAAACAGGTGTAACCGAACAAATTATATTATTTAAGTAGGTCCAATGCAAACTATTTTTGTGAAATAAGGACACCACCAGTAGTATACAAGATTTTCATGCCCAAGAATTAATTCAACTCCCCAAATCTTTGATCTTAAAAGTTTCTTGAAGAAAAGACTTCAGGTTATCTATTTCTAAAGAATCTGTCCCAGTAATGATCACATCATCTACATATACAACTACGAATATGGTAGAAGAACTGATTTTCTTATTGAAGACGTAGTAATCATTTTTCTGAGTGTACATAACCTTTTATTGGAAGTGCTTCTGCCAACTTTGCATACCATTGTCTGCTGGCTTGCTTCAAACCATAAAGAGACTTGTTTAATCTACACACCAACCCTGGTTTATCAAGAGCAATACCCTGAGATGCTTCCATGTAAACTTCCTCATGCAAATATCCATGGAGAAAAGCATTGTTCACGTCTAGTTGGAAAATATCCCAGCCTCTCTTTACATCACTAGCAATCAATGATTTAACAGTAGTCATCTTTACAACATGAGAGAAAGTTTATGTAAAATCTACTCCTTCTCTTTGAGTGTAGCCTTTAACAACTAATCTGGTTTTAAGCCTCTCAATGCTACCATCAGCCTTGTGTTTTACTTTGTAAACCCATTTGCATCCTATGGCTTTATTCCCTTCAGGTATAGGAACCAGATCCCATGTGTGGTTGACATGTAATGCTTCATATTCTTGTGTCATGGTTGTTCACCATGCAGGATTAAGAATAGCCTTTTCAAATGATGATGGTTCACTATCATTGCAAACATTATTAACCAATTGCTGACTAGTTAATGCTAGGACATCAGGAGCAATGTGACTATGTCTACAAAACAGTGAACTTAGAGATAATGGTGTGGAACAAGTTGCTGCTTTTGGTAGGTGCTTTGTGAGTTTTAATCGATCTCCTTTAAGGTTGGGTAGGTTGTGTTTCAGTTACAACATTATTGTGGGAAGAAATTGGTGTACTGGTGGCAGGACCAGAATTTTGGGTTATAACACTAGTGTTCCTTTGATTATCATAGATAGGTGTAGCACTATGTAACATATCATCAATGAATAGATCTACAGATTGTGCAGACTTTGACACATATTTAGAAACAATAGGAAAAGAAGATCCCTTTGGATACAGACTAAATGGAAATATATGCTCATGGAACACAACATCTCTAGAAACATGTAGTCTTTTTGTGGCTAGGCTTAATACCTTGTAACCTTTTTTTGCAGATGGATATCCAATGAAGATGTGTGGTGTGGTTCTGGGTTCAAATTTATCTCTATGGAACTTAGGTACAGTAGGATAACATAGGCATCCAAAAGCTCTCATTCAGAATATTGTGGTTTCTTATTGTGAAGGACTTCAAATGGACATTTGTTTTTCAGTGATGTGGTGGGTAGTCTATTTATGATGTGTGTTGTTGTCAAGATGGACTCCCCCCAATACTTTAAAGGTATTTGTGACTGAAACATTAATGCTCTAGCAGTCTCTAGAAGGTATTTGTGTTTTCTCTCAACAATTCCATTTTGTTGGGGTGTATAAGGGCATGTTTTCTGGTGGATTATTCCTTTGGTTTGAAAATATTTTGAGGCTTCAGTGTTAGTAAATTCTAGGCCATTATCAGACCTAACAAATTGAATGGAAGTTTTAAATTGGGTTTCAATCAGTGAAATGAATATTTGATAACTTGTAGGGCATTGCTTTTGCAGCTTAATAAATGTGTCCAAGTAAACCTGCTAAAGTCATCCACTATGGTAAGGAAATACTTTTAATTATCATGTGTTGGAGTATGATAAGGCCCCCGAAGATCAATGTGAAGTAGTTCAAATATTTTGGCAATTTCAGTGGTTCTTGTAGGGAATGGAAGCCTATTTTTTCTAGGAATGGGACATATAGTGCACATGAAGGGCTGTTTGTGGAAAATTGTGCAGGGATAAAGGATATACTCTGCATTTTAACAAAAGGAGCATGTCAAGCCTATTGTTCCATAACAAGTCCACATTATTTTCATTAGATGTGCAAGGAAGAACAGACTGGAAGGAAACACTTTCATTACATGTAACTTGAAGAGAAACATTCTTACTACAAGAATCTACAACATAATGCAAACTGAAACTAGAAATACAAATGCAATTACAAGAGGAAATAGGATTTGTCTTAGAATTGACCATGTTGTTCTTCAAGCACTTTGAACACAAGTAATACAGTTCATCTTTGATAATACCGATCTCCCGATGCCTCTTCATTGAAGGGGTTTGCAAAATGCAGCAAGACTTAGTAAATAACAAAATGGAATTGAGTTGAACAATTAAAGAGTGAACGGAAATCAGATTGTATTTGAAAGAGGGAACATACAACACCTTATGTATGATAATCTTAGGGCTAAGTGTTACATCACCAAATTCTTGTACCTTAACCTTATAACCATTTGGAAGACTGATAAACATTGGGTATGGTAGTGTTATTATATTGGTCAAAGAGGCTTTATTAAAGGTCATGTGGTTGGAAGCTCCTGAATCTAGAATCCACTAGTCAACCTTTGATTCATAACATTTACAAGACGGATTACTAAAATCAATTGAAGAAGTGCAGACTACAATACATGCAAAATTTGCAGCTCCATGAATCATCTTTGCATTGAAATTTTCTAAGCAAATCCATCATTTGTCCATATTCCTCTTTGGTTAGGCTGACATTCTGATCGTCATTCTGGATGGCTAGACCCTTCCCTTTATCAGAGAAATCAACAACAGGTTGTCCATGTACATTTGCCACTTTTCCTTTCCCTTTATTAGACTTGTAAGGTTGTTGTTGGTGATGATCTTTGCTAAGCTTGTAATTTTGATGATTATTACTAAAATTAGAAGTTGAATAACCATGCAGTTTATAGCACTTATCTTTTGTGTACCCTGGTTTCTTGAAATATTCACACATAGGCCTTCTTGTTGAATAGTTTCCAGATGTATTACCAAATGCATAAATTTGCCTCGGAGGATAGTTGCTAAGGGAATAATTTTTCTTAAAAACTCCTGAAAAAGAAGCTCCTGATGAACTTACATTGAGAGAGGTGGATTCCATAAAGTGTTGATTATTTGGTTTTAACTCATGTTGTTTTTCTTATTGAATCAATATCGAAAATGCTTGGTCCATGCTTGGCAATGGAGTCATCATAAGAATATTCCCACTTACCACAATGTACACTTCATTGAGTCCCATGAGAAAATTAATCAACCTCCTAGATTGTTCTGCCATATGGGAGTTATCACACCACAGGTGCAAGTAATGCACATTGCCCCTGAGCATTTAGAGTGCCCAACTCTTCCCATAACTTCTTTCTTGAGCATTATCGTTAATTTCCTTCTGTATTTACTATAGCTTCGCACCATTGATTTGATCATATCGATCCTCTAACTCCTTCCATAACTCTATGAAATAGTTAACGTATTCAACACTATCTGCAATTTCCTTAGTAAGAGAGTTAAGGATCTAGGAAGTTACCATATCGTCACACCTCTCCCACTGTCGTAGTTGAAGTGAAGTTGGACCTGGTTTTAGACATTCTCCGGTGATGAAAATGACTCTGTTCTTCAAAGATAAAGATCTCAAAATGCCTCTTCTCCATTATCGGTACCCGATTCCATCAAATGGATTTGGTACTAACATTGCACTAGACTATCTGATGGATGCACATAAAGTGGACTGGTTGTGTCAACCGTTAGTTGTCCACTAAACACAAAGGAACAACACCGACATTCTCAGTTCGATCTCACATGATGGAAAATAGAGAGAAAAAAACCTAGAGGAATTATCAACAAATAGATGAGAGATCAATGGTATAATCGAATAATCGATTTCCAATCGGATTCGAACTTGCAGAGGATTACTCCGTAAATTAATTCAGAAGAAGAATATAGAATACAGGCGAGGATGAGACGACGAAATCATGGAATTTAGCTGTGAGGCTCTGATACCATTTCAAATTCAGACCAGCTCAACGTTCAGCTTCGATGGAGTAATCGTATCATGAGGCTATTTTCTCAACCTCATGGGACAACAAGTGAGAGATTGCACAGCTCTACAAATGTTCAATCCTAACAACCAAACAATCATACAAAGAGGCAGCAGCAGTACAATCAAAGCAGTCCACAAGCAAACAAAGACACAATCGGAAGGCTAAGTTGGGAGAAAAGTGCCAATTTTTTTATATGTATTTCCCCAAGTCTTTTACAATAATAAGTCCCTAAAAACTCTATACAAGCTTCATATAAGCAATCCAAAACGTTTAGGAACAAATTCCCAAAAGAATGGTAAAACGTGAAACCTTTACAAAAGTTAAAAAGTAGGTAAGAAATATTTCTACATTATTTCCAAAAATGGAAACTGCCCCATTAGCTTGTGTCCCTGCCTTGCGGGACGTTCTTGGATTGGCATGATGAGCATTAATTGTTCATCTTAGTCTCCAAGAAACCCTCAAAGGTTGGACTAAAAATTGGCATGTGTTACAGAACCTCCGTATCGCGATATGACTCCACTACGTTCACGAAGGTGCTGAAATTATTGGAATTTAATGTAACACCTTGCGGGGTGGTACACGCTCCCCTCTTGATTTGGCAACGACCCCGACGCCACACAACTGCAAATAATTGTGGACATTGTCACAAAATTATCACAAGTCCTCATACTTCTCCTACGTTGCCTCTTCTGGTGATGTCCCTTTCCAATGTACAAGAAACTGTGAGGTTGAGTAATTCCAGCCTTTGCCACGAACAAGTTGATGATCGATGATGGATTCGATCTATTTGTCCATGGTCGGCGGAGTGATGAAAATTCGAGCTCTCCCGGACTGCCCCCGCTTCTTGTCTTCCATGTCTTCAAAGTATGGTTTCAGTTGGCTAGCATCGAAGACTGGATGTGTCTTCAAGTGATGGGGCATATCGACCCATTATGAAATCTTGCCGACCTTTGCAATAATCTCGAAAGGTCCCTCATACTTGCAAATTAAACTTTGACTCATACTTCGCAATGATTTGAACTGCCTAGGATTGAGTTTCACCATAATTCGATCCCCAATTTGATAGTCAACCGGACGCCGCTTCCAATCACCAAATTTCTTCATTTTCCAGGCTGCCTTATCAAGATATGACCGTGCAAGGTCAACTTGATCCTCCCAGGCATTTTCCATATGATAGGCACCCAGATTCTTTGAACCGGCGTCAACGGGCAAAGACTGGGGAGTGTTAGGTTGCTGCCCCGTAGCCAATTCAAAAGGGCTCCTTCCCGTTGCTTCGCTCCGCTGTAAATTATATGAAAACTAGGCAGTGTCAAGCAGCTTGGCCCAATCCTTTTGGTTTGCACTGACATAGTGCCGCAAGTAGCATTCCAATAGCGCGTTAATACGTTCGGTCTTCCATCCGTCTGTGGATTAAAGCTGGTCGAAAAATGTAACTCCGACCCCAATAGACTGAACAACTCCCTCCAGAATGTACCGGTGAATCGAGGGTCTCGATCACTGATGATGTGCTTGGGTATGCCACAATACTTGACGATGCCGTGTAGGAAAATACGGGTTACCTCCTTAGTTTTTCAACTGGTCGTCGTGGCAGTGAAAGTCACATATTTTTAGAAGCGATCAACCACAACCATGATGGTTCCAAATCCTTCCAAGTTCGGCAAGCACGTAATGAAGCCTTCGTATCGACCTTGTCTTGTTGGCAAATAAGACAAGTCCACACATACATCTCGATGTCGTCTAGCTTCCGAGGCTAATAATAAGAATCCTCTAGCAAGGCCAAAGACCTCTTCTATCCAGGATGATAAACCCATGCAGTGTCATGTCCCTTTTTGATCAATGTTCGTCGAAGATTAGCCCACTTCGGGACGTACACACGTTTTTCCGTAGTATAGAGCAGACCACTTTCTTCACAAAATTTCTTCGTCTTTCCTTGCTTAGCTAAGACGAGAAGTTGTTTTGCCACGGGATCATGCTGCATGCCTTCTCTTATCTCTTCAACAATAGTGTTGTAACTTTAACTCACGATCGCAGCCAAGAAAGCCTTGCGACTAAGTGAATCGGCTACAACATTAGCCTTTCTCGGCTTATACTCAAAGGTGAAATCGAACTCAACCAAGAAGTCCTCCCAATGTGCATATTTGGCAGTCACTTTCTTTTGAGACTGAAAGTAAGTCGTCATGATGTTGTCCGTCCTGACTACAAAATGTGCTCCCAATACATAATGACGCCAATTTCTTAGATAATGAACTATGTCCTTCATCTTCCTTACATGAGCAGAATACCACCGCTCTGCATAGTTCAATTTTCTTCTTTCAAACGCTATCAAATGTCCCTCTTGCATTAGGACGCCACCAATAGCAAAGTTAGAAGCATCAGTACGAACCTCAAACGATTTAGTGAAATTGGGCTGTGCCGAGACGAGCTCCTCCGTAACTGTTGCCTTAAACATCTCGAAGGCAGTTTGGCAAGTATTAGTCCACTCCCACTCACGATACTTTTTCAACGAATCAGTGAGTGGAGAAGGAATAGCCGAGTAGCTAAAAATGAAACGCCGGTAATAGTTGGCGAGGCCAAGTAAGGACCGCAACTCGGGTACCTTAGTTGGAGCTTCTCGATTTCAAATTGCCTCCACCTATTCTCCGTCCATCCTTATCTCACCATGACTAATCGTGTGTCCAAGGAATTGGACAGTAGGCTGGGCAAAACTGCACTTCTCTCGCTTCACGCACAAGTCGTTGTCGCGCAAGACTTTGAACACCTTGCACGAGTGTTCCACATGATCCTCTATGCTATTGCTATAGATGACAATGTCGTCCAAGTAGATGACCACAAACTTATCTAAGTAAGGATAGAACAGATTGTTCATCAATCTACAAAACATCACCGGTGCATTTGTCAAGCCAAAGGACATGAGCAGCCACTTAAAAGCACCATAACGAGTCAGACAAGTTGTGTTAGGTTCATCACCTTCGGCAATCCGAACTTGGTAATAACCTTTCCACAAATCCATCTTCGTGAATACCTTGGTCTGTCCTAATCGATCAACTAAGTCATCAATAAAAGGAATGGGGTATTTCTTCTTCACTGTGACCTTGTTTAGGGTCCAGTAATCGATACATAAACGCTGTGTCCCCTCCTTCTTCTTTTGGAACAAAACAGGCGCACCAAATGGCGCCTTGGACGGCCTGACATGTCCCGAATCTAGCAACTCCTTGAGTTGTTTCCTCAGATCCTCCAATTCCGGAGGTGCCATACAATAAGGCATCATGGCAGGCAACTTTGCCCCAGGAATCAGTTCAATCCGGTGATCAACTTCCCTTCGAGGTGGCAACCGTTGGGGAAGTTCTTCCGGCATCACGTCCTTGTTGTCACTAAGGACCTGCTCAATGCAAGGAGGCAAAGGTACTGCCTTAGAAGAGCCTTTGACGCCTCCAACAAGGGCAGCAAGAAATGTTAGCTCACCTCTCTTAAAACCCTTAACGATCTGCATCGCCGACAAGTACATCCCATTTTGTGGTACCCGAATAAGGGGTACCACGCATGAACCTCCAGTATGGCTGATGTGCAGCCGGTTGTGACGCGGTGAAATAAACGCGTTAACCTCTTACCAAAAGTCCAACCTCAAAATAATATTGAACACGTCCGTAGATGCAATGGTGAAGTCGGTCAACCCCGTCCAACCTTCTAAATCGATGGGGACTTTAGGAGCGAAGCCATGAATAGAAGTGGGAAGGGCATTGACCGTCTTCAACATAGTGTTGCTGGCAACATAAGTCAAAGCCAAAGTCCTTGGCCTTCTGCTCTGTCACGAAATTGTGAGTCACACCCGTGTCCACCATAATCTGCAAGTCTTTGCCATTCAACTTGTCATTGACGAACAGGGATTCTCGCAGTCTTATACTAGTCGGATGAGAAGCTAAAGCATCAAGTGCGATATGATTGAACAACGCCATGTGATTGAACATACCAACAACAACATTTTTCCCTTTGTCTGTCTCGCTGTTCTGCCCATGTTGCTCCTCCGACGAACCTCTAATTTGCGTAGCAGCCTTCTCTTGCTGCTTTTTGGCAGCCACCTTAGCACTCAGTTTACTCAGGATGGACAGTAATGAGCAGCATGCGTTGTTTTCACCACAAATATAACAACCTTCACGATGAGGAACGCCTTTCTTGTGGTCCTCATAATTCTTGCAGAAATTAGAGGGTTGATTACGGGTGTTACCTCTCGTGTCACTTCCTCGGTTTGGTGTTGGTATGCCTTTGTTCATGTTGTTGTCAACCTTAGGAGGAACAATTTTGCTCCGATTGTCCCTCTTATTCGCCGCATCTGCCCAGAATTCATTGAGCAATTCTGCCACTACTATCGGTTTGTCCACGTCGTGGACTTGACGCCATTGGAGTTCTTGTTTGGCCTAGTTTTGGAGTCCATCCAAGAAATAAAACAGCAAGTCATCACTTGTCAAGCTCGAAATTTGGAGTGTAAACTTCGTGAACTCTTTCACATAATCCTGAATAGAGGAAGTTTGTTTCAACTCCCTCAACCTCCGACGGGCCTCATGGACAACCTTCTGCAGGTAAAAACTGACGCTTGCGTTCTTCCTTGAACTGCTCCCAGTCATCAATAGAACAAACCCCCTGTTTATGTCCGCCTTCTTTCCCGCCACCACAACATTACCGTATCAGTTAAATACATGATAGCCATTCTGATTTTGGCAGCCTCACTATGCATATTTACGTGCTCAAAGTAGGCATCCATTTGCCATAGAAAATTTTCAACATCTTGAGCACTCCTTTCCCCACGAAATTCTTTGGGTTTGGGAGCCTCAATACGTGTCTCACATACAATCACGGGAGTAGCAACCTCCGCTTCAGCAGCCTCATCAACCTGCCGTTTAAGTTCTTCAAACTCTCTGTGAAGGGAGGAGAGAGTCTCGGTGAGCATGAGTTCGAGGTTGTCAAACCCTCTTTATGAACTTCCTCAAGCTCAACTAGGTTGTTCTTGACATCATCCAAACCTTCAAGAGCTACAAATTCAAGAAAACTAAGATTCTCAAACAACAATACGTCTATTTAGGGCCGACAACCCCGCCTCCACTCTGATAATCTTTTCATCCAGTTGGCTGGTGTCTGACCCTTCCCCCTCTTCCCCAGCAACTCTACAACTAATAGAAGGGTTACAAGAAGGGTCTCTTACCTTACTCTTGTCACTTTTCTTGGCAATGTCCCTCCGAACTTTTAGCTCCTTCTCTTGGACAGCCTCCTCGTTCCATTGGGACTTTGACGTCATGCTTAACCAAGGCTCTGATACCACTTGTCACTGGCTATTTTCTCAAACTTGTGGGACAGCTAGTGAGGGCTTCCATAGCTCTACAAATGCTCAATCTTGACAACCAAACAATTATATAATGAGGCAGCAGCAAGGCAATCAAAACTGTCCACACAAAACAAACAAACAAAGGCAAAATTGGAAGGCTAAGTTGGGAGGCAATTGCCAATTTTTTATATGTATTTCTCCAAGTCTTTTACAAGAATAATCCCTAAAAACTCTATACAAGGTTCATATAAGCAAGCCAAAATGTGTAGGAGCAAAGTCCCAAAAGAAATGCTAAAAAGGAAACCTTAATAAAAGTTAAAAAATAGGTAAGAAAGCTTTCTACTTTATTTCCAAAAATGGAAACTGCCCCATTAGCTTTTGTCCCTGCCTTGGGGGAAATTCTTGGCTTGGCATGGTGAGCATTAATTGTTCATCTTAGTCTCCAAACAATCCTCAAAGGTTGAACTGAAATTGGTATGTGTTTCAGACCCTCTGTATCGCAATATGATTCCGCTACGTTCACGAAGGTGCTGAAATTGTTGGAATTTAATATAACACCTTGCGGGGCGGTACAAATCGACTCCATTATTGGGAGAATGAAGATGTAATTTGTAAAAAATGAAAATTGTATTGAATTATCTACCACAAGTGGAGTATATATATGTACATATAATATGAAGTTAAATTTGTAACTGCTCCTAACAAGCTAATAATATTCTAACTGACTAACAACTCACATGAGCTGACTACTATACAAATTACATAATTAACCAGTTTAAGCTATAACTACTTAAATACTTCAACATAATTTTCGCTATAATAAACCAAATAGTTTATAAACAACCTATTTGGATAAAAATTAAAATGAAATCAATACGTTATATTGGATTAAACTTAGCAATTAATACATAAACAATGAGCCCTTCCAGATTCACATGTTTTAAGACTCTAACGCCAAAATATTTTGTCAGAATGGTAAAATAAAATAGATATAATGACAGGATTATGAGTTTATCAAACAACCATATAATATCAAAAAGAAGAACAATCTCTAGAATTGTTGATGATCGATAATTGTTTGTAGGGATGGATCAGTTTCCAAATACCAATTGTGAGTCTCGAACTTTACTTGTAATGACAAAGCATGGAAATAGTACAGTTACTTCCCTGCCGGCCATTGAATTAGATAAAGAGTATTAATTAGAGTACGTTCATCATCCAAATTATTAGAACTTGAGAATTACTCCTAAAAATATAACTCACTCACTCTAAGTATGGGAGGGTCATATTATTTATTAAAGAAGGATATCTCCTTACTAATTCCTTCCACTCCTTTGGATCAATCCGTCCATCACCATTTAGATCTGCTTCTTCAATAGTCTGCACATAAGCGTAGTGAGTTTAGAGGTTCTAATTTTCCTTCCCCTTCCTTATCATTGAGTTGTTGTCAATCAGGTTTTTTAGGAGTATAAAAGTTATTTCTTAATTTTCTACTACAAATATGAGGAGGGTCTACATAAAAGCTATCAGGTTCGTCCGAACCCATAAACCCCCATGTCTGCACTAATCATACTATATATAGCAATCTATGAAATGCATAGGAGTATTTTTTTGTTTACCTTATGGACCATTGCTTCAATGGTGTCATTTGCTAGTGTCAATTTTGACTCTTCGAGGATAGCCAATACCATGTCCTTCACCTACAACATTATATATACGTCCATTTTACATTAGTTAAACGATAGTTTTGACCTGTTTTTCTCTGCATGTTTAGTCAAAATATGGGCAAATCTAATCCATTTGATGATGGCAAAGGTAAATCTCAACTAAAGTAAATTAAAACCATTTTACTAAGTTCAAGGACAACTTTGACCCTTTTTTGAATTCTAATTTACACACACACACACGCGCACACACACACACACACACACACACACACACATATATATATATATATACCACACATTAAGCAACACTTATCGATCTAATTTCTTTTATGTTAAACCCGTCTATTATGTAGTACACGAAGAATGTGAACTCAGATTAAAGAAACAAAAGTGACATGATAGTTCAGAGTTGAGACAATTGTTTACCTCATCGCGTTCTATGTATCCGGTGTTCTTCAAGTCATACACTTTAAATGCAACTGCATACATTCCACAAGAATATATTTTAAAGTGAGCAGGGAGTACTGTATGTTTTAGACATGTAGCAATATATCGTACTTCGTACATGTGATTTTGTCTTGTTGAGGAGCCTTTGGATGGAATATGCTAAGTGATCGAACAAATTCTCCAAATTCAATAATTCCATTACGCTTAACATCAAATACGTCAAACAACTGCAACAATAAGGAATGAATTATATATCCGGGGGTTGGGTAGGGTCGGGTGGAGGGTGATGAAGCCACTATGAATTACTTACTCTATCTGCAAAAAGATTCTGCCTGTGGCTGCAGCTGAAAAGTGCTTGCACAAACACTTCCTGCATATATTTCAACTACATTACTTATTAATTGCATCACAAAACTAGTGCTTACTTCTTAATTAATTATTTTCATACCTTATGAATAAGACCATCATCAATTATTGATCTGCTTAGTCTCTTGTATAGAATATATAAGGCCTCCACATCATTCACACTAACTGCATCCAATATTACACCTTAAAATAAACAACTACAATAACATATCCAACAATGTAATGTAATCTCACAAATGGGGTAGGGAATGTAATGTAATCTCACAAATGGGGTCCCTACCTAGTGAAGGTAGAGGGACACCATAGTCTCGAGTAAAGCATAACACATTACCATAGATATCAATATATATATATATATATATATATATATATTCTCCATTATATATACTCATCATTATTTAAAAAATATTTAACACTAATTCAGATTTATAGAGGGCCTTCTTAACTCACAACAAGTTTCCGAAGCAAGAGTATCATGGGTCTCAAGCAGATGTCTACTTTTCTTCAAACAAAAACAGCCCTTAAGAGAATGCATAATCCAGTTGAGGACTAAAAAGAACCACATCTGTCACAATTATGCAACGGGAAAAAAGTTAAATACTGATGCTTCCATATCCTTTTTTTTAGTATAATCATATGGTATCCGATATCCACTCTCCCAACTAATTTGGATATGCACTATGTGTGACCTAAGGGAGAAAGAGCTCAAACTTTGTTATTACCTCATAGAGGTAGAGTATTTTTGAACGACATTTGATTCTACACGAAAATAATAAAAATAAGTCAAAAGTTATAACATATAACTTTTGGCCTATAAGTGATAAGCGAAAAGCTAATTCAAACAGGATATTTAAGGGAATATCGTATAATCGCACAAACCGCACAAACGCACAAACATGAAAGTAGAAAATAAATTACTTGTATCTGTAAGCTAGATAAAAAGTATATGTATAAAATTATTAGAGTTATATTCAAAAGCTGACCTAGATGATACCATGATTATAAAAATATTTGTAATACAAAAATATATATGGTAAAAGTATAAACACAAAAATATAAATGGTAAAAGTAATTGAAATAAAATGGGAAAAAATAATGACACCAAGAATTTTACGTGGAAACCCGTCTAAATAAGGGAAAAATTACGGGTCAAGAGGAGCAACTGATATCACTATAGTAAGGAATTTTACCCTGTGTAGTCATGTATACAATACTCAAAAGGACTACTCCACACTCAAAATAAACAAAACTCTTTTGGTTTCCATCTTACTAAGATATTGTTCACACTTTATTTTTCTTCACAGACTATTTTTCTTGTATAGTCTATGAAATACCTCAGTTTGCTCTCAAAATGATTTTTTCTCTCTAACTTGGTGTCGTCATTTTTCCCGTTTTATTTCCATTACTTTTACCATATATATTTTTGTGTTTATCAACGTTTTCTCAACAAACTGGTATCAGAGCAAAGATTTTATCTGAGTATGCTATGTGGTTGCAACATAGTCTGAACTTCCATGTCAGAAAAGATTAACTTTGATTTGCGATAACAATATTTTTTTTGGGCAAAACGATGAAACCAACACAGGTAGAATGATTACTTTGAATAGTGTTAATTATGTCATTTGGAAAGGGAAAATGGAAGATCTGTTTTATGTTAAAAAAATTTACAAACCAGTATTTACCACTGTAAAGCCTGATAATAAAACAGATGAAGAGTGGAATCTGTTGCACAGACAAGTTTGTGTATTCATTAGGCAATGGATCGACGAGAATGTGTTGAACTATATTTCTCCGAAGACACATGCTCAAACTCTACGAGAACATCTTGAAAGTTTGTATGCTAGGCAGACTGGCAACAACAAACAAATAGTAACACAAACAAATACTCAGAAGGTGACCTAGGTGATACCATGATTATAGAAATGTTTGTCACACAAACAAATACCCATAATGATTAAGAAGCTAGAAAGAAGAACAAAGATTGCGAGAGATGAGAAGAAATGAACTAACCTCTTGGATGTGAATATTAGTGCTTATTTGAGGTTTATTCAGTGATGAATCAAGTCCTTATGTACAATCTTAAAATAAAATGTGTCTTCTGATGATGTCTTCACTGTCTATTTTTTTTAAAGAAAAAAGTGTTTTGATAGTGGAAAAGTAAGATTCATTATTAGGTAAATGATTTCGTGCAATTAGTCATCTTACGTAATACCAACTAATAAGCGATGCTCTTTCTAATTCCACAATGTTTATTCAATTACATTATTAGTAATATTTTATGCATTAATTTAGTTCCATTGGTATTAGTATTTTATTTATGCATTATTATAGTTACATTATTAGTAGTATATTATGCGGTAATTAATTAATTAATGTAGTTTTTTTTTGTTTCTCATCCAGATTTTGGAGCTCAAATTGGAACACTGGCTAAATTCGAATCGCAATTTGCAGAGCCCATTTGGGGATGACGCTCTCATTAGAATTCTCTCCATAACCAAGGCTCAAACCCGAAACCTCTTGTTAAGGGTGACACACTCCTGTCAATGTGCCATGTTAGTAATTAATTAATTAATGTAGTTACATACGTGTAAGCCTCACTTGTCTCCATTGTTGACATTGTGACCCTCCAATTTCCTAAGAATATTGGTTGACAATTGACATTATTAAAAGGATTACATACGTACAGAGGTTAGTATCGTCAGTCTATTTTTTTTTGTTCTATATAGTTTAAACTCGAAAAGAGAAGATATAATATATTACTTTTAGTCGGTTGAGGTGTTGGAAATTTCTTGCCATATAATATAGTTGATAATAATTTGAAGCAAATTATTTATTTCACTTTTGACTTAAGAAATTAGAATTATTCTAGACAATATAATTAATTACCTACTTGTTAGTCATTTTTACTTGATGATTAAAAACAAGGAAACAATTGTATTATAAGGCCGATATACCAAAATTACCTATTTCTTTCTTTTAAGTTCCTATTTACTCTTCCAAAGGGAAAACTCAAATTTTATATTATATCATTGCTTTAACAATATTTTTTTTAAAGAATTATTGACTTTATAATGCTCAATAATGAGAGATTTATATTCGACCAGGAGTAGGAAGAGATATGAAAATGTGTATTTTACTCACTTTGTCAATAATAATTGTCCATATTAGGACTTTGATATAGAGATTGAGAAGCATTACGAATAATTTTATCAAATAATCATTATTAAATATAGGTCATCTAAATATTGTAAAAGAATAGTACTCCGTCCACTTCTTTTTATATATCATTCTTTTTGATAAATAATTGAACCATAATACTTATCATTTTATAAAATCAATACATAAATTATCATATTATTCTTATTATACCCTTGATAGACTAGTTAATTAGTCTTGAAAATATACAATTTGACCAACCTAGGAAAACTAATAAGTAATTAATATTCAATGGAATACTTCATACATTGATTAATTCCCCTCTTCATTCACTATTCTATAAAATCTGTTTGAAAATAATCTCAAAATTAAAAATAATCATCCAAATTCATTTTAAACTACTCTAATAAACCTAAAAAATTTAAATAGTCATCTAATCCAACCATTCGAACCTCGAATTGTGACCAAAGTCAACCCAAATGTTAAAATTTCACAAATTTTCAACTTAATTAGGACCTTGAATCCTCAAAAGACTCCAAATTTGAAACCGAAAACTCTCCACCAATTATTGCATTTCGGGAGTGATGAAATCGATATTATTATATTTTAGCACTCGAAACTCTAAGAGACGTCAAATACTACTTTTGTGACAACTTTAGTCGTTGAAACCAAAAACATTCATGATTCACAACTCTTGATATTTTTTTACTTTGCAGATATTGAACTCTTGTTTTCGAATATCTGCATACCTTTACTTCAGAATCCGACTCCTCTCCATTTTTCCCAAGTTATAGCTTGGATTGGAGACACATGTCATAGTTTAGAATTAATAGTTAAGATCCAATTGATTAAAATAAAGTCCTAACCATAGTTATTTACTTCCATATATTTATATATTTGCTTCTTAAATATTTTTACAATCCAACAATTCTAGGTTTACATTATATTTTTTCTAAATATATTTAAAAGAATTTCTTTTCGTAGACTTAAGTAATTTTTTGTTGATTTTTTATATAATATAATAACATAAATCCTAAAATGAAACGGTTCATATTATATGGCTTAATAAAAAACCCATCATATAAATAATATTAAAAATATAAGTGATCACCACTAAAAAAAATCTTAGTTAAATACATATTTTTTCTTCAGCTTTTAAGTAGTTTCAGTCGACTGAACTTTTCTTAATTATAATATATAAGTTGTGGCCATTAATAACCCTTTATTTATATGATTATTAATGTGACATATAAGAAATTGGTGATACAAACTTATAATCTATAGAGTCAGTTCAAAAGTAAAAAATAACAAAAAATTATTTTAAATAACTAAGAAAAGAAATTCTTTTAGATATATTTATTAAAAAATATATATAATATAAATCTAGAATTGTTGGATTGTAAAAATATTTAAGAAGAAAATATATTAATATATGGAAGTAAATAACTATGATTAGGACTTTATTTTAATCAATTAAATCTGAACCAATACTTCTAAACAATGACACATGTCTCCAATCCAAGCTAGAATTTGGGGAAAATGAAGAGAAGAGAAATGGAGAGGAGCCGGGTCCTTAACTTCATTTAAATACATAAACTTACTTTGTCTTATTTAATATTTAATCATATGATTAATATTTATTAGACTTATTTTTGCATGATTTAGTGCTTTAAAATTATGATCATTTTTATTTTAACTTATTTATGTGTAATATTTATTTTATGTAATTTCACTATTATTTTTGTTGAATATTTCAGTGTCACCACCCATATTATATTTTGCGTCATTTTCTTAAAAAATACTTTGGTAGATTAAAGAAATATATAAAACACAAGTCAATTATATGTCAAAGTATATTAATCGAAAGAACCTGAAAAAATCAGCAAATCTGAGAAACCCCGAAAAATGGAAGTTGAAAATCTAAATTTTACTAGTTTAGTTTGGGATGTACATCCCTAAATTCTATGTCATTCGTTAAAAAATTAATTATTATATCATTTCATGTTAATAATAATGACGTGCATGAACCTTTAAAAATTGTATAGATGTACCAAACTTTTAACATATGAGATGAATAATTTTTTTCCCCCAAAATTTGATGATATAGTTGATCATTTTCTTTAATTTTATAATTACTCACATTTTTTGTTTTTCAAAACTCACTTAACTTTATGAAGTTATTTTTTATGATCATTATTTTTGAAAATATAATTTTTTATACTTATTTAATGACGTGCCAAATGTGAATTTTTAGAAAAAGAATATTTTAAAATTTTAAATTAATGTTTACTTATTAAGTTTTCAATTCATTTTTTTTCTTATTATTTTTTCATTAATCGAATTTAATATGTTATTGTCTTGAGTATAAATATTTTAAATATATTACAGACATACTCAAATAGTCAACTTTTTTGTTTTTTTATAACTGATTATTTGATTTTGAGAGGACATGAGCTTGAGAGAGAATTCAACTTGATAATTTCTGCAAGCTTTGGGAGTTTAAACAACCAAATATACATGTCTTAGGGCCCGTTTGGATGGGCTTAATAAAAGCAGCTTTAAAAAATTACTTTTGAAAGTGCCGAAACTTATTTTTAAAATAAGCAGTTATGCGTTTGGATAAAAGTGCTGAAATTGAAAAAAAGTTGTTGATGTGTTTGGCAAATAAGAGCTGATAAATAGCTTTTTAAATCAAAATGTCTGAAATACCCTTAAAAGCTGTTAACATAATAAAAAGTTAATTAATTTATATTTTACAGCCATAAATAATTATATTTTGCTATCATTCACATATTTCTTTCTCATCACAAATTATTTATAAGAGAAATATAAAGTAATTATAGATTTTAAAGATATATAATTTGAATAGATTAAAGAACGATTTAAGATTTTATTTTAGTTTCATCCATAGGTAATAATAATTGTCTATTATTCACATATTTCTTTATTATCACATATTATTTATAAGAGGAATATAAATTTTTATTTAAGTTATATGTGCAACTTATTTTATATTTTACTAATATATAATTTGAATAGATCACTTGAAAGATTTAAAATTTATTTTATTTTCATTCATTAGTAATAGTAATTGTCTATCATCCACACGTGGAAAGGGAAAAATAGAAGAAAGAGATGTTACGGTTATGTGGGTAATTTGGAGATTGTATTAAAATATTAAGGGCAAAAAGATAAAAATGTGGTCAACTTAAAACAGCTTACAAACTGGGGAAAAAAAGCACCCCTATCCCAGATTTTAACTTTTGGCTTAAAATAAGTTTTTTTTAAACTTAAAATAAGTTTTTTTGAGTATTGCCAAACAGCTAAATAAGTCAAAAATCAGCTTTTAAGTCAGTTTGATCAGCTTTTAAGCTGAGCCAAACAGACTCTTAAATAGAAAAAAGAAATTAGTATCAAGTCAATATAAATCAATACCTAATTAAAATAAAGTAAACCTAGGACTAAATCAAGCTAGCTACCTTAGTTGCACATAAGCTATAGATTATTTCTGTGATTCTAACACTCCCGTCAAGGTGGTGCATACAAATTACATGTACCAATCTTATTACATATATAACTTATTTTAGAATTGGTTAAAAACTTGGTGAATATATATATATATATATATATGTATGTATGTATATATATATATATATATATATATTTATGTATATATATATATATGTATGTATATATATATATATATATGTACAGACCTTGTGGCTATGTCTCGTCAAAGTACCTTTTTTCTTACAAAATGATAATCAATCCCTATGTGCTTAGTCCTCTCGTGAAATACTAAATTCGATGCAATGTGAAGTGAAACTTGACTACCGCACATAAGTCCCATTCCTTATGTATCTCCAAATTTCATTTCTCTTAAATAGAAAAAAGAAATTAGTATCTAGTCAATATAAATCAATACCTAATTAAAATAAAGTAAACCTAGGACTAAATCAAGCTAGCTACCTTAGTTGCACATAAGTTATAGATTATTTCTGTGATTCTAACACTCCCATCAAGGTGGTGCATACAAATTACATGTACCAATCTTATTACATATATAACTTATTTTAGAATTTGTTAAAAACTTGGTGAATATATATATATATGTGTGTGTGTGTGTGTGTATGTATGTATATATATATGTATGTATATATATATATATGTACAGACCTTGTGGCTATGTCTCGTCAAAGTACCTTTTTTCTTACAAAATGATAATCAATCCCTATGTGCTTAGTCCTCTCGTGAAATACTAAATTTGATGCAATATGAAGTGAAACTTGATTACCGCACATAAGTCCCATTCCTTATGTATCTCCAAATTTCAATTCTCTTTATTAAGTACATTCCTTTTTTGTCTTTTCCAAGGTTGTTTAGACCTTTCACTAGACTACTCAAGTCTTATTTTATAGTCCACATTCTAAGGTCCTGTTTCATTCTTTTTAAGAATAGGAATTTGGACTATGGATAGACACCCCACACTTCGAAATATTTCAAGCTGAATTTTCTTCCTTTTCATTTCTCATATGAATAGATTGTGTCCTAAACAAACAAACTTATTTTCCTTCTAAAAAAATAACTTTTTGTTTATCCCTTTTCCAATAACGATAGTAACTCCACACAAATTTTATGGTAAATCTGAACTTATAAATAATGCATTCCTCATTTCTTTAAACATTTTATTTTTCTTAAGATTGAGGTGAATAGGGTAACATTTTGATGGATAAATCAATTTTTCAAACATATTTCTGCACAAGGAGACTCATACTCTCCATTCTTATCACTTCTTATCTTTTTTTCCAACTGAATTCAGCTTCGATCTTATATTTTCTAGACATGCAATTGTCAATGAAAGTTATGAAATATTTTTTCCACCACGAGATGGTGTTGATTTCATATAACAAATGTCAGTATGTATCAACTCTAAGGGATTATAATTCCTTTCAACATATTTATAAGAATGCTCAGCATACTTAGATTCAACACAAACATGTTCATGTCACAAATTTTGACTCAAGCAAGTAAGAACAAATAAAAATATTGATTTTTAAAAGTTTCTCACTAATATTTTGTTCCTATTTCTTACAATTTTGTGTGATATAAACATTGTTTAGAGTAATCACCTTGTCAAATGTCCTCTTCAGAATGATCTTTCCATAACTTTTAATTTGATTGTTATAGTACTACCCATTAACAAAATTTCATTGGGTCCAATAAAAGCAATATAATCCAAATACTTCTACAAAACATGACAAAAGACTATTTACAAATATTTATGTCTATATAAATAGTTATATTTAATAGACATATCTTTTCACGAAAAATCTCATCATTTCAAGTGATACTTTTTTCATGAAAGAACATAATCATTTTGAACAAGTATACATATAATTTGATAGTTTCATACTAGTTATACCATATACTAGTAAACGATAAACTCAACGACCAAAATATCAACTATACTTGAATAATTTTGTGGGTCTAACATAATACAAAAGTATCATAGATTTTCTATCTTGTACTGCAAATTTAAATTAGACACCAAAACCAAATTTAACTTTATCATACACAAAGAATCCCACATTTTAAATATGATCTCAAAAATATTTTTCAAGTATTTGAAAATAGTTTTTCCACATACTTTCTAAGACATTTAAAATGTCATTGATAGTATGAAACCTCTTTTGGAAATATTGTTCTACAAAAGAAGTATATTCCTTCAATTCTCTTTGATAATCTTTACATACTGTTAAAGTACATTTCATAGAGATACAAAATCACAAGCTCTAAGTCACTGGTACTTTTTCCTCTATCACAAATGAACATACCACTCAGTATTTAGAATACTAAAAACAAAGACATAAAATTTTATACATTTTATTTCCTTATGACATTGAAGTTTATAAACAGTCAAAAGTACAACATTGACTTATTATGTGAAGTTACATATAAATCAATTGCATAGTCTGATTTATCTAGAGTAGAAACTACAAAAAATTTTAGTATACAAAAATCAGACACAATCAAATTTCACACGGAGTACAAAATTACAAAAGTTTTTTAGTCTCCAAACAGAATTAAGCATATTCTTTATAACATAGAAATGTTTTTCTTTTCAATAGCCTTCCAACTATAACATTCTAATACACTATTTTATCAAACAAAAATATGCATCTCTCATTTTGCAAGTTAAATAATTTTAAAGGCAACACTATTTGACAAGCAAAATTTATTTCACAACATATAGTTTGTAGATCTTTTTCCAAAGATACAGATGATAAAAAATCAAAATTGTTAACTCTTAGAAACTATTTTCCTCTTTAGATAAATAATAAGAAGGTTACCTGGTGTAATCTTTAACCGGAATACCACAAATTTTTTTCTGTTAGATTCTCACTTCGACCTTGCTAAACAAAGCAACGAATTATGAAGAAATAATGTATTTATCTTCTACTTCCGTGATCAGATTCTCAGAATTAGTAGATTACAAAAATACTAACAGTATAGTAATTTCCTTAAGATTGTTGTTCATCTTGTATTCTTAAGATACTTAGAACAAAACTTTGAAGAACTTGATAAAACACAACAAAATTTAAGAACATTTTCACAACTAGAAAATTAAAACTAGTAGAGAAACTAGAATCATAAACAGATTATAAAAATATACGAAATATTTTTCTTGAAGAAGAATTATTGTCAATCCGTGTTTAAAGAATCATATTGATTCCAACAAACTTTGCAGAAACATGAAGTTACCAAAGTTTAAAGAACCAGTAAAGAACAGGAGATCATAAATTAATTCATGAATTTAAAATCTGTAACACATACTAGAATCTAGAAAAATAGTAAGAAGATCAAACTCATTGAATGCACAACGACCCCTTAAGGAAATCATTCACCTCTAGTATTCGAGGCTTGATTTGGAATATGTACTCCCATGATAGAATAATCTCAATCACCAGTGTATTGATACCCAAACCGTTGGTGTCAGCGAGCCACTCAACGGAAGTAAAGTATACTTAAAATACTAGATTTAGTAGTAGAAGAGGTCCAGAATTCTTTTTCTAAAATGAGAGGATATTACTCAATTTATAAAAAATCAAAGGGTAGTGCGAAAACTTTTTTATTGTGCCTTATCGGAAAGATCACAAACTTTGAAAAAGTTACAATCTTTCAGAAAGGTCGTCATATTTCATAAAAGTCACAACTTTTTATAAAAGTTGTAACCTTTCATAAAAGTAGCAACTCTTCGTTTTTCATTCACACCTTTTAAAATCCAACACAAATTTAGAGCAGAGTGACAATATAACATATAATGATCAAATCCACATCGTACTATGCCAAACTCCTGAATAACCATGATAAAACTTTTCAAATCATTCTCGAGGAGACTTCTTCCAGTAGAGTGCTTGTCATAATCTGCAGACCATGCTACTAGGATCCCCTTAAGCAACAAAATAGGTGGTTGCTCTATATATACCTCATTTTTTAGATCTCCAAGAGGAAAATATTCTTACTATCCAAATGACATAAAGACCAAAGAAAAACCATAACCATGGATAAAAAGAGACAAACTGAAGTAATCTTGACCACATGAGAAAAAGAATCACCATAATCAAGACAAAAACTCTATTTATAATCTACAGTGAAACACAAACATCTCTTCAATCATAACTTGTTGTCAGTCTAGATAAGATAAAGAGCTTCACCTGTAATCTTAGAAATAGATATAGATGATTGTAATGACTTAGTTCATTTTAAGAATTTTTGTAAAATAATTGTTTATCCCTCCCGTCCCTCCCCTCCCCTCTCGATATTGACGTGAGATAATTTCTGATGAAGTTTTGAAATTTAGTTTCAAACTTTGAATATGAAATCATGAGATACAATTAAAATTTTGTTTGGATATACTATTTAGAACTTTGTGTGACATATTTTTCACAAGTATAAGAATCTCATTTATTCAGTCTTACCAAATGAACTAAAAATTTAAAATCACATAATAAATTATTGTAAAGTCATTGTGGTCAATTTTGTTCACTCAATATATATGAATATTATTTTTTAATTAAACATTAAAGTAGTAATAATAAATTTGGTTGATAAGTAAATGTGATAAATACAATGAAATTGATGAATATAAATGATAAAACAAGAACTGATTTGCAGTTATAATATTATGTTGATGAAAATAATAAATTTTAAAAATTGATGATATGATTATTAATTTTATTTATATATGAAATAAATGTCTACCAAATATATATATGGATTGTTTGAACTATATATAAATTTGTGGGTCAATGTTTATATTTGAAAATCCTAAATCATAATATGAAGTTCTCAAATCATAATATTTAGAGAATATAATATAAAATTATAAAATAAAATCAACATGAAATCGTATATCCAAACAACTATTTCAATTTAAAATTTTATATCATAATATAATATCACGTAACTTCAACGCCTACTAAATATAAATTTTGATCATCTGCCAAAATGTTGGTGAGCGAATATTATATATATTTAGATCATCTGCCAAAATTTTGGTGAGCGAATATTATATGATATTTATGGTGATGAAAGGTGAAAAAAATCTAATAAATAATTTAAGGGCATATAAGCTATAGTTCAAACATTGTCATAGTAAAATTATAAAGCAAATTATTTTTGATATTTTATTTTATGTGGTTACACTTTAATTTCATTTTGAATCTGTTAAAAATATGATACCTAGCGATAATTGAAACATTATATAATCAACTTTTTTACTTCATTTTTAATGATCGAAACATAAATATCTATTATTTAAATTACTACTAGTTTTATTTTCTTCAAAAAACTCATTTAAAGATGCAATATGAAATTAAGATATAAAGTCAAAATTTAATTTTAACATGTTATTTAAATTTTTTAAATTGTATTTTTTCATAAACACATCTCACAAGTTGTTAAAATTATGAAAAAATAGGATACTGCTAAATGCCCAGAAAATTTAGTCAGAATTTAGCTAGAAAAATTAAAAATATATAGTATCTTTTTATTTTAAAATGAACTATTTTTTTTAGGTAAAGGACATTAAAGTTAAAAAAGTAAAAATACTCAAAAAAGATAAATAATATAAAAAAAAATGTCATTCTGGTCAAATTCTAACCACATTTTCTGATAAAAAAGATTGTTCCAAAAAAAATATTTATAATTCTTACACAATCTTAATGTAAAAAACATATTTAAGAAAGAATAAGATATTAGAATGTCTTTAAGGCACACACATTGATAAATCATATATTTCTATGTTCATATAAACTTATGAGTTAAGTATTTTATTTTAAAAGTTATAATAATAATTTGAAATCTCAAATTATACTTATGATCTCAACTCACATATTTAATTTAAACACAAAAATAATCAAAATACTAACCCCCTCCCCCCACCTCCCCATCCCACCCCAAACCATAAAATAAAAGTTGTTCAAGTCGTAAGCATGAAAATGTATGGAATAAAAGTACTGAAAAAGGTGAAAGTGAGAGCACTAAAATATGGGCTAAAAAATCAAGAAGTAGGCTTAAAAAAATAAAAGTAAGGGAAGCATGGGTATTGTAGAAGTGTAGAACATGAAAAGTGAAAAAGAAAAAAGTAGGTAAGTTAGCTTAGATTAAGAGAAAGAAAGAAAAGGGATCATGCAGATACGATTGATGATATAACCAACATTTTCACTGCTTTTCAAAATCACACTTCAGTTGTGCTTCTCTGCAATTTGTCTCACGTAAACAAAATTACAACTTCCACCTGCCATATTAAGTGGGTAGACATTGAAATTTTATAGAATTCTATAATATGTGTTTAATTTAAATTAAGATTCTATAGATTATATTTAATTCAAATTAAGAGTTTTGAAGGCTACTCAAGTGTATATCCTAGTTTAAATGCCTACACAAAGAGTATTAAATTTTCTTAAAAGACATCTAAAAAATTCTAATAAGAGATCAAGATTTCGAAATTTCACAAATTTATAAAATATTCATAAAGAAGTCACATCAAAATCATCCCTAACTCGAGAAATGCAACAAACGATCCTCGAATCATGGATAAATATTTTATGAGACAAGAATCAAAGAAGGAACATAATTATACCCACTATCTTGATAAATAAAATTATGTTTCTTCAGATTTTATTTGTGCGGTATATTTATTTCATATGTTTAAAGTTTCTTGTCAATAAATTGACACCCAATGAGATCAAATTTGTCCTTTATATCTTCTCTCATAAATCAAATATGAAAATCTAAAGCTACAAAGGCGAAAGAATGAGTACTTCAAGCCTCGTCTTTGAGCCCTGCTTCAAGGCATGTCAGAGTGTAGACTTGATGAAACTCAAAGACGAGACTAAAACTACTCAGTCTTTCACCTTTGCAATTTCAAATTTTCATATTTGATTTAAGAGGGAAGAGATAAATGACAAATTTGGTCCCACTAGACATGTCAATTTGTTTGAATAAATTTTTAAGTGACAAAAAATAAAATGCAACCACTAACTTTATTGATATACATGGCGGGAACAATTCCTCCCCTGATTCTACTTTCGTAAGATTTATCCATGATTCGAGGGCCGCTTGTGGCGTATTTCTCGAACTAGGATGATTTATATTTGACCTCTATATATATACTCCACTTCAGTTGTGCTTCTCTGCAATTTGTCTCACATAAACAAAATTACTACTTCCACCTGCCATATTACGTGGGTAAATATTGAAATTTTATAGAACTATATAAGACGTGTTAAATTTAAGTTAAGACTCTACAGATTATGTTTAATTTAAATTAGGATTTTTTGAGGCTACTCAACTGTATATCCTAGTTTATGCCTATATAGAAAGTACTAAATTTTCTTTAAAGGCATCTAAAAAATATCATTAAGAGATCAAGATCTCGAATATTTCACAAATTTATAAAATATTCATATAGAAGTCACATCAAAATTATTCCTAACTCGAGAAATATGCCACAAACAACCCTCGAATCATAGATAAATATCTTATGAGACAAGAATCAAGGAAGGAACAAAATTATACCCATTTTGATAAATAAAATTATGTTTCTTTGAATTTTATTTGTGCAGTATATTTATTTCAATATATTTGAAATTTCTTGTCAATAAATTGGAGCCAAATGGGATCAAATTTGCCCTTCAACTCTTCTCTCAAAAATCAAATCTGAATATCTGAAGCTATAAAAGCGGAAGAATGATTACTTCAAGCCTCGTCTTTGAGCCCAACTTCAAGGCTTGTCAGAGTGTAGACTTGATGAAACTCAAAGACGAGACTTGAACTACTCATTATTTTACCTTTGCAATTTCAAATTTTCAGATTTTATTTTAGAGAGAAGAGATGAATGGAAGATTTGGTCCCACTGGGCCTGCCAATTTGTTTGAAATAAATGTTTAAGTGACAAAAAAAAATTGCAATCACTAACTTTATTGATATAGATTGAGGGAATAATTCCTCCCTTGATTCTACTTTCGTAAGATTTATTCATGACTCGAGGGTCGTTTGTGGCGTAATTCTCGAACTAGTATGATTTAGATTTGACTTCTATATCTATATTCCATCACTTCAGTTGCGCTTCTCTGCAATTTGTCTCACATAAACAATAATACTACTTCCACCTTCCATATTAACTGGGTAGACATTGAAATTTTATAGAACTATTTAAGGCGTGTTTAATTTAAGTTCAGACACTAAAGATTATATTGAATTCAAATTAACATTTTGAAGGTTATTCAACTGTATATCCTAGTTTATGCCTATATAAAGAGTACTAAATTTTCTTAAAAGGTATCTAAAAAATCGCTACTAAAAACAGTGAATACCGACCTCCTGATGTCAGTATTCCTGAAATACCGACTAAAAACCGACTTCCCAGCTTAATCCAGATAAAACTTGGTCGCTATTCAATTTCGACCTCTAGAGGTCAGTATTAATTAACCTGCGGAGGTCAGTTTAATTTATGTCGGTAAAATTTTTTATTTTATTTTTTGACTTCGGAGGTCAGTTTAATATATTGTTTATTTTTTATTTTATTATTTCCGTCTTCCGGAGGTCAGAATTTTTAATTATCCAATAATAGAATACCGACCTCCGAAAGTCGGTATTTTTATTTCCTATTTTTTAGATTCTAACCTCTGGAGGTCGGTATTTTCATTTCTTATTTTTTAGATTCTGACCTCTGGAGGTCGGTATTTTCATTTCTTATTTTTTTGATTCCGACCTCTAAAGGTCGTTATTTCTATTTCTTATTTTTTAGATTCCGACCTCCGGAGGTCGGTATTTCTATTTCTTATTCTTTAGATTCCGACTTTCAAAGGTCGGTATTTAGATTTCCTATTTTTTAGATTCTGACCTTCGGAGGTCTGTATTTTTATTTCTTATTTTTGAGATTTCGGTCTCTGGAGGTCGGTATTTATATTTCTTATTTTTGAGATTCCGACCTTCGGAGGTCGGTATTTCTATTTCTTATTATTTAGATTCCGACCTCCAGAGGTTGGTATTTTTGTTTCTTATTTTTTAGATTCTGACCTCCGAAGGTCGGTATTTCTATTTCTTATTTTTTAGATTTCGACCTCCGAAATTTGGTATTTTTGCTACAAATCTGGCAGCATTGAGCTGCAATTTGAGTATCCCACCTTTACATTTATATCGAAACAACCCAAAGAATTTTAAATAAGCTACTTCAAAATAAACTTCATCCAACTCCAAGAATTCCAAATGAGCTATTTTAAAATAAACTTCATCCAACCAAAACGACATAGTATTTTCAAAATATACATTAAACTATTTCAAAATAAACTTCACCCAACTTCAAATTAAACTAAATTATGATCAAACAATTCCAAAAATATAGAAGTCTAAAGTGTCAAACCAATACAACTACTCGTTATCACCGTCACTCTCCTTTATCACCTTATCATTCTCATCACCCTCCTGATCAGCTCCATCATCACTATTTGCGGGACATGGAGGAAGAATATTTCCCGATTCAAATAAAAAGTTAGTTGGGCCTGAAGCGTTGCATACCTCTTGTTCTCTGCCTCCTTTGATGCCGCAATCTCCACCTCTCTCTGTCGGCTACAGCAGCAAGCTCGGCATTGAGAAAAACTCTCTTATCCTCCATTGCAGATATTATCTCTTTATCCCCGCCATCAAAGATAGAGGATGATGAACTGCCATACCAACCCTGCTTCTTTTGATATGTCTTTTCTGGACAGTCGTAGACTGAACCTCTAATTGTTTCACCTGCACTTTGTTTCCAAAGATTCTCACTTTGTTCTTGTGTAAATGATCTGTCCCGGTTCTCAAGAGGTAGAGTACTACGGTATTCATGAGACATTCATATAAACCTATCATGTAATTTAAACAAAGAACTCTACAAATAAGAATGTAATATATACAAGAAAGAGAAAAAAAAAGATTAACTTGAATAGAGTTCTTACATATGTCTCTTTTGCACGTGGCTCAATCCATCTTTCTTCTTCTTCGGGGTTCGTACTCTTCTTGACATGAGTAACCTTGAACATCTCTTCTACAGCTACCGGCCTACCCCACTCTTTTTCCTGCAAATAACACAAGTATAATTTATTCTCCAAAACAAATATTTTATAAAATTAATAAAGTATACCATTCTTTCCTTCCTAGTAATTAGGCTGATAGTTCCACCGGTGTGCAAAGAGCCTCCCTTTTCTGATGCGCGATCCATCTTTCCAATCACACTCTTTTTTTTTTAAATTTTTAATCAATACCCCAATGTTCCATTAATGGATCCCATCAAGTTGGTACCATAAAGTTAGAAATTCTATTATTTTTTTGACATTCACTAAATGTGCTAGAAAGCAACTTTGAAGCTTTAACCTTAAAGTTTGCTTGAACTTCTTCCTCATGTTCGAGCCCAGACATAATATTTCTGAAATGAAAAATGACTAAATATTTATTGCTCGAATGAATAGCGAATTTAAATGAACATGCCGTGAATTTAATTGATACACATTCTTACCTTAAGTTCATTGAACATCTTCCCCCTATTGTTAATTGGAATCGAATCCCAAGTTGGGTACACACCATTATAGTGAGTACCGATGCACTTTAAAATAATCTTTAACATACCCACATCCGGACGGAAGTTGAAATATGATTTCATTGACAAAGAATGGTAAACAAAAAATAATCAATCAATTAATTAAAATATAAAAAGACAAATGATAAATGAAACATAATTAAATCATACTTGTATCCTAACGGCTCGATGACAAGTCAACCTAACATTCCTTGGTTCAGCAGACAAATCTGGATAAGTTCTATCAAAATGTTTCCAAGCCTCTCCATCAGATGGATGACACATCACACTAGGTGGCCTTCTATTTTTATGGTGCCATCTCATATGAGGAACAAAGCTATTTGATGCATACAACCTCTTCAATCTTGGTATAAGAGGTAAGTAATGCATAGCCTTAATAGCAAGTTTCTTTCCGGTAGAACCAGTCTTATAGCGAGGGTGACTACAAAACTTACAAGACTCTAGATCGACATCCTCCTTATAGTATAACATACAACCATTTTCAAAACAATCAATTCTTATCGAGGACAGTCCTAACTTACACACCAATGTATTTGCTTTATAATAAGAATCAAGTTTCTTTATATTGGGATCAACTAATTCCTTCATAAGATCTATCATAGTGTCCATTCCTCCTTGAGAAATATTGTTGTCAGATTTGATACTCAACAATCTAACTGTAATGGACAATTCAGAGTGTTCACTCACGTTGAACAAAGGACTACTACAATCACACAATTGTTCATAAAAGATGTTTTCTTCTTCACTGGGAGCTTCTTCTACATTTCCCCCAAATTCAATATCAGAATGCATTCCAAAAGCATTATCAACCATATCTGACATTCTAGAACCTTGGAAATAATTACGCTCTGTAGATTTACTACTTTCACTGATGGCAAAGTTATTAAACATAGTGTCATTTTCAACCTCACCATGACTAGTCCAAACTGTATACCCTGGTTTGAATCCAGTGCACCTAAGATGCATAGCATCAGTCTCAGTTTTATGATATCTCACATTTTCATAATTCACACACGGACACCTAATCAATCTTGAAGTTAAAAAATCATCAAGCATCTTTGCATGATTTATAAATCTAGTGACACCGTCTAAAAATTTTGGTATCATACCCGCTCGACCAGGATATTTTCTTTTATACATCCAACTACGATCAGAATTCATCTACACAAATAATAATAATAATTTTAATTTTAGTTTTAAATGCTTTCTAAGGCCAATTAGTTAAGTTTTAACTTAACTAAAACACTATATTCATCAACTAAATCACATTAACTTATTTGAAGAACTTAAAAATTTTTCTAAGTCTAATTAGTTAAGTTTTAACTTACTTCTAAACACTACCAACAAAATCACATTAAGTATTTGGAGAACATAAAGACTTTCTAAGTCTAATTAGAATTTTAACTTACTTCCCAAACACTATATTCACCAACTAAATCACATTAAGTGTTTGGAGAACTTAAAGACTTCCTAAGGCTAATTAGTTAAGTTTTAACTTAACTAAAACACTATATTCATCAACTAAATCACATTAACTTATTTGGAGAACTTAAAGACGTTCTAAGTCTAATTAGTTAAGTTTTAACTTACTTCCAAACACTATATTCACCAACAAAATCACATTACTTATTTGGAGAACTTAACAATTTTACTAAGTCTAATCTTACTTCTAACCCTATATTCACCAACTAAATCACATTAAGCATTTGGAGAACTTAAAGACTTTCTAAGGCTAATTAGTTAAGTTTTAAGTTAACTAAAATACTATATTCTTCAACTAAATTACATTAACTTATTTGAAGAACTTAAAGACTTTCTAAGTCTAATAAGTTAAGTTTTAACTTAAATTAAAAACTATATTCACCAACTAAATCACATTAACTTATTTGAAGAACTTAACAATTTTTCTTAATCTAATTAGTTAAGTTCTAGGGTATTTGGCGTCTTTATGTCATTTTGTTGATTCTCTTTACTATAGGTCCATGTGTACAAATTTTTATTCTTCTTTAGGTATAGTAACTTAAAAGATTAGGATGAACAATGTGAATTTGAAATTAGTTGTCCTTCCTTGCTAATTTATATTTTTGGAAACACTTTGAAATAATATGCCGATATCCAGAACTCTTTAATGCAAATTTTATGTTAAAACTACTGAAGTACGAGTTTTTCTGAAATGCTTTTTTTTACAAACTACTTAAGAACCTATATAGATACTAAGTGAAGAACTGTAAGCTCTTTATGAGCATCATCGGTTTTAGGTTATCTTTCTTAATTTTGATTTGAGTATTCTAGTTTAATCTAAAAGAGTATGAATATTTACATGTGATTACGAGATTATGAGGACAAAAGTACCAATGAACCAAGAACTGCAACATAATTACATGCTTTGCATTCTACTTCCGAGTTATAATCGGGGGTATGTCGGTTCGCTACCGGAAGTTACCACTATTGCTAGCATTTGATTGGGTATGTCATGCATTATATATATATATATATATATATATATATATATTTAATTATTAAGAGGTCAGATAAATAGTATAGGGGGACCAAATGTCAGCCAAGGAGGTTACTAGAGTTTCAATTTCATGTGTATCTGTATTAACCTTTTACTATAAATATTTATATCTCTACTTTTCGATTTATATACCAGTACATTTTTATTCGTACTGACGTCCCTTTGCCTGGGAACGCTACTTTTTGTTTCGTGCGAGCAGGTGCAAGTATGGACTCTAATCGACCCACCCGTTAGGATTCAGGTTCAGCTGTGAGTTGGTAAGCTCCATATTATCCTGGGGCTATCAGAAGATGTTTACCTTTGTTGTACAGTTTGGGTAGAGCCTTGTCTCGACAATGCTTATGCAACTCATAGAGGCTATTGTGAACATAGTTTTATGAGTTTCTTTCCGCAGCTTCCAGTTTTTAACTACATATGCTTGGCATGTATAGATATGTCTGTATGTGTGTGTGTCCTCAATTGTGGCCTCGTCGGCCAACTAGTAGTTTTATTATTTTTGGCTTGTCTACCTTTTTTATATGAGTTGTTATTCAACTATGTCGAGTGACAGTCACACGTCCTCTAGTTTGGAGTGTGCCACAATTATATGACACGAATTGTATTTCTTTTAACATATTGAAATACTAACAAGGATTAGACAATTCAAAATTCAAAAAATGATTTAAAATTCTTTTATATATTTTTTAAATTAACGAGAAATAAATTTAAAGAGTAATCAACTAACAAATTCTTTTAAATATGATGTATATTCAATTATAAAAACTATAACTTCATATATGATGTATATCTTACTTGTTCTCGAGAACCTTATAATCAATATAAGAGTTTTTCTAAGATTATATTTTATAAGGATAGTGATTTTAATACATGAACTGGAGATTTAAAGTTGCATTTGAGTCATCACAATTGACTCACGTTTTTAATATGTAACTACAAATCACTATCACCACAATATTGCTTTTTTTAGTTTCGCAATTTATTAAATATTTGATATCAAATTAGATAAATTAAACTTAATATCTTAAATTTTAAATACAATTTTTTTTACAAATTATATTTATCTTCGTATTAATATGATAATAAAAATATACTTTAAAATATTATTCAAAATTTACAACATTTAAATCTCAAATACCACAAATTAGGATAGTGGAGGTACTTGAAAAACTTTCTTTAGATAGAAAGTAAAGAGAAGAACAAGTTTATACCTTTCTTGGAGTGCAATTGAAAGTATTGGGAAATTGGCAAAAAGAAACACAAAAAGTAAGAAAGGGAAAGAACCAACAAGGCGACAAGTAGCAATTTACAAGCCGTCGTTGACCGTCAGCTTCTGTCGAAAGAGGTTCCTTTATTCTTTTCAAATTTTTTACCTCTAATTACCTATTTATTTTTAAATTAACATATATATTGAAAAATAATTATTAACATAATGAATTAATTATTTTACTACAATTAATTATGAACTTGCTAAATTTAAAATTTTCAAAAAATTATCAATCTTTTTAAAATAATGAATTGAGAACATAATAAATAAAAATAAATTATCCTTTTTTAATTTGTCAAAAAAAAATTCAAAATAACTACAAAATGAAAAGTACACAAATAGTTATGGACGGTGACAGAGGGGGAGTACTGGATTTTCCTAAAATATATTCTTTGTACTTGATTATTTGTTGTACTTAAGTTGAGAAGTACGTCCATTTGGATGGGCTTAACAAAAACAGCTTTAAAAAAGTACTTTTGAAAGTGCTATAACTTATTTTTAAAATAAACAGTTACGCGTTTAGATAAAAGTGTTGAAGTTAAAAAAAAAGTTGTTGATGTGTTTGGCAAATAAGTGCTGATAAACAGCTTTTTAAATCAAAATGTCTGAAATACCCTTAAAAGCTATTAAAATAATAAAAATTAATTAATTTATATTTTACAGCCATAAATAATTATATTTTGCTAACATTCACATATTTCTTTTTCATTACAAATTATTTATAAGAGGAATATAAACTTATTATAGATTTTAAAGATATATATTTTGAATAGATTAAAGAAGGATTTAAGATTTTATTTTAGTTTCATCCATAAGTAATAATAATTGTCTATCATTCACATATTTCTTTATTATCACAAATTATTTATAAAAGGAATTTAAATTTTTATTTAAGTTATATGTGCAACTTATTTTACATTTTAATAATTTATAATTTGAATAGATCACTTGAAAGATTTAAGATTTATTTTATTTTCATTCATTAATAATAGTGATTGTCTATCATCCACACGTGAAAAGGGAAAAATAGTAGAAAGAGATCTTAGGGTTATGTGGGTAATTTTGAAATTGTATAAAAATATTAAGGACAAAAAGGTAAAAATGTGGTCAACTTAAAACAACTTATAGGCTGGGGAAAAAAAGCACCCTTACCTCAGCTTTTAACTTTTGGCTTAAAATAAGTTTTTTTTAAACATAAAATAAGTTATTTTGAGTATTGCCAAACAACCAAATAAGTCAAAAAACAGCTTTTAAGTCAGTTTGACCAGCTTTTAAGCTGAGCCAAACAGGCTCGTAATCTATTTATCTTTACAACTTTTTTGTATATTTTATTGTTCTCAGACTTTACGTCTGAAATTTCAATAAAAATAATATTATTGATAAATTTTGTAATTATGTAATTAAGTAGCAGAAGTATAAAAAAAATAACCCAATAATTTTTCTAAATTTTAAATAGTTCACTTATTTTGAATAGTAAAAAAAACCCTAATAGATTACTTTGTTGATAATTTTAAACAAATGAAAAATAAATAAAACACACAAATAAAATCTAAAGAAATATAATTTTATTCATCAAAATGACGGGTACAATTTTGTTTCTCCCTCGATTTTCTCTCATAAGATATTTATCTGTGAGTCGTGGGGCGTTAGTGGTATATGTCTCGAGTTAGATGATTTAGATTTGACTTTGATATTAATATTTCATGAATTTGTGGGATATTCAAGATCTTGATCTCTTTCTGGAATTTTTGAGATGTCTTTTAAGAGAATTTAATATCCTTTATGTAGGCATAAACTAGGGTTTATGATTGAATAGTCTCCAAGAATCCTAATTTGAGTTGAACATAACTTGTAGAGTCCCAACTCGAATTGAACACATCATGAAGAGTTCCACAAAATTTCAATGTCTACAAATGTCTCTTACTTCATGGCTTATCAGAGTGTAGACTTGATGAAACTCAAAGACGAGGCCCGAGTTACTCATTCTTCCACCTTTGCAGCTTCAAATGTTCATATTTGATTAAAGAGAGAAGAGATGAAGGGCATATTTGGTCTCACTGGGCATGCCAATTTATATGCTATCAATTTTAAATATATGCAAAATAAATAAATCAGACAAATAAAATTCAAAACATGAATATTTTACCGTTAAATCAATGCGAATACAATTTTGTTCTTCCCTTGATTCTCTTTTCATAAGATTTATCCATGACTGGAGGGTCGTTTGTAGCGTATTTTTCGACTGAGGATGATTTGGACTTGATCTATATAATTTGAGGTTCGTTAGTGATATATTTCTCGAATTAAGATGATATGGATTTGATCTCCTTATGAATTTTCAATGAGTTTGTGGAAAATTTGAGATATTCTATATCTTTAAAAATACCCAAGAGTTTATGGGATATTTGAGATGTCTTTTAGATGTACCCTTTATACAGGGGTTAACAATTAGGGGTTTAGGGTTGATTACCCTTCAAGAATCCTAATTGAATTGAGCACACATCGTAGAGTCATAACTAGAATTGAACGCATCTTGTAGAGTCCCACAAAACTGACACGCGCAGTAGGACCAAATATGTCCTTCATCTCTTCTCTCATAAATCAAATCTGAAAATTTGAAGCTGCAAAGGTGGAAGAATGAGCGCTTCAAGCCTCGTCTTTTAGTTTCATCAAGTCTACACTCCGACAATCCTTGAAGTAGCGGACATCTATAGATATTTTATTTTGTGGGACTCTACAAGATGCGTTCACTTCAAGTTGAAACTCTACAAATTAGGATTCTTAGAAGTTAGTCTACCCTAAACCATAATTCACACCTATATAAAGGGCACAAAATTCTCTTAAAAGACATCTCAAAATATCCCATAAACTCTTGAATAATTTTAAAGATTAAGATCTCAATATATTCCATAAAAGTCATGGAATATACGTATAGAGGTCAAATCTAAATCATCCTAGTTTGAGAAATACGTCACAAACGACCCTCGAATCATGAATAAATCTTACGAGAGTAGAATCAAGGGAAGAATTGTTTTCGCAATTTATATCATTAAAGTTAGTGATTGCAATTTATTTTCTGTCACTTAAAAAAAAATTTAAAAATTTGGCATGCCCAGTGGGACAAAATCTGTCATTCATCTCTTCTCTGTTAAATCAAATCTGAAAATTTGAAATTGCAAAGGTAAAAGAATGAGTAGTTCAAGTCTCCTCTTTGAGTTACATCAAGTCTACACTTTTACAAGCATTGAAGCAGGGTTCAAAGACGAGGCTTGAAGTATTCATTCTTCCGCGTTTATAGCTTTAGATTTTCAAATTTTATTTGTGAGAGAAGAGATGAAGGGTAACTTTGATCCCACTGGGTTCCAATTTATCAGCAAGAAATTTTAAACATATGGAAATAAATATATCGCACAAATAAATTCTGAAGAAACATAATTTCATTTAACAAGATAGCGAGTATAATTATGTTCCTTCCTTGAATCTTGTCTCATAAGATATTTTTCCATGATTTGAGGGTCGTTTGTGACATATTTCTCGAGTTAGGGATGATTTTGATTCGACCTCTTTTTCAATATTTTATAAAATTATGGAATATTTGGGATCTTAAACTCTTAATGGAATTTTTAGATGCCTTTTAAGAAAATTGAATACTCTTTATATAGACATAAACTAGTATATACAGTTGAGTAACCTCCAAAAATACTAATTTGAATTAAACATAATATGTAGAGTCTTAACTTAAATTAAACACATCTTATAGAGTTCTATTAAATTTCAATGTCTACCCACTTAATATGGCAGGTGGAAGTAGTATTTTTGTTTATGTGAGACAAATTGCAGAGAAACACAACTGAATTAATGGAATATACATATAGAGGTCAAATCTAAATCATCGTAGTTCGAGAAATACGCCACAAACGGCTCTCAAATAATGAATAAATCTTACAAGAGTAGAATCAAGGGAGGAATTGTTCCCGTAATCCATATCAATAAAGTTAGTGATTGCAATTTATTTTCTCTCACTTAAAATTTTATTTCAAACAAATTGGCATGCCCAGTGACACCAAATTTGCCCTTAATATCTTCTATCTAAAATCAATTCTGAAAATTTAAAAATGCAAAGGCCAAAAAATGAGTAGTTCAAGTCTCGTCTTTGAGTTTCATCAAGTCTACACTCTGACATGCCTTGAAGCAGGGCTCAAAGACAAAACTTGAAGTACTCTTTCTTCCGCCTTTGTAGCTTCAGATTTTCATATTTGATTTATAAGAGAAGATATGAAGGGTAAATTTGATCCCATTGGATGCCAATTTATTGACAAGAATTTTAAAAACATATGGGACTAATATACCGCACAAATAAAATCTGAAGAAAAATAATTTTATTTAGCAAGATAGCAGGCATAATTATGTTCCTTCCTTGATTCTTGTCTCCAAAGATATTCGTCCATGATTCGAGGGTCATTTGTGGCATAATTCTCGAGTTAGGAATGATTTTAATATGACCTCTATAAGAATATTTTATAAAATTATGGAATATTCAATATCTTGATCTCTTAATGGAATTTTTGAGATGTCTTTTAACAAAATTAAGTACTCTTTATATAAGCATAAACTAGGATATACAGATTAGTAGCCTCAATAAATCCTAAATTGAATTAAACATAATCTGTAGTCTTAACTTAAATTAAACACGTCCTATACAGTTCTATAAAGTTTCAATGTCTACCCACTTAATATGGCAGGTGGAAGTAATATTTTTGTTTTTGTGAGACAAATTGTAGAGAAGCACAGCTGAAGTGATGGAATATACATATAAAGGTCAAATCTAAATCATCCTATGCCACAAACGACCCTCAAATCATGAATAAATCTTACGAGAGTAGAATGAAGGGAGGAATTGTTTCCGCAATCTATATCAATAAAGTTAGTGATTAGAATTTATTTTCTGTCACTTAAAAATTTATTTCAAAAAATTTTGGCACGCCCAGTTGGACAAAAGCAACCATTCGTCTCTTCTCTGTTAAATCAAATCTGAAAATTTGAAATTGTAAAGGTAAAAGAATAAGTAGTTCAAGTCTCGTCTTTGAGTTTCATCAAGTCTACACTTTTACAAGCCTTGAAGCGGGGCTCAAAGATGAGGCTTGAAGTACTCATTCTTCCGCTTTTGTAGCTTCAGATTTTCATATTTTATTTTTAAGAGAATTGATGAAGGGTAAAGTTGATCCCATTGGATATCAATTTTTATTGACAATTTTTTTAAATATATGGAAATAAATATGCCGCACAAGTAAAATCTGAAGAAAGATAATTTTATACATCAAGATAGTGGGTATAATTATGTTCCTTCCTTGATTCTTGTCTCATAAGATATTTGTCCATGATTCGAGGGTTATTTGTGGAATAATTCTCTTGTTAGGGATGATTTTGATATGACCTCTATATTAATATTTTATAAATTTGTAGAATAAGCGAAATCTTGATCTCTTAATTAAATTCACTACTAAAAAAAAGTGAGTAAAACTAGTTGATTTTTATGCAAAATAAGGAGGGAAAAAATTCTGACCTCAAACAATCCGTATTTTTCGCGGAAAAAAAATTTCGACCTCAAACGGTCGACATTTTTTGTAGAAAAAATTGATTATAATAAAAAACCAACTTCTTGATGTCGGTATTAAATAAAATAAATGAATAAACATATTTTATTTTTGATATTTTTATTTTATCGATATCGACATACCGACATCATGAGGTCGGTATTTTTATTTCATGCAAATACTAACATCATAAAATCGGTATTTATATTTCATCCAAATACCGACTGCATGAAGCCGGTATTTTTTCTTCATTTAAATATCGACCTCATGTGGTCGGTATTTTTACTTCATCTAAATATCGATTTCATGATGTCGATATTTATCTTTCATTTTAATACCGACCGAATGAGGTCTATATATTTATTTCATCCATATCCAAATACCGACATTATGATGTCAGTATTTTTGTTTCATCTAAATACTGACAGCATGAAGAAGTTATTTTTATTTCATCCAAATACCGACCTCATGAACTCGGTATTTTTTCTTCATCCAATATCGACCTCTTATGGTCGGTATTTTTACTTCATTTAAATACCGACATCATGAGATTGATATTTATATTTCATCTAAATATCGACCTAATGAGGTCGGTATATTTATTTCATCAATTACCGACATCATGAGATCGATATTTTTATTTCATCCAAATACTGACATCATGAACTCGGTATTTTTATTTTATCGAAATATCGACCTTATGAAGTCGATATTTTTTTATTATATATAATATATTTTAATAAAAGCAACATCCGGAGGTTGTTTTGTTTAAAATATTTCTAATAATCATAATTTTTATTATTTACCATAATACTAAAATTTAATTTCAAACATACAATTAATTGTTCAAAAGTGTAGTAATTTTGTATCCTTTATCAATAAAAAGTTAGACTTTGTGAAAAAATTTAAAAATGTTATAAAATCAAGCTCATAAGAATATAATCATAAAGAGAAGAAGACAAGAGAAGTAGATAGAAGAAGGGGAATTTTCTTCTTATTCAAGTATATACAATGGTGAATGATATCTCTATTTATAGTGTTGAGATATCATAGTCAAAGGTCACCTTGGAATTATGCATAGTTATCATCAAGGTTCATACCACCTTGGAATCTTATCACGTTGGAAACACTAATACATGAATCCAATTAATTGTTGGATAACTCTAATGGATCATCAACATAACACAATAGATTTATAACAAAAAATATATATAATCCATATTTAGAGTATGAAACTACATTGATATGAAATAGGATATAATTATACTTATATTTCTAGAGTAATGTACAAATCTATTAGTCCGTCGTCTAATCGTGAAATTAATATCTCGTGTTATGGTGTAGAGATGAAGAGCTAACATATAATCTATTCGAATATGAAATGGGAGATAGTATTATTATATACTTTCAATCTTGAACGATGTCAAGTGTAGTGATCACTTCCTAATTATTATGACATGTAAAGGATACTTCATCTAAGTATGAAATACGTTAAGTAATTATATATGAAATACATTATCAATTCAATAAATATCGATGATCAATTTAAAGAGATTTATAAATCAGAATTTATAATGATAAACTTTCATTGATCGATAAAATTTGAATTTATATAATCGAGAGGTGTTTATATATATGCATACGTACATACATACGTACATATATATATATATATATATATATATATATATATGTTAGTTTTATAACTACAGACCCAAAGAGGTTGGTCTTTTTAAATTGTTATTTTGTTTGAATAATATCGATTTCACGGTGTCGATATTCATTTAATATTGTTGAATATACATTATTATTTTAAAAATATCGATATTTCATGATCGTTAAATTAATTATTTTAAAAAATATCGACATCACTTGGTCAGTAAATTAATTATTTTTAAAAATACCGACATCACTTGGTCGGTAAATTAAACACTTCTCTTAAAAAAAAGAAGGATAATATCAAAATTCAAAACCCTAGTCAAATAACTCTCCCTCAGCCCTCCCTCATTCACAACCGCCGGCGCCGCCGCCCATCGCCTTGTCGCCGCTGCCATCGAGCTTCGTCGCCGCCGTCGCCATCCCATGTTGTAGACGACCGGCGCTACCCACGCAATTTGTAGTCGCGCGCAATAGTGGATCGCGCGCAACAGTGGTCGCACCTCCCTGTTGAAGGTCGCACCGCCTCCATCGGCACCGGTGCCGCGTCCATCACTATCTTGCGCCGCCTCCGGCGATCGGCTCCTCCACGTCTGTTTAACTCAAGGTGAATTTTTAGAATCTTCCTAACAAAACTTGTGTGTTTCCATTTAGTTGAAGTGTCTCAAAATTAGAGTTCTAATATACTTTGTTTGATTTATTCTTTATGTTTTTCAAGAATTTACTTGCTTTTTTGTATGCACGTCTCCCTTAAGAGATTTTTATTGAAGTGCTTGAAGTGTTATTAGAATCTCTAGTTGAAAACATATTTCCAATTTTGTTAATTGAAGTGCTTGAAGTACTATTATTATGGTAGAGTTGTAATATTTTTGTTGTTAATAAATTGTTCTATCATAAAGAAATCATACATCCTCGTGTTTGAAATAAATTAGTAGGTTGGTGGGAATCCATACTTGAATTGAGTTATTGATGTTAGTGAATCAAATTGAACTATTATGAAATAAAAATACAAAAGAATTAAGAGTATGACTTAATGCCATACTTGATCTTCTTGTATGTAACATGTGCGTGTAAGTAAGTTCAAACTCTGTTTTTCAAGTGTTAACTTTTTTACCTCTTTTCGTGCTAGGCAACTCAGGAAGCTCAACATATAAAAAAGTTGATACAACATTATATTGCTTCTTTCATCAAAGTTGGAGATAAAGTTTGGTGATTATAAATCTCTAAAGTCTAAGTAAAATTATTTTATATAATGTGTTTGTATCCACCTATTTGATTTATGTCCATATTGTGTAGACACTTAGCTTTAAATTTAGAAATTATATATTTGTTAAGGATAAGTGTCAATACTAGTTGATCCTACTAATGACTAAATCGATTTTCTTGCAAGATCGGTTTATGTCCATTTAGTGTTGATACTATGCTTTAAATTTAGATAGAATATATTTATTAAGCATAAGTACCAACAATAGTTGATCTTATTAATGACTAACTCGATTTTCTTGCAAGATCGATTTGTGTCCATCTAGTATTGACACTTAGCTTTAAATTTTGATATAATATATTTGTTAAGCATACCAACACTAGTTGATCCTATTGATGACAAAATTAATTTTCTTGCAAGATTAATTTGTGTCCATCTAGTGTTGACATTTAGCTTTAAATTTAGAAATAATATATTTGTTGAGGATAAGTATCAACACTAGTTGATCCTATTGATGACTAAATTAATTTTCTTGCAAGATCGATTTGTGTACATCTAGTGTTGACACTTAGCTTTAAATTTAGATATAATATATTTTTTAACCATAAGTACAAACACTAGTTGATCCTATTGATGACAAATTTGATTTTCTTGCAAGATCGATTTGTGTCCATCTAGTGTGGGTGAAAAGAGTGTTAGAAGTAAACTAAAACTAGACTAATTAGACTTAGAAAGTTGTTAAGTATTTCAAATAAGTTAATAAGATTTATTTGGTGAATATAGTATTTTAGTTAAGTTAAAACTTAACTAATTAGACTTAGAAAGTCTTTAAGTTCTCCAAATACTTAATGTGATTTTGTTGGTCAATATAGTTTTAGAAGTAAGTTCAACCTAAACTAATTAGCCTTAGAAAGTCTTTAAGTTCTCCAAATACTTAATGTGATTTAGTTGGTGAATATAGTGTTAGAAGTAAGTTAAAACTTAACTCATTAGACTTATAAAGTTGTTAAGTTTTTCAAACAAGTAATGTGATTTCGTTGGTGAATATTGTTAGAAGTAAGTTGAAACTTAACTAATTAGACTTAGAAAGTCTTTAAGTTCTCCAAATACTTAATGTGATTTAGTTGTTTAATATAGTGTTAGAAGTAAGTTAAAACTTAACTAATTGGACTTAGAAAGTTAACAAGTAATGTGATTTCGTTGGTGAATAGTGTTAGAAGTAAGTTAAAACTTAACTAATTAGACTTAGAAAAATTGTTAAGTTCTTCAAATAAGTTAATGTGATTTAATTAGTGAATATAGTGTTTGAATTAAGTTAAAACTTAACTAATTAGACTTAGATAGTCTTGAAGTTCTTCAAATAAATTATGTGATTTAGTTGATGAATATAGTGTTTTAGTTAAGTTGAAACTTAACAAATTAGACTTAGAAAGTTGTTAAGTTTTTTAAACAAGTAATGTGATTTCATTTGTGAATAGTGTTAGAAGTAAGTTAAAACTTAACTAATTAGACTTAGAAAAACTGTTAAGTTATTCAAATAAGTTAATGTGATTTAGTTGGTGAATATAGTGTTTGAATTAAGTTAAAACTTAACTAATTAGACTTAGAAAGTCTTTAAGTTCTCCAAATGAGTTAATGTGATTTAGTTGATGAATATAGTGTTTTAGTTAAGTTAAAACTTAACTAATTAGCCTTAGAAAGTCTTTAAGTTCTTCAAATACTTAATGTGATTTATTTGGTAAATATAGTATTAGATTAAAACTTAAATAATTAGACTTAGAAAGTTGTTATGTTTTCCAAATAAGTAATTTGATTTTCATTGGTGAATATAGTTTTTGGAAGTAAGTTAAAACTTAACTAATTAAACTAAGAAAGTCTTTAAGTTCTCCAAATACTTAATTGTGATTTAGTTGGTGAATATAGTGTTAGAAGTATGTTAAAATTTAACGAATTAGACTTAGAAAAGTTATGTTTTTCAAATAAGTAATATGATTTCGTTGGTGAATATAGTGTTTGGAAGTAAGTTAAAACTTAACTAATTTGACTTTGAAAGTCTTTAAGTTCTCAAAATACTTAATGTGATTTAGTTAGTGAATATAGTATTAGAAGTAAGTTAAACCTAAAATAATTAGCCTTAGAAAGTCTTGAAGTTCTCCAAATACTTAATGTGGCCTGGTCTGGTCAGTACCCAGCCGAGCCTCTCATCCAGAACTTTTTCATAGGAAAGACCCTCCTTCATATAAAGACTCTTCAATGGTAAAATAACATTGGAGCACCAATACACTTACTCAAAATGAGACACAGAAAATCGAATGCACTAATACTAACTTATTAGGTAAAGCAAGTTCATAAGAAACGTTACCAATAAGACTCAAAATCTGATATGGGCCTACATATTGAGGAAGTTTATGGGTGAAATTTTCAAGCCAACTCAATCATCTACATCAAACTGAAGATTCATTTTTCTTACATCCGCATAGGACTCTTTTTTTTTTTTACTTTGAACCGTTTTCAAGATTTCTCGAATAATCCAAACTTCCTCTTTAGGCTCATGTATCAACTCGGGACCTATCAAAGTAACCTCACCAATTTCAAACCAGTGAGACCCTATGGTTATTTCACATAATAGGCATAGTGTTGCATGAGTGTATGAGGTTTATACAACTTTGTGTATCATGAAAGGAGAATTACTTTGAAAAGGGGTGATAAAAATAAAATAATTAGACTAATGTTATGGGTCAAGGATGTCCTTAAACAAGTTTGAGTTAAAAAAATGTTTATTCTAACACCCCTGTCCCTTCGGAACATTAAAGTTAACCAGTACCTTTGAGGATAAGATAAAGAGTTTTTTATATGATGATAAGGATGTTTTATAAGGTGATGTAGTCACCAAATGATCGTAACTTAAGTTTTGAAGTCAAGCAAGTTGGGAAATAAAAGGTGACAAAGGTTAGAGTAAGTTTCTTTGATAAACCTTCTAAAATTTGGCTTCAATTTGTCAGATATTTTCTCACAATATATAAATATCTATAAGGACCCCAATATATGGAATTGAAGGAATACGAGTCTACTCTTCAAATCAATAAACCATTTGTCTATACGACTTCAGAATTGAAAGATATTCATATTTTAGTGAGACTATGCAAGCGGCACGTGAAGGTGGGTCCTTCGCCCCTAAGTGAGTTTAGCTTTATTAGATCAGATTCCTCTTTGTTCTATCGCATTTTTTTTGAAAAAAATAAGAATAAAACAGTCCTAAATATTCTAAAAATGTTCCCCTATCATCCAAGCAAAAATATACAAGATTTCAACTTGGTTTCAATCTCTGAACGTTCATAGAGATTGTGTTACTTCTTTCCTCCTCGTTGGTTGTGATTCGAAGGATTCTTCATGGTGAAGGAGACTCGTTTTTGTGTGGTGTTTCTTATGTTTGAGGTAATAATTCTCACCCTTCATTTTATTGAGTGATTACATGTTATAGCTATGCTATATAAGCAAGAAAACGAATAGACGGTTGGAAAAATCGTATTTGGATAGTTACATGATGTTGGGTTGTTTTAAAGTATTTTTCTGATATTGTTGTTGCTGGAATTTTTGTAAATGCTTTTTATGTGTGTGGTTCTTACTTTGATGAGTCTGGAAGATAAGAATAAGTATAGATGGGTAACTAATTGTAAGATAAATTAAGTGTAATGTTTGTTCTATTATTGCATTGCAAATTTCAAATTGTTTCGTCCTGGTTCATAGTCTTGTGTTTAAGGAGACCATTTTTTATTGAAAAGACATGTTAAAGTAGTGTAAGATCCATCATCTTTAATTTAAGGTTTTGATCTTTTAACCTCGTATTGGTCATGAAGAGAAAGAAACGACTTAAATACATTCGTCCGCGAATGGATTCAAGCAATCTCTTGGTTGGATTCTTTTCTGCTACTTTTGTATTTGCAAATCTATATTTGATACGTCCACAAATCTGAAATTCAGTTTTGAAAATCCACTTACAAGGCTTCGTATACCTAGCTCGGGGCAAGCCATATAATATGCATTTTGAGGTCTTTCAAATCCAATTATGTTTGAATACATGAATGCTTGTCAAATATTAGATAACAACTCTTCTTAAGTCGTCAATAGTTGGGGGTAATTTTTATTTATCTCCTCCCGACTTTATATGTTATTTCCTCAACGTTGTTATTCCATTGTAACACTTTCACAGAAATCACTTTCTTTTGTAAAAATCTTTCTTACATGTCAATCAAACATAGACACTAACACCACACCATATGAAAAGTCCTTAAAGACACAAATATACTTAACCCGCATAATCTTTGAAACGTTTTTAATGATCTTCTACCACATACATACATGGAACATTAGATGGACCCCTTCAGATTCAGAAGGAATGTCAAGCTCGTACGCCACCATGCTAATCCTTCAAATAATCTTATATGGACCTACATACCTTGGAATCAACTTAACTCGACTTCTCATTCTTGGCAAATTACATGATAACCTTCCTAGGCAATAATTTCTAGAAAACAAAATCTTCTACGTCAAACTCTAAGTCTCGCAATAAAGCATGGGATCTGAAATCTAACAATCTTATCTCAATAGTCGCCATTGGCATAACAAGGTTTCCAGAAATCCATGCCCATATCGATAATAAATTCGGGCATCTCGTAATATCACGTCTGCAAATTTTGATGACCAATAATCTCTTCTGTAAAGCCTCAATAGTTCCTCTTGAGCATTAAAGAAAATCAAAGCACGATTTAGATTTCATACATACTTATAACTCAACTCTATAGAACAATCTATAAATTTATATAAATTCAATCAATTCTAAATTCCCTATAGCCTATTGATTATAAGAGTGGTGCACAACACACCCATAAACAAGAATCTACAACACATAGTTGTAACACCTCGGCTTTTCGAAATGTCTAATTTAACTCGTATCTTCGGGGAAAGACCCGGAGGGTGGGTAATAAATTAAGAATGATGTTTTATGTGATATTTTAACTGTTCAAGGGTAGTATCTCAAGTTTTGAAGTTAGGTAAGTGGCAAATAAAAATTGGTGAAAGATATTATAAATTCCTTTTTAAATATTTGTCTAAAATTTGGGTAAAATGTCTCGGAGGTTTTCTCCCAATATATAAAGATTTATGGTACTCACGACTTAAAAAATCGAAGGTCTACGAGTCTAGTTTCTAACACATCAACCCGTTTGCTCATACGACTTCAGAATGAAGAGATATTTGAGTTTCGCAAGACTGCGCAAGCAGGCAGGTGAAGCGGGTCCCCGAGGTCGGTAGAACGTTATATATATCATCTACTTCGACTTTTCTTCATCTTTCTTAGTGAAAAAACAGAAAACTCACAAAAACTACAAAATCCACTTCAAGGACCAGCCAAGTTACTGATTTTCGTGACTTAGGTCCTTGACAAAAGTTGTTCTATGCGCTGAGCTCGTCAACATGGTATAATTTACTTTATCAATTTCCAAGAATATCGTACTTTGGTGTGTGGACAACAGGGGTTTGGGAATATTTTAATGTTTTTAGGTGTATTATGAACTTATAACCAAGGTAAGACCCTTCTTTCATCCTTCTTTCATCCACTCTAGCTTTGATAATCGCAAATAACAATTTGTGACGGAAATAGATATTTTTATAAGATTATTGTGGTGTATTCTATTATTTTGTGATAATTATGGTTATGCCTTGTTGTAGTATCAAGGGGGTTTGTGAGCCAATCTGTTAGGCCACATTAATTCAGCGAAAAAGGTATGTTAAGGCTATTCCCTACTCATAACATGTTTCATTAAAGCTTGGGAGAAACGTGATAGGGTTGTTATACTTGTAGCCATTATTTTTAATTGTTGGCTGCTGGAGTTGATATAGTTCTTCTTTGTCGGGGATTCTTATTTAGTTAGTAGCGACCTTATGTTGGACATGACTTAGAGGGTATTTGTATAAGTTGCTTATAACTATGTTGCTTGCTTTTAGCGATTGGGTTGGTATTGTTGCCCGTGGAGCTAATGTGGTAGCTGCAGGAATATGAGCTATGCCTAGAAGGGCTATGTGTTACCTATGAGTCTATATGGATGCCTAAAAGGTTTATGAGTTGCCTAGGGGCTTATATTGATGCCTAGAAGATCTAAGAGTTGCATACAGGCTATATTGACGCCTATGAACGCTATGTTCTTCCTACGAGGCCATGTTGTTGCCTAAGAGGGCTATGGGTTGTCTATAAGTTATGTTGATGCCTAAGAGAGTTATGTGCTACCTACGGGGCTATAATAATGCCAAAGAGGGCTATGTGGCTGGCTACGGAGCTAGGGGAGTACCGATAGGGGTATATAGATTGATTGACACCTTCCATACTTATGGGGGCCTGCGTAGGTGGTCTTTTATGTTGTTTGTACTTATCAAGCTTATGAGGGCTTGGTTAGGTTGTTGTTTTATTATTTTTGATAATTTTGGATTTTGTAGCAGGTCAGTACACTTATCTTATCCTTGATTTATTTATTGGATTATTCCAGTATATTAGGATAATTGCTCATAGTCTATTGCCTTCAATACTATGTACATTATTATGAACTGACTGCCCATTGGATGTGGGCTCGTGCATGCATGTCTCGACAGATGATCAGTACACCCCCTCAGCAGCAGGATTGACTTCTATTTGATTGCTAGCCCCTTTCCTCCGAAGCTGCCAATGTTTGGAGGCTTATTAGATTTTGTTGTATATATTATTATGGTTAGGCTGGGTCCATGTCCTTGTCAATCTTTACTACTCTTAGAGGATTGAAAATTAGTGTATAGGTTGTATAGTTATGTTATAGCCATGCTGACCTAGTTTGTTAGTTTGCTGAAGTTTCTGAGTTGCTTGGTGTATTGTCTTGATATATACCTGTTTTATGTTTTGGTATAGATAGCATGGTGGCCTCGAATATCCAATCAGGACTTTTGTACTAGTTGTTTATCTATTTATATGAACTCTTGGGATTACCTGTTTCTTTTATAGATCTATTGACACAGGCCTTACGGAAAAGGGCTTAATTTTAAGCCGAGACATACTTTTTTTTCTTCATTTCATGTGGCTTCCATGCGCTAGTAACGAATGGTTCGGCAGGGTTGGCTCGGTCCTGAGTTTTGGCATTAAAAGCCAGTTGCCCGTTGAGTTTGGGGAGTGACAACGACTTGTGGACTCCTTGGGACACAACCTATCTAATACCAACTTTGTCACGCCCCAAACTAGAGGGCGCGTGACTGGAACTCGATACCCTATGCAATCGAGTTAGCCACTGAAACATACCAATTGATTCCAGTGAGGGTCTAGAAAGTCGGGCATCATAAAATCTAAAATATTAAACTAGACCATTAGGGTCATAACATGAATAACAACTCATATAGAAAAAGGTAGACAAGCTGAAAACAATAAACTACTAGCTAGCCGACTAGGCCACAATTAAGGACAGACATATACAAACATATCTATACATGCCAAGAAATCACAAGCTACATAAAGAAACTCATAATACTATGTCCACAATAGCCTCTATGAGTGACATAAGCATTGTCAGGACAAGGCCCCAACTATACCCAAACTGATAGCCCTAGAATAAGATGGAGTTTATAAACTCACAGCTGAACAAGAATCCTAACGGGTGGGTTTATTAGAGTCCATACCTGCACGTGCTCGCACGAACAAAAAAAAAAGCATCCCTAGGCAAAGGGATGTTAGTACGAATAAAAATGTACTAGTATGTAAAGCAAAAAGTAGAGTGGCAAATATTTATTGTAAAAAGGTAATAGAGATACCACCTGAAACTGAAACTCTAGTAGCCTCTTGTCACGACCCAAAAATGGGCGTGATGGCACTCGTCTTATCCCACCTAGACAAGTCAGCCTAAAACCAAATATCTAACAAAGTGTGGAAGTAAATGACAATCCAACAACAATTTCTAGTATGAAACCAAGTCATATTAATTCAATCCCCAAAACCAGGTTGTCACGTGCACAAGCCTCTAATGTAAACATTAGAATTGAAACAAAATAGAAGTCTAAAATGAAGTTGTCTTTCAAAGAAAAACAAAATCATAAACTGAAGTAGGAAAGTTCGCTGAGATGACAAACAGCTACCTCACAATCCTCCACAAGATGCCTCGAAAACGAAGAGAATAGAAGGTATCACAAAGATCCAGGCTCGTAACCTACAAAACTTTGTAGAAGCAAGGGGTGAGTACCAAACCACGCGGTACCCAACAAGCAAACCTCTAAACACAAGTTAAGTGAACAAAATACGGGTACTCCTTACACCCTATCTAAACCTCCACGCTACAGCCTAACAGTTTACCAAACACACCACTCAATAACCACACTCTATCAGTTTACACATTCTCAATAACAACTCAATATTCAACAATCACAGACTTCACAGAGAAACAATCACAAGATCAGCAAAACACATGTTCAAGTTCATCAATAATAAAATGTTCAATTCCATGAGATGCAATGTCAAATATCGTGATGCATGTCTTTCCTAACGATACACACCCGTTGTCTCTCAGTCCGGGACCCATGGGGGACATATCTGTCCATGCATCTGTCGCGGTGCACGACACGACCCTCGATAAGTAGTAACCTTCGCGGCACGCGATACGTCCCTCGAAATATAATATCCATCGCGGCGCGCGATACGACCCTCGAAAATAGTACACCATCCTCTTACCACAACCATGTCTCAGATACAATGCAAATGACATGCTCAAATGAAAAGGAGGAGATAACCATTTGATAACAAAGCACAATTTACAACAAGAAATACAACACCAACAAATAAACAACAAGTCTCCAAATCATTCTCAAAATCACACAAGGAAATACACGAATTTCGTACGCTTAACAAGAGTTTAGAAATCCACTTGACTTAGCCAATCGAATAATTACTCTTGGACTTGAGCCTTCCCTTTCCGTTGAGCTTCTGAACCAATGGAATCTATTAAAGTATATATTCACAATAAGGTTTTCAGAACTAACAACACTCACACTTTTATGTGTTTAACCTTTACCCAAAAATACACCCCAACTTTATAATCAAATTTGTAATTATTGATACCAATTCACATGCCAACTCTTTATATCTCCTCAAATTTCAAGTGTAGGGTTATATCATAATTTCTCCCAAACATTATAACTTTAATAGTATACTATAATACACCCAATATTTAATCACCTATATTGATATATCAAATTTTTTATCATAATGAGATAATAAAATTACAATTTCTAAATATAGAAACCACTGGTTATGAAACCAGTGGTGGAAATCCTATAAAATAAAAACGCCAACACTTCACATATATATAATATTATAGTTATACCAAGTATGACATACCATTACTGCCAATAGGGGGTAACTCGTTTCCTTACTTAGATTATTTTATCAATTGGCCAATTACACCACACATTAAACAATATAAAAAAAAACTATATTCAATTATATATGACCCCTTTTGTCCTTTTCTTAAAGTTTCAAACAATACCACCCTAATAAATTTATACATATGAGATGTTAACACTTACTTGATTCACGCAAGGTTTTTCCTTGTGTTTTTTTTCCCAGCAGCAACGAGTTCTTCAACTCGTTCTTCTCCTCTCTTGTTGTCGCTCAGGTAAGGTTTTCGCCTCTCCTTCTTTTCTAAATTAATTATTTATTAAACTGATCAAAACCACTAACTTATTTTATTTTTTATATATATATACATGACCCTAATAGTATAAAATCTTAAATAACTGATCACTTTAGCCCACTAACTATCTATTAATTTTTTTTTTCAACAACTACTCATAAATAAATTAACTCAAGTTATACAAATAATTTAAATTTTCCAAAAATAACCTCACGGGTCATTACACCTCCTTGGCTAACATTCGGTCCCCCTACTATTCATCTGACCTCTTAGTACTTAAATATGCTCGGTTATTCATATGTCGTGAATACATAAATACATACATATATATATATATATATATATATATATATATATATATGCAAATGCATAAAATACCAAACCAAATGCTGGCAATGGTGGTAACCTCCAATAGCGAACTGACATCATATTCGCCAACTTGTAGCCATCTGTGTCTCATACGTATAGATATAGGCGATAGGCCCCACACCTTCCGATTGTAGCTCGGAAGTAGAATGCATAGCATGTAATGTCATGAATTTGTAATGCAATTGTGTTACCTGAATCATGTCGCCACTCTTGGCTCGTTGGTACTCTTGTTATCATAATCTCGTATTCACTTTCGTAATAACATGTAAATATCTCGTATAACTATATGGTTGTATATTAAATTAGGACAGTTAAATCAAAAAAAGGAAAATAACTTAAACCAGAGGATATTAGTTAAGAGCTTAATGTTCTTCACTTAGTATCTATACATATGTTCCTTAGTAGTTTGTAAAAGAAAATATTTCATAAAACCCATACTTTAGTAGTTTAAACATACAATTTGAATTTAAGAGTTTTGGGGATCGACATATTATTTTAAAGTTTTTCAAAAATATAACTTAGCAAGGAAGGAAGACTAACTACAAATTCATATGTTCATCCCTAACCTTTATAAGTTACTACACGTCCTTGTAAAGATTTATATATTGGGAGAAAAGCTCAAAGACATTCAAGCCAAATGTTAGAAGGTTTATCCAAGAAAATTCCTCTAACCTTTGTCAACTTTTATTTCCCAACTTGATTGACATCAAAACTTAACTTACGATTATTGGGCGACCACATCACCTTATAAAATATCCTTATTAGCATATAAAATATTATTTCTCTTATCTCCAAAGGTACCAGTTAACTTAAACGTTCCGAACGAACGAGGTGTTAGAATAGACATTTTTTAACTCAAACTTGTTTATATTTTCTCACGCATGCATGCTCATAAGAAATTGGTTGTTGGGAAAATGAGTGAGATTTATTAATTACTTCATGATTATTATGTCCATTGAGTATGTTTTACATGTATGCCTTATTAAATGATGTTTTGAATATGTTTTAGCTTTGGGTCTATGTTCCTCCTTTGTTATATGCTTATGATGAAGTTGATTTTTCTGGGCTGTTAAATCTCCTGCCCTACCTTCTTTGTATTTCCTTAAGTTCCATTCGAGGAGGAATGTTCCCAAGGGAGATATATTTTAACCACTCAGACTTTGGAAAAAGGAGAAAGGACCTTTTTAAGCTGAAGTCTAGTTTTACAGGTTCCATAGCGAACCGTAAAAGCTTCTACGGGTCGTAGATGACCAATATAGGAAGAAGGGAAATAATTTTTCAAAATCAAGTCCTAGTAACTCTTTTTAATATTCACCTGGACAACTCGTCATTCTTTGTATGAACTGTAGATAAGAAAGGTAGGTAGGTCCAAACTTAGTAAGATTTTATGGGGTAAAGTTAGTTTCTATGGTTGGTGTCTATGGACCGTAGTAAGTACTACGAGCCGTAGAGAAGTTCCATCGAAATTTTTTCCAATATTAAGGTTTCTGAACTATTCTACAACTTACTAGTACGATCCATAGAGCTTCATACAGATTATAGGTCCAAAAACTGTAAAAGGGCTTCGATAGTTATTTTAAGGGGATTTTGAGTCTTTTACCTAATTTTTAAAATCGATATATCTCGTTTGTCTTCTAACCTAAGCCCTATATAAATCTTTTAGGTCCTAAAATTATCTACTTCAATTCCATTCTCCTAAATTTTCAAAACCTAACCAAATTCATTTCCTAATTTCCTCTCAACCTAAGGAAGAAGAAGAAGCTAACATTCAATTCAAGCTTTCAATTCATCATTCTTTGTGGGTTTTAGTAACAATGTGTGTGGTTATTCACCCATGGAGTCCTTTCATCCATGGGTCCCAATGTTTCCAAATTTCTCAATTTAATTTCAATTATTTAATTTAGGATTCCAATCTAATCTTTATAGGTTTCATTCTATTCTGATTGATAGTTATTAATTAATTATTGTAATGCATAATTCAATGTTAATACATATATTTGTTGATATTATGTTGACCCTTGCCTAAATTATCATTTTCAACTATGAACCTATGATGAACTCGTGAACCTATGAATTATGAATTTGGAAGGTATGCATACTTTTATGAAGTTATTATAAATAATTTGAGGATGCATTGAAAGGAAAGTATTAATGTTATTGTAAAGATTTTCTCACATGTTGTTATGATCATGATTGTGAAATGTATTCATCACATATGAATTCACATTGGTAAAAGATTTTCTACGTTGAATTGTGTTTAAAGATCTATTTTATATTTTGATCTTTAAAGATATTGATTGGTACTTATTGTTGTCTTTCCTATGTTAAATTAATATTTGACTTTTATATATTCCGCTTGGATATAGAATTAACATTGAGAGAATTTTAATGTGGAGACTCAAATAGGTTAGTCTCCAGCAGCAACCTCTAGCCTCAAACTACATGCCCCATATAATTGTCTTAAATGACATACCTAATAAATCCACTTTAGTAAAAGATGATACGTATGGAGTCTACCTTGGCAAGTAGGTTCTCCTTCTTTCGGTATGAGGGATATATTGAATTCCATATATAACTCTCATGGCCTTATTGTCGGCTAAAACTAATATCCCACAAAATGACTATATATTATTCAAAGTTTTCTTTTCATGTTCATATGTTAATATATTTGACCATATTTCATGATTCACTTGTCATTTATTCTTTTAAGTCTTTAAATGTTCAAAGAATGATCATGCATACATATTTTAAGTCATTCATGCTATAATGTCTATCTTATGCATATTATCTCACTTAGTACATTTAATGTACTAATGCATACATGTGTCAACATTGTTTCACTAATGTAGGAATCGACACTCTTACCTCTCATACTTGTGGCTACTTAGCCTCGTTGGCTTTGAAAATTGGTGATTCCTTATGTTCCGAGGATCGAGATATTTTTATAGTTTTATATCAATTTTTTTAGACTTTGTATATGATGTATGAGTTACGTCTCAATCACTTTCCTTATGATTTATTTGATGGCTTTTAAGACTTATGCTGAACTTCTATTTTGTCAAAACTCTTTGAAATGTAAAATGTTTTATTTCAAATCTTTAAATTCTATTACCTTGTATGATTTATGATTAGTGTTTTATGTAGAAAATCTTGGGGTTCTATTCGGCATGTTACGCTGATATACCGCGGTTTCACGGTATATTTAATGCTTTTTCCTTAAGTTTAGTGTGTCCAAAAGCCTTTTTGTATTAATTTCTATGTAAGTTTCTCTTTATTTGCAGAAAATCTGTCTAAAAGATGAATGCAGAGGTTTTTGAGCAAGAAATGCAGAAAAGTACACCTACGGGGCTTGTGACTGTCCGTCGTGCATGTGACGGTCCGTAGGTGGCATCGTAGTGAAGATGCTGAAGAAAGATGGGGAAGTATGACCAAGTGTGGGGTTACAGAGTGTGAGAGAGATCATCTTAGTCATGACGGTTCGTCCTGCTGGTTCGTAATGAAGATCAGAGAAGTAGTCCCAGTACCCAAATTCCAAGAGTTCAAGTGTTATGGAACGGAGACCCTCGATGGACCGTTGTGCCTGTGACGATCCGTCAAACCTGCCGTCAAGGATAATAAAGAGAGAAGTAGAAGTTGCAAAGTATGGGACGATGGAGTCCATGACGGCCCGTCGTAACCACGACGACCCGTCGCTAGGTCCCTCGACCCAACCGCGTTTTGACAGATTTCTAGCAAATAGAGCCCTTCTTTAATTAGGTTTTTGTTTTTTATAAATAGTTCAAAAACCTCGTTTTTGGGGTTAGACTCTTTGGTTATTAGACTCTCTTATAGTTAGACTCTTGATTATTTTAGCTTCTTTTGTGGATTAGAGTTGGTGATTATTATTACATTTTTGGAGAATCTTTAGTCTTTGATTAATTTTAGTAATTGACTGTTGGTGATTTCGTTGATTAATCAAGTGAATTTCTAGATTTTATTCTTTCTCATTGAAGTAAGTGCATGAATTCTTATATTACATATTTAAATATTGTGATTATGACTATGGGTAACTAAACTCCATAACTAGGGTTGTGGGAACCATAGGCGAATAATGAGGTAAAACCTAACTAAAATAACAATTCTAGAATATTGTCTTGCATGTATTGATAATTCTTTTGATTAGAAGTCTTTTTAACGGATGTCCAATGTTAGAACTCGCCTTAATGCTACTTGTCGAGCCAAGGAGGTAGATAATAGGAAAAGAATTATCAACATAGATTCAGTGTATACTATCTAATAGTCTAGTATTGATTGGTACGAGGTAATAACTTAGTCAAATATCAAATACGGGTTAGTATAGCAACACACGTACACGGACTAAGGTGCGGAGTGAAATTTTTTAGATGTCGGACCAAGGATTTAGAAATACATAACTTATAACTTTGCATGCAAGATACTAGGAAAGAATTGTTATAGTTAGAATTATCAAGTTAGGAACCTGTGGGGAACACGTAAATCCTAGTTACTTTTATTAACTGATTAAACTCCAACATTTCAATCTGTTAGTTCTCTACTTTAATTTAGCTAGTTATTTTCATTCACTTAGAAGTAAAAAAAACCCTTTTATTATCTTTGCTTTCCAAAGAAATAATTGACTAAATAATAGTAATAATAGATTGAAGTTAAGTCTGAACTATTTTCCTCGTGGGAACGATCCCAACCTCATTAGTTGGGTTCTTTACTTGATACGACCGGTTTACTTCTTATTTGAGAAGTAAGTTTGAGCGTATCAAATTTTGGCGTCGCTGCCCGGGAAAGTAGCTTTTAGATTAACTTAAACTTATTACTATAGTTTAGTCAATATCTTCTTTATTTTACTCTATTTTATTTTTTTTGATTCTTACAGAACCGTCTTCCTTGTATGCAAAATACACAGAGAGAAAGAGAACCCTTGTTTCCCTATGATCACGAATTAGAGCGTACACTACGCAACATGAATCAAAACTTAGGAATTAATGATGATGATCCTTATGCTGAGATTGCTGAAAAGTTAGAAAAAATCTCCTAGAACAATAAAGCTTGGAGTACTAGGAAGTTAGATACTGGGAGAAATACCTTTGCAGTGCAATCCACTCACAACCCAGCTACATATGAGATTTGTGAAGAGATGGCTCAGATGAGAACTTAGCTTGTGTTGGTATTAAAATATATCACTGCGGTGCATAAAAGATAAATGTAGTTAACTACTTGTGTAAATCACCACCACCACAATATGAAAGCTATTATGCGGAGGATTCCTTTGCGGTAAATGAGCAGACGGGGGGTTTCCGACCGAGTGCCCAAGGCTCAAATCAGGAGAATTGGCGCCAAGGTCAAGGGAACCAAGGTCGGATCTATGGTAACTATAATCGTGAGGGTCATTATGTCCGAGATGGAAACTACAACTGTGACAACAACTTCAACAGGGGTAACTATAGTAACAGAAATGATAGGAATGGGCCCTATGTCCCTCCTCACAATCGTGAAGTTACTCCTAGGGATAGGGGAGATAGTATGGCGCGAGTTGAGGATATGCTGCACAAGATGATGAGGAAGTTCGATGCTAACGATGAGCACATTAAAGAGTTAAGGAGTGATTTAGCGAGTATTGGGCAGAAAGTTGATACACATGCAATATCAATTAAGCAGATCGAGTTGCGAATGGCCCAATTATTTGCAATTGTGAACACACGGCAACAAGGCACTCTTCCTAGCAACACTGTCCAAAATCCAAAAAATGATGCACATTGTATGGCAATCACTATTCGGGGTGGTAAGCAAACCATTAACCCACCTATGCCGTCTAATGAGGAAAAGGTGAGAAAGTATAATGATAAGGTGGTAGAGGGTAGTGGTGAAGCAAAAGATAGCACTGGAAAAGATGTGAAAGCACCTATAAAGGTAATTCCCATGCCTAGACCACTACCTCCCTTTCCTCAAAGATTAGTGAAAAAGACCCAGGATGGTAAATATCGGCATTTTATAACAATGTTGAAGCAAATTTATATCAATGTCCCTTTGGTAGAAGCTCTAGAACAAATGCCCGCTTATTCCAAGTTTATGAAAGATCTGGTTACAAAGAAAATATCGGTCACTTTTGAGGATGATGATAGAATGCAGCACTGTAGTGCTATTGCTACAACATTTCTCGTACAAAAGAAAGAAGATCTGGGTGCGTTCACTATTCCTTGTACAGTCGGGTCATTACATTTTGTGAAAGCATTATGCGATCTAGGGGCAAGCATAAATCTCATGCCCCTCTCGATTTACAAGAAGTTGGGTTTGGGTGACCCAAAGCCCATTGCGATGCGGCTACAGATGTCCGATCAAACAGTGAAAAGGCCTACAGGGATACTCCATGATGTTCTAGTAAAAGTGGAGTCATTCATATTTCCAGCAGATTTTGTTATCCTCGATTGTGAAGTTGATTTTGAAGTGCCTATTATTCTTGGGAGGCCATTCCTTGATATGGGTAGAGCCTTAGCTGATATGGAAAAGGGTCAGATGAAATTTCGGTTGAACAATGAAGAAGCGACCTTCAACATTTGTAGGTCCATGAGGCAGAGGGGTGAGCTCCAATCGGTATTTGCTATATCCAACAAAGAAATGATAAAGAAGGATTATGACCTAAAAAGTGAAAATGAGAGTTTATGGTTGGGGATCTGGTGCTTTTAGACAATTCTAGGTTGCGTTGGCTTCTGGGAAAGCTCAAGTCCAAATGGACTGGCCCTTACTTGATTACCCAATTATTCCCTCATGGAGCAGTTGAGTTAGAAACCAAGGAGGGAGTGTGGTTTAAGGTGAATGGAGAACGAATAAAACTCTATTTTGGGCATACTGAATTGGCAAATGAAGTGATCGAGGCATACCATCTTGAGAAATGCTGAGTAATCAAGTGTCCTCAGTCGTGCCGCGACGTTAAATCAGGTGTTGGTTGGGAGGCAACCCAATACTTATAGTTTTTCTTTCTAGTAATGATAGCATTTTTTACTAATGGGTTTTAAATTTGCAGGCACATCACCAGGAAATTCTGCAGAAAATGCAGCAGTCACTGACGGATACATCGACGGACCGTCATGCATGCAACAGACCATCGCATGAATCCGTCGTGCCAGGTATGTCTTTCAGTTATTTTAAAAACTAGGGCACACGCGATGAAACCAATGACGAACCATCGCAGTTGCGATGGACCATCGTTGGGGACTCATCGTGTCATTAATGAAGCGTACCCTACCCGACCCGGCTGGGGTTTTTTAAAATTTCTTAACATTTAAAAACCCTACCCCTTCATTTCACCCATTTCCTTCCCTCTTCCTCCCATTTCACTCCCTTTTCACTGATCATTTTCCCAAATTCCCCAATTCCTAAAATCCACTCTCTACTAGTTGGAGTCTGTTGTTGTGGTTCTCTACTTGATCACCAAGTCCCTTCCTTGCTTGTTTTTCTCAAATTCTCAAGTATGTGTCTCTGATTTCTACCCATTTACATTGCATTTTTGTTTATCAATTAGTATTAGTCTATTTCTTATTGATGGGTTCATTCTTTAATACATATTCTGTCTGACCTAGGTTGAGAATTTTCAAAATTGCCTTGTTAAAATTTAGAAATAGGTGCTTTAGCCTTGCTAGTTTACTAGGTATTTGGATTAGACACATGTAGGTTAAAACTCTAAAAATTCCATTTCGGTCATAGAGAATGATTGTGGCATCCCCAATTCTGTAACTGAATGACAGAACGAGACCCCGATGACGGACCGTCGTACCCATGACAGATTGTCATAGGGTCCATCCCAACATCCCTAACACCCCACTGTCCAAATTTCACCATGTGTCCACCAACGGACACATGCGACGGACCGGTTGTGTGTCGACGGGCAGTATCAAGTTTATTCAGACGCAAAGTTTCTGAATGACAAAGGAGTCATGACATGGACGGGTCCTTACAGGAAGTCTCCCGGCTATGCCAGAGATCCACAATCTCTTCACCTGACATCGAATTGAGTGGACAGCACGTTCATTGGGCCGTTATAGTGAAGAGTTGGTCTGAGATTTCTACGCCTCCTACGTGGATACTCTCAGATCACAGATTGATAGGCGGGTTGCCCTTACCAAACAGGCCCCACTGGAGCATGTTAGAGTACGTGGTATTCAGGTTGATATCTCCCTGCCTGCCATCCGTCGGTATTCATACGGCGGGGATGTTGATGCCAACCGGACCCCTCTCACCGCCGAGTTTGACTACCGGTGGCAAATTCTTAAAGATGACCAATTCTTGCGTGAGCCATCGCTGAGAGAGACCACCAAGAGGTAGATGGCTCTACACTTGTTTGTTGATTGAGAGGGTGCTGACTGGGTAACCGAGTCGAAGGGAGCCATCAAGAAGGCTAACCTGACCTTCACGGCGAAGTTCTTATGGTTTATTGTCCACCACTGCCTTTCCCCAACAGCCGCTGATAATATAGTCACATGGGATCGTGCAGTACTGATGGCGGCGATGATTGCCGGGTTTGAGGTGGACTTTGCTTGGCTTCTACAGGCGGTCATGCACGAGAGGGTTTTTAAGGTCACAACTACTTACCCTTTCCCGTGCATGATATTTTCTTTATGCGGGTCCGCAGGTGTGACCATCTGGCACATTGATCAACTCAAAACCCACTGGGAACTATTGATGTCGGCCTCATCAGGGATGAGGCCAATGAGTTGGCTTCACGTAGAGGGCCCCGTCCAGAGTTGCCTCCACTTGGTGACAATCTGGCTGATACGGTAGCATAGGCTCGCACGGCTACTCAGGCTGCTTCAACTGACACTACCGCGGTCGAGTTTATCCCCGGTAGTAGCACTGCCCTGAGCTCCTCTCGCGCAGCCCCTTTCCCCGCTCTGGTCCCGCTTGCTAGGGTCAAGAAAATAGAGGCACAGATGGCTACACTTCTGCATCACATCCAGACTTGGATGCAGAGGTCTATTGCTAGGGCATAAGAGTGCTTGGAACGGAGAATGATCCAGCAGACAGAGCGGAAGATCGCTGAGGTTCATCAGAGCTTGGACGCTTTTGAGTTGCGGGTGCTAACCCGGCCAGCCCCTCGGGTGGATGTGTCGACCCTTCAGGCTGCGGTCAAGAGTCTTCGCGCAGACATCGATATGATCTTAGAGGCTAGGGTGCTTGAGTCTGAGGCCCCTTCTACAGCGCCTACTGAGGACACAGTGATGGCGGCCTTATTCGCCACTTCTGAGATTTCGCTACCTCCCCCTCGAGAGCATGCCAAGAGGGTAGGGGTAGAGAGGGGGATGAGGCTAGATCACGGAATAAGGAGCGATGTGAGATAGAGGCTGCGAGGAGAGCCTCGCTTGCTGATGAGGAGGCGCATCGGATAAGGGTCGTAGAGTCAACTGCTGGAGCATCTAGCTCCAGGAATGTGGAGATTAGTGTTGTTGCTGCTAAGGACACTACTAAGGGTGTCCAGATTACAGAGGTAGTGGGTTCCTAGGAACCGGACCCACCAACTTGCTGATCATCGACGCTTTGCGCCCCAAGTTTGCTTCACCTACCACTCTTGTATTTTAAATTTTTTTTATGCATTGGGGAAAATTTCATGTATTTTTGTTGGAGGTGGGGTAAATGGAAAGTGAGTGCTAGGGTGAAGTCTGAGTAGCCCAATTCATTATCCTCTTTTGGGGTTTTCTTGCCTGTGTTCTTTTTCCCCAAGAGACTGATTATTTTTACTGTTGAACCGCCATGTCTATATCTTGTGTACATAGTTTAATTCTGAAGCATGATGGCTAAAATGATATCCTGATGAAACGAAAATGATGCACGACTAGGCATAGTAATTGATAAATGTGTGGCTCTAAGCATAACATAGAGGTACACCACTGCATGACCCTAAGTCTAAAATTCGAACTTGGTGTCCAATAATATGGTAGAGTAATGAGATGTCAAGTGAGTGTGAGGACGATTTGAATAGTCCACTATTTGTACTGAGCTAGAACTTGTCTAGTTAGTCATGCTAAAAGTAAGTTGTAATAGTGTCATGACCCAAAATGATTCGTGAGTGGCACCCACACTTACCTCCTTAGGTGGGCGAACCAACACATCTAAACCCCAACATATACCAATAGTTCAACTATAAATAATATAAATAATGCGGAAGCTCCAAAAGATACTAAGCAACCAATTTAAATAAGTTTCTAAAGTTTAATACTTATCATCCCAAAATCTGATAGCATCACATCAAGGACATTTAATCTCCAATACTAAGTCTAAGAATATCAAATACACTAAAATAAAAAAATAAAATGGTAGGTGTCCGAAAGTATAGGACATCATGTCATAACCGAGAGAATTCAAAACGAGCTTGAATGAACATCTCACCCTAGAACTTGATATGCGGGAGGCTGGCTAGAGCTGAGGGAAATCAGAAGTCATAGGTAAACTCGTTGCATTTCATAAAAGGAAAACAAAGAAGAAAACAAGTAGGGCTCAGTACGAGGCAACATGTACTGAGTAAGTATCATTGGTCAACCCAAAATAGTAACTAATATACAAAGAATAATAGTATGAACTCAACTATAGCCCTTAACATGTGATAAGCAACAAACAACATGAACAAGTGTCAATAACAATAAAGTAAGCACGTATTAAGTCAACGGTATCAAGATCAGACATGAGGACTCATGCCTCCAAACCAAACCATTTTGGGAGTTGAGTTCTTTGAGATTGAGTATCTTCCATTAATTCAACATATTTTTCCTTTAATATTATCGTGTCGGAACATGACACTTCGATCCAAGAATACCGTGTCATAATGTGACACTCCAATCCAAGAATACCGTGTCGAAACGTGACACTCCGATCCAAGAAAACCGTGTCGAAACATGACACTCCAATCCAAGAATATTGTGCCGGAACGTGACACTCCGATCCTATAATATCATTAGGTTATAATTTAGTATCACCACTTTTCCATTCGTTAATAATATTTCATTGAGCCTTATTTATTCATGGCATCACTTCAATATAGATGGTTTAAGATTATACATTCCACGGTCTCGGGATTTCAGACCAGTCACAAAAAAAAACACATGACCAAGCCACACAATCACACAATCAAGTACATAAAAAACTTCACAATATCATTCGATGCATATCAGTCACTAATAAGAGTTTACTATCAAATAGCATAAACCATAACCTACCTCCACCAAAGAATCGAAGTGACACCAGTTACGTCTCCAATACTTTTTCTTTCCTCAACGTCTCCAAACCTTTTTAATCTATCAAGTATATAATATATGTAAGTTAACGAGTCCATTGACATCAATATTACTATAATGTCTATCCTAGAACCAACAACTCTCTAAATCGATAGTCAAATTCCTAAGCTTTAAAACCAACTAATTTATTAAATATCATAAGTCTCAAATTTCAAGCCTAGTGTTAAATCTCAATTCCTAAATTACATACCTAATGCCTTAAAATTTAATTATCTATCTTTAGATATCAAAATTTGAATCATTATATGATATCTTACGATCAAACTTAATTCCAATATACATGTCGTACCATAACATCTCATATTGCTTACGATGACTAATTGAAGGTGATTGTATTCCTTAGTAATTCTGATCAAAAGAGGAATTGGGGACTTCCAACGGAAACAACAAGGAAGAACAAATAAGAAATTATATGCATAACTTTTCCAGTTATCAATTCATCCCTTCTATTCCTTCTCAACTCATTATTCTAACCAATACCATCATTAATCCCTTGTACAAAGATTCCCTTAGTTACATTTTCAATCCAGTACCTTTGTCCAAAATATATCCACTACCATTACGTAATCAATTGGTTACTTTCCATTAAAATATAATATACGCACATGTATGAATGCAACACCACAATTTTCTTACCTCTTAACATTATAATAATAATTAATATAATATACAATCCTATTTACCAATTTCACCTACGACCCAACCTAACGCTACTATCTATTGTCTAAAATTAATTATAAATAGTTTCTAATTGTAAGCATTAATTAATTATAACATTTATATATATATACAAATGAAAGTTTTTGTTCACCTGCACAAGCATGCGATTGTTCTTTGGCATCATAGTCTTCTCTCCTTTAAGGATTAGAGCTGCCATTAGTTTGTTTTGGAACATGAATAATAGTATCTTCTTATTAATCTTATTTAACTTTTATTACCCTAATTTTATACCTAATTAATTATAAAAATTATAAAAGTGACCCACTATTTATTTTACTATTTTTCTTTAACCACCAACTAAATAATTATTAAAATTACCCCACTAGTTTCATAATTATAATTATGAATAATCCAAAATACCCATTTAAAATCTTTGAAAATTGTTTTATGAAATAAAAGCTCTAATAGTTAAAACGACCAAATGGGTAGTTACATTAGATACCAATTTGCCCATCGTTCGTCCTTGAACGATCAAAGGAAAGGCAAGAGTAAGAAGGATATTTGTCTCAACGATTCTTTCAAAATATTAGTTCCCAAGGTCTCATATCAAAAGTATCAAACCAATCAATTGGAGACTTACATATCATCTCATACAATGACTTATGGGGTCATCTCAATACTTGAATGATAACTATCATTGCATGTAAACTCGATTAATAACAAAACTATCTTCAATAGTCACCAAGTTAATCGTACTCGCATCCTCAACATGTTCTCAAAGACCCTGGCACAACCATTTGGTGGAATCTTTTCTCACATAGCCATGATAAAATCTCAAAACCAATACGGGATATAATCAGTGGTGAACTTGAAACAACTTCCACACACTCATAGTGCACACACCATCATAGATTTTATTGATATTTTCATCTCACAACATAAACTTTTAACGAGCTTAAGTTATAAGAATTTAATCTTTAGACATCAGGTACTCATCAAGGGAGAACCAAACTTATCCAAACAAAAGAAGCAAATAATAAAGTAATCACCCATCGAGCGATACACCCAAGCGTACATAACCTCTTACAACATTATCAAAATGCTATATTAGTAGCTATTATAAACAAACCTTAAGAATGAAAAAACTACAATGGTCTCGCATTCCATCACACATATCCAAAACATAATACCAATGATGAGATAAATCTTAAGTCTATCGAAAAACTATAAATTTTCATGGTAGCTCTCCTATAGATTCTCATAAGCAAGGTGATACATGTAGAATCACTCAAATACTTCAACTACAACAAGACAATACTAAATATGTCTTATAGAAAATAACCAAGGTGGAATAAATCCAAATACTCCTTCCATAGTGTCTATATCGAACATTTTTATTTAACTAACTCTATCTCTTTGATTTTCTAGCTACGCACAATCATCGTTCCTGCTATAATTGCACACATACTTGGTTTATCGAACCTTTCATCCACAGAATTCAACACTCTTAATACTAACAAAACATCATAACCACATCGATCATCTACCTTACTCCCAAACCATCATTAGTATCAAAGTATTTTATCAAATACATATTCAAATTATAGCTATCTCTCTTTCTATTTACGCATTTCATAACAAATACGAGTCACATACATGGAAATAACACTAATTTAAAATTTAATGATACCTTTCCATCGGGATAAAACTATTAAATCACACTCAAAGTCAATTTTCGATCACTTCCACATACCATGCTTTAGCTACCATTCAACGCAATCACATACAACACGCCAATACTTAGGGAAGTTCTTCGTCACTCAAAATATTGTGTATACTATAATGTATCACATCATAACTTTCTATGAGTCCCGTCAATAGAGTAGTATTAATTCAACTATAAATTTCTAATAACCATGTAGAATTATATCTCACCTCGTTCATCATTCTTAACTCATCTATCTCAATTTAAACAATCTAACCCCACGTAAAATTCTAAATTTTTCATACCTCACTATTTGTCACCCAAATCAAAATTCAATCTTCATAAAAGTCGATGACAAATTCCTAGTAATCCTCTACTAAACTAGTTCACACCTCACAGTCATATCAAAACTCATAGAAAATAAAAATAAAAATATAATTAGTACAACCTTCAACTTCACCCCGAGGGTTTATACGAGAGGTCTTATTACTTTTGCTTTTCTCTAATCTTCTCATGGTGCATAATTTTAAATATATCGGCCCTTCAATATATCACACTTTTTTTTCTCTCTAACTCGCTTACCGATCTCATTCTTTTACCAACAAATCATGACGTTTACTTCACATTCTAAATCAAAACTCAGAAGGAAACTCTTCTTAGATCCTTTAACAATCAAAAGTAATAAACTTTATGATCCAAAACATGCATTAGTTCTTTCACATGCTTAATACCGATGCAATCAATCATTTATCACCTTACAAATTCATACCTTGAAAAAGAAACATATCACCAAGAATGCAGACTTATAATGAAAAGTTTGAATTTTAAGTCCAATTGTGTAACCCAATGCCCTTATGTATCTACATTTGCTTATACTTTGAAGAGTTTTATAATTACTTTATCTTAGCTTATCATTGATTGCCTCTCCATCAACCATACCATATGCTTCACTAAAAATCCAACCCTACTCATTTCTAAATTAAACAGTACAACAGAACTTATCATCTCACTCAAGCTGAACGTATGTACACTCCTCTCTTAAGTTCTATTCAATAGCTTTTAACCAAGCTGATTAACCTGTTATCCTATTACCTCAACCAAAACAAAATAGATAAAATCACGCATTTCTGAACCCAATTCTCAACCCCTTCGAAGATACATTTTTAGTTCTTACAATCAGAGAAAATACTCCTGCTCTCACTTATTTTATTAAGGCTATACATCCCACAAGTTTTATCTTATTTTAGTTATGATTCCAGCTCCTTTAAATTCTATTCGAGCGTTGACCCAACATCTCTTAAAACTTGTCATACACCCACATTACTCACAAAATAGTAGAAAATCACAACCTTAGATACTCGCAAGTCTTTATTACATACAAAATTTATTTAACCAACAAATCCTAATCATATAATTTCATCCCAATTACAATTTCTCACGAAATTTTTTTCCATCATGCTCAGTTAACCTTTTTATCACCATGAAGTGAACCTTTTCCTCGATCTGACACCTTAAACTTAGGTATACCAATCAAATTCAAGGGATTAACTCAATTTATATGCACTTTCTTGCTAAATCTTCAATTTACTTCACCCAAGTACACCCACTAGGACTTTCTTTCTCTATAAGTTTGTCATTTTAGTATCAATCTACCTTTTGATTCTTAAGATAAAATCGTCAGTACTCATTCAGAACCCTTAAAATACATTTCACAACCTAATGAATTAATATTGTATCAAGGATCCATCACTAAAATTTTCCTTTAAAATAATGTTCAATCTATGTTCTTGTAGTAATAAACTAGTTGGTTTCTCAAATGTGAATGCCACACTAAATCTTATTATCTGACCATGTCATACAACTGGTAACTCCTTTAGTAATTAGTATTCATACTGGACAATCGATGTACCTGTTTCCACATAACCCTAGTCCTGTCACACCGTGAAAGTCTGTTAGATACCTCATTAGAACACATCATACCTATCCATAATATCGTACCCAAATAGCCCACATATTTCTACCCATTGAATAATTGTAAAACATTATCGAATTTGTTCTCTCTCTAGATCAAACAATTTGTTTTACTTCTTAGATGAATTCAATAACAAAAATAACACACTTCCTAACTCTAACCAAGTAAGCATCGATGACTTTCTCTAATATACCCTCACTCTATGAAGTCATAGTAGTGTCTTTATTAATCGACACTCGACATGAGACTACCACCACATTTTGCAATCGAGAAAATATATCTATTTCTAAGGACACTTTTTTTTTCTTTCTGTTGTTTCTATTTCAACTTCAAATACTCTAGTAGTACCCATATTTGAAATAGAGTGAAGAAGTTCAGATACCAATTGGATTCAAGTAGTAGCACGAAAGAAATAAAGAAATGAGTTTTCCTAAAGTCCTATAGCTTCTCGAAGAAAAGTAAAGGCGTTCCCTTACCGTTCCGCAAGACTCTACTAGACTTGTCCTTGTCTGATGAGATCAACGAACCTAAACGCTCTGATACCAGGTTTGTCAAGACCCAATATGATTCATGAGTGGCACCCACACTTACCTCCTTAGGTGGGAGAACCAACACATCTAAACCCCAACATATACCAATAGTTCAACTATAAATAATATAAATAATACAGAAGCTCCAAAAGATATTAAGCAACCAATTTAAATAAGTTTCTAAAGTTTAATACTTATAATCCCAAAATCTGATAGTCATCACATCAAGGACATCTAATCTCCAATACTAAGTCTAAGAATATCGAATACACTAAAATAAAATAATAAAATGGTAGGTGTCTGAAAGTATAGGACATCATGTCATGACCGAGAGAATCCAACACGAGCTTGAATGAACAGCTCACCCTGGAACTTGATATGCGGGAGGCTGGCTAGAGCTGAGGGAAATTAGAAGTTATAGGTACACTCACTGCATTTCATAAAAGGAAAACAAAGAAGAAAACAAGTACAGCTCAGTACGAGGCAACATGTACTGAGTAAGTATCATCGACAACCCAAAATAGTAACTAATATACAAAGAATAATAGTATGAACTCAACTATAGCACTTAACATGTGATAAGCAACAAAAAACATGAACAAGTGTCAATAACAATAAATTAAGCATGTATTAAGTCAACGGTATCAAGATCACACATGAAAACTCATGCCTCCAAACCAAACCATTTTGTGAGTTGAGTTCTTTGAGATTGAGTATCTTCCATTAATTCAACATATTTTTCCTTTAATATTATCGTGTCGCAACGTGACACTCCGATTCAAGAATACCGTGTCAGAACGTGACACTCCGATCCAAGAATACCGTGTCGGAACGTGACACTTCGATCCAAGAATATTGTGTCAGAACGTGACACTCTGATCCTATAATATCATTAGTTTATCATTTAGTATCACCACTTTTCCATTCGTTAATAATATTTCATTGAGCCTTATTTATTCAAGGCATCAGTTCAATAAATATGGTTTAAGATTATACATTCCACGGTCTCGAAATTTCAGATGAATCACAAAAAAAACACATGACCAAGCCACACAATCACACAATCAAATACATAGAAAACTTCACAATATCATTCAATGCATATCAGTCACTATTAAGAGTTTACTATCAAATAGCATAAACCATAACCTACCTCCACCGAAGAACCGAAGTGACACCAGTTACGTCTCCAATATTTTTTCTTTCCTCAACGTCTCTGAACCTTTTCAATCTATCAAGTATATAATATATGTAAGTTAACGAGTCCATTGACATCCATATTACTACAATGTCTAGCCTAGAATCAACAACTCTCCAAATCGATAGTCAAATTCCTAAGATTTAACACCAACTAATTTATAAAATATCATAAGTCTCAAATTTCAAACATAGTGTTAAATCTCAATTCCTACATTACATACCTAATGCCTTAAAATTTAATTATCTATCTTAAGATATCAAAATTTGAATCATTATATGATATCTTACGATCAAACTTCAATCCAATATACATGTCGTACCATAACATCTCATATTGCTTACGATGAATAATTGAAGGTGATTGTATTCCTTAGTAATACTGATCAAAAGAGGAATTGGGAACTTTCAACAGAAACAACAAGGAAGAACAAATAAGAAATTATATGCATAACTTTTCCAGTTATCAATTCATCCCTTCTATTCCTTCTCAAATCATTATTCTAACCAAAACCATCATTAATTCCTTGTAAAAGATTCCCTTAGTTACATTTTCAATCCTGTACCTTTGTCCAAAATATATCCACTACCATTACGTAATCAATTGGTTACTTTCGATTAAAATATAATATACATGTATGAATGCAACACCACAATTTTCTTACCTCTTAACATTATAATAATAATAAATATAATATACAATCCTATATACCAATTTCACCTCCGACCCAACCTAACGCTACTATCTATTGTCTAAAATTAATTATAAATAGTTTCTAATTGTAAACATTAATTAATTATAACATTTATATATATATAAATGAAAATTTTTGTTCACCTGCACAAGCATGTGATTGTTCTTTGGCATCATAGTCTTCTCTCCTTTAAGGATTAGAGCCGCCATTAGTTTGTTTTGGAACGTAAATAATAGTATCTTCTTATTAATCTAATTTAACTTTTATTACCCTAATTGTATACCTAACTAATTATAAAAATTATAAAAGTGACCCACTATTTATTTTACTATTATTTTCTTTAACCACCAACTAAATAATTATTAACATTACCCCACTAATTTCATAATTATAATTAGGAATAATCCAAAATACCCATTTAAAATCTTTGAAAATTATTTTATGAAATAAAAAGCTCTAATATTTAAAACGACCAAATGGGTCGTTACAAATAGACAATTAGGAAAGGATCATAGGCCCTTGTTCAATGTAGCCCATTTTTAGCCTAAATAAAAAAACAAATGAAATTAATTCTTCTTTGATCCAAATGATTTGAGCTTAAACTAGACCTTTGTTTTTCACCCCAGCTGATCTTTTCTTGGAATAATGTGTTGGCCCTGGTCCCTCCTTGGACATGTGCACCTCAACTTATGTCAAAATCATAAGTTGAGGGTGGCTCATTCAGTAAACAACATTTTTATGGCCCTGGCCCAACTTTGGATATTGTGTATTTTGCCATGAGTTGAGGGTGGCTATTATGAGGAATGCTCTGGAAAGTGGGGTTGAAAGACAAATCAAGAGAAAGAACAAAAGTAAAGTGACTCAAGAATCAGTTGAAAGAAAAGTGAAATAAAAAAAATACAAGAAATACAAGCAAGAAAAGAAGAGAGTCACTTACAGAAATGAGGAAAGAAGGGAAAATAAAAGGTGAAAGAATATGAGAAACTGGACGAAATAAAATGATAAAAAGTGGTATGTTTAGCCGATATGTCAAGAAGGGCAAAAAGTCACTAAAGTATACCTAAATATACCCTACCTGACCCTGAGCCTATGATACAAGCTAAGAAAGTCCTATCGTGATCCTAAAAGTTATATAGCGAACTTAAAGCAGTGAAAATAAGGACAAGCTTATGGCATTATGTATGAATGAGTTGTTTTTGAAGTGAGTACACCAGTTTCAATGCCGGAAATATTAGCACCTCGATGAGAAATTGAAGAGGATAGGTGTTAGTGCATGGTGAGTCTATGTCATAGTCTGATTCCACGTAATTCAAGCCTAATAGTGATAGCATGCATAAATATGATGAGATTGATCAGGATTGATAGCAAAATGATTGCGAAAGATAAAACATGGATACTATTATACAATGATTTTGTATTGAGCATAGTGCGTCGCTTGAGAACAAACAACAAATTTAAGTTGACGGTGTTGATATACCGTGGTTTCATGGTATATTTAATGCTTTTTCCTTAAGTTTAGTGTGTCCAAAAGTCTTTTTGTATTAATTTTTATGTAAGTTTCTCTTTATTTGCATGAAATATGTCTAAAAGATGAATGTGGAGGTTTTTGAGCAAGAAATGCAGAAAAGTACCACCTACGGAGCTTGTGACGGTCCGTCGTGTCTGTGACGGTCCGTAGGTGGCATCATAGTGAAGCTTCTAAAGGAAGATGGGGAATTCTGACCAAGTGTGGGGTTACGGAGTGTGTGACGGACCGTCGTAGCCATGATGTTCTGTCCTGCTGGTTCGTCATGAAGATCAGAGAAGTAGTCCCAGTACCCAAATTCCAAGAGTTCAAGTTTTATGGAACGGAGACCCTCGACGGACCGTTGTGCCTGTGATGATCCGTCATACCTGCCATCGAGGATAATGAAGAGAGCAGCAGAAGAATTTGCAAAGTATGGGACGACGGAATCCATGAAGGCCCATCGTGACCACGACGACCCGTTGCTAGGTCCGTCGACACAACCGCGTTTTGACAGATTTCCAACAAATAGAGTCTTCTTTAATTAGGTTTTTGTTTTTTATAAATAGTTCGAAAAACCTCATTTTTGGGATTAGACTCTTTGGTTATTAGACTCACTTATAGTTAGACTCTTGATTATTTTAGCTTCTTTTGTGGATCAGACTTGGTGATTATTATTACACTTTTGGAGAATCTTTAGTCTTCGATTAATTTAAGTAATCGACTGTTGGTGATTTTGTTGATTAATCAAGTGAATTTTTGGATTTTATTTTTTCTCATTGAAGTAAGTGCATGAATTCTTAAATTACATATTTGAATATTGTGCTTATGACTATGGGTAACTAAACTCCATAGCTAGGGTTGTGGGAACCATAGGCGAATAATGAGGTAAAACCTAACTAATATAACAATTCTAGAATAGTGTCTTGCATGTATTGATAATTCTTTCACTTAGAAGTCTTTTTAACAAATGGCCAACGTTAGAACTCGCGTTAATGCTACTTGCCGGACCAAGGAGGTAGATAATAGGAAAAGAATTATCAACATAGATTTAGTGTACTATCTAATAGGCTAGTATTGATTGGTACGAGGTAATAACTGTTCAAATATCAAATACGATGCTTAATATGAGGAAAAGATAAGGGTTAGTATAGCAAGACACGTAGCCGGACCAAGGTGCAGAGTGAAAATTTCTAGATGACGGACCAAGAATTTAGAAATACATAACTTATCACTTTGCATGCAAGATACTAGGAAAGAATTGTTATAGTTAGAATTATCAAGTTAGGAACTTGTGGGGAACATGTAAAACCCTAGTTACTTTTATTAACTGATTAAACTCCAACATTTAAATCTATTAGTTGTCTACTTTAGTTTAGCTAGTTATTTTCATTCACTTAGAAGTACAAAAAAAATTATTATCTTTGCTCTCCAAGGAAATAATTGACTAAATAATAGTAATAGTAGATTGAAGTTAAGTCTGAACTATTTTTCTCGTGGGAACGATCCCAACCTCATTAGTTGGGTTCTTTACTTGATACGACCGCTTTACTTCTTATTTGAGAAGTAAGTTTGAGCGTATCAAATTTTGGCGCCGCTACCGGGGTATACTTTGGATCATGATAGTTGGTCTTTTCAGCTTCTATTTGTAGACTTGCCAACTTATTGTATTTACTATTTCAATTGCTGTTTTATCAGCCTGCTAGTTTTTATTAGTTAAGTTGTTATTATTTTCCCTTTCGTTATGTCCTTGATATTATTATGACCTTATGTCGGTCCATTTATCTTACTTCATCTATTTATTATGATGGACTTGTCGAGTTTCATTATCCCCTTTCTATTATGTTTCAGTAGCCAACTCAATTGACTAAGGTATCGGATGCTAGTTACACATCGCCTTATTTGGGGTGTTACAATATTGGTGTGGTGAGGATGAAGCGGATGGTTACCTCTGGAATCTTGTGTGATAAAAAAGTTACCATCGAAATTCAATGATTAGTTTCATAGAGTGGTTGTTAAACCAATTTGGTTGTATGAGGCAGAGAGTTAGCTAGTCAAAGATTCTCAAGTATAATAGATGCATGTTGCGGAGAACAGGATGTTAAGGTTGATATGTGATCACACTTAGAGCTATAAGATAGAAAAGAGGATATTTGTAACAAGGTGGGAGTGGCCTCCAAGGTGAACAAGATGAGCGAAGTGAGATTGAGACTGTTTAAACATGTGAATTGAAGATGCACTAGCGAGGAGGTGTCGGAGGTTAGTTATACAAGATATAAGGAGAAGCATAAGTAGGCCGAAGAAGTATTAGGAGGATGTAATAAGACATGATATGATCCAACTTTAGGTTATTGAGTACATGTTCTTAGATATGAGGGTAAAAGGTTAGTAGATAGTGTAGATTGTCTTGCTTAAGATGGGGTCATTGTAGTAGTATTATTGTAGTTCTTGTTTTGATTATTGAACTATTTTATTGTTACTTGCTATATATTTTTCATAGTCTCTGTCTTCTTTGTACCTTAATTTGCTGCACTTGAGTCGAGGGTCTTTCGAAAACAATGTCTTTACCTCTACGAGGTAATAGCTAGTAAGATCAGCGTTTATTCTATCTTCCCCTCACTTTACTTGTGACGTGTTCCAGAACACAACCAAAACAAATCCAAAACCAAATTATAATGCCAACAATAATTTTAACTATTAGGGAGTGTTTGGCACGATGTGTAAACATGTTTCTTTTGTGTTTGATTTGTTGAACAAAATTTTAGCAAGTATTTTTCCGAAGAAATAAAATCCTTAAAATGACAAAAGTGAGTTTTAGTAGTGAAACAAGTTCCGCTAGTGAGATTCCATGATTCCTTCTACCCCAACCTTCCACCCACTCCAAAATACGTCATCTTCACCCTATCCCACCATCGATTACATATTCCTCACTGTCATCCCCACACCTCCACCCCTATCTCTTATAGTATTTGTGTAAATTATCTATAGATAATTTTAGAAAATTATGTTATGTTTATCAAAAATAAGAAAATAAATAAAAGATGAATCGAAGAAAAATTTTCCATAAAATAAAAAAGTCTTTTTCCTTGCAAAACATTTTCCTTCTTCGTACCAAACACCTTTAGACTTCGTTAATGTTTAACTGTTTCGTAGAACTTGGGATCAATCCCGTAGTGGTTTCTTGATGTCATATTTGTACTGATTCTTTATAGTGTTTTTGTGGTTTTCTGATGCCTCTTGAAAATATCTCATATAATGTGGATGTTATGTACTTTTAATTATTATTAGTATAAATATGAGTTGGAAATCAAAATAAGCCACAAAAATATAAAAGTAACCAAAATAAGCCACTATTTTAGTAAGTAACTAAAATAACCTTAGTGGAAGAAAAAGTTCTACTATATCCAATAATTTAAACGTTTTCCGTTAGTTTCATAACTTTTATTTTTAATATATAACGGAACTTTTTCTTACACTTTATAAAGTGGAGTTTTTTCTTCCACTTTATAAAGTGGAACTTTTTATTCCACTTTATAAAGTGGAACTTTTTATTCCACTTTATAAAGTAGAACTTTTTATTATACTTTATAAGAAGAATATTTTTCACGTCTTGAAGAAGCTTTTTTAGTGTTGTCATATAAATTATATTGATTTGATATGTCATTAAAACGAAAAAAAATATTTCATTATGTATTTTTATTATTTTATCCTGAAAAATATATTTAAGGACGTTTATACATAGTTGATAACACCTACAACATAAAGTCTTCTATATTTGTTCATTTCAATCTAAAAAAAATATCTTCTACACATAAAGTTAAAGTTTCAATTTATTGAGATGACGAAATTATACATGACGGAAATACCATCTATTATAATTGTTCTCCCAAACACAATTCTAAATATCCAATAAATATTCGATATCATAAATTTATTTCATCAATTTATAAAGAATGGGTATAAACAGTATGATTATAATTTGATTATAGCCGAAAAATACTCTACTTCATTTTTATCACAAGAACAAGTAAATTTTGGAGAGTGAATTATCTATAATGACGAATCGTTGATCGACTTTTTAAGGGTTCCAAATGACTATATAGATCAAATCAAGTTAACAATACTTAAAATCTATGTTAGGAAGGAGCCTAAGATTAGTCAACAACTTTCTCCTTTATCAGTCGATGTTCATCCCTAATTAGAAAACGACAATAGCATTGATGGATTTTCGATAACTCAATCTACTGATTTTCCTAAAATGACTCATTATCAAAATACTCTTACCGACCGATATGATTTTGATATAAACAAAATCAATTTGTTTAGTGTGGGGCCGCTTCAAATTGTCGGATTGAGACCATCTTCAAAGTGAATTTTTTTTGGAAGCCATAAAAAGGAAAGAGAGAGAAGGTGAAGATGAAAAGGTAACTTTTTATAAAGTGGAAGAAAATTTTTATAAAATGGAAGATTTTCTTCCACTTTATAAAGTGGAATAAAAAGTTCCACTTTATAAAGTGGAAGAAAAAGTTCCGTTATATATTAAAAAGTAAACGTTATGGCAGTAACAGAAAACGTTTAGAAAATTGAATATAGTGGAACTTTTTCTTCCACTAAACTTATTTTATTACTTACTAAAATAGTGGCTTATTTTAATTACTTTTATATTTTTGTGACTTATTTTGGTTCCCAACTCTCTCTCTATATATATATATATTACTTGTGTCATTCGATTTTGAACACAAATTTAGAGAAATATCTTCAAAATTATTCATATTAGTAATTATTAGAATGATTTATCCTTACTTTTATATGAATCCAAACATATTCATATACAATACAAAATTTAAAATAAATTTGAGTTCACACTCACAAGAAAATTAAGCATTTTTCTCATCCTTTGAACCTTACCAGATAAAAGATAAAAAGATAATAATATATAATATCAATAAAAATAATAATAATTTTTTTAGACAGAAAAGCATTTTTGAAGTGTGAGTTTCAGGTTGCAGTATGTATGAGGTAACACTTGTCCTATCCCTATTCCCATGTCATTCTCATTTCTCTCACATCTAATTTTGGTGAATTTCTGTACCATATTTTCTTGTTCGGAATATGACTTGCCTCCTTTCACTAAGTGGGCCTCACACAATTCATTTTTCTTAGGGCTATAGTAATTTATTATCATGTTGAATTATTAAAGGAAAAAATTAGTAAAATAATCATAATTTTTCATTTAATTAGTAAAAATACTTATACTTTAAAATATTTATTAAAATGTTAAAATGTTAATATTTTAAAAATAATTTGTATATACTATTATTTGTCTTTCCTTTTATTTTTCAAAACAGTTCAACAAAAAATATATTCACTATCCATTTAAACTTCTTCTAGAATTTAATACCATTAAATTTATTTCTATCTTTAAGATTTTCAAAAAAAAAAAATCTCTTTTACCATTTTCACTATTATTGTCTTTCATTGTTGAAGAAGAACTAATTATTCAAGTTTATATCAATTTGTTAAGATCTATCGATTAATTCAAGAAATCTCTCAATACATAAAGGTATTTTCATAATCATCTTTTATTTTGCAAGATTTCATAAGATTTTGTTTTCGAAAAAGAAAATTATGTTGAATTTTGGATTGTATGTATTATAATTTTTTCGTCATTTTTTTTATTTTTATATGAGTTTGTTAACATACTCATCAAATATTTATGCATTTCAGAATTTTAGTATTTGAAACACTTTTTTATGATTTTATTTTCATATTTTAGATTTAGTAGATTGTAATTTGTAGTAAGCCACATAAGCATTCGTACATAATATATTGTTTGATTTTAATTTTATATATTCATATTTAATAATTTCGAATTTTGCTCATAGGGTTATTCATTTACAAATAAACACAGATTCAGATTTGAATTTAGTGAAAATAATTGGAAAAAAGGAACATATTAGACGAAGAAGAAAGAGAGAGTTAAAGAAGAAGGTTGCGAAAGTGTATTCATATCAGAATAATATTCATGTTAACTTTTGTTTGTCAATTATTTTTCTTTTACTCATCATTTGTATATTTATTAAGAACATTATATTTCTTTTTTATTTGTAGTCATTCAAATACGTATCTCATATGAATTTTATTTCTTAAGCATATATATATTCTATTTTTTAACAGTCAATTTATATTTTTTTAGAATATTGTATTCTGATTATATCATTCTCACTATGTATGCTATCTTATATGAATTTGTATTTCTTAAACATATATGTATCCTGTTTTTCAACAGTTAATTTGTATTTTTTTAGAATATTGTATATTGATTATATTATTTTACTATGTATGCTATATGTTTTCCAGAATTTTGTATTCATATTTCTTTTGTAGTCAATTTGTATACAATTTGTAGTTTGAAAGAAAAAAATCAATTTTAATTTGAATTGTAAAGTGAGCGCATAAAATGTAAAAAAATATTGGTATACAATTAAAATGAAAACATAACAAAGAAAAGTTGATCTAATAGAATGAAAAAGGTGTGGTTTTTTGGAAATTGTTAATGATGATATATTTTAAGTGATATGTTCTTGTCTAAAAATTATTATCTCAATTTTTTATCATACTACATTTTTGTATTTTATTTATTATTATACAATATTCTAAATAAAAACTAGAGAATAAATAAAAATACGAATAAAATATATATTGAAATGAATACGAAATACAAAATTTTTAAAGAAACAAATAAATACACATGAAAAAAATATATGAATACAAATATGCTTCTAATAACTATAGATTCATTTGGCATACCTATTGGAACGAATACAAACTGATAAAAAAGATTATGATTATCGGGAAAAAAGAACAAAGATTGAGTTTTATTTGAAAATGTAACTGATGAGAAAATTAAATGAGTTTATCTTTTTTTTTTGGAAATATTCTCTCCCTTGATTTTCTCCCTTTTGTTACTAAATAATTCTATTCTTTAAATAAACAAATAATAAAAACATAAATAAGATACATAATAAATTAAAATTTGATATTTTTACTAAATATTGAAAGTGTTACTAATGAGGCCTCTTAAATGTTAAAATATTAACATTTTGAATTTTTTTTATTAATTAGTACTCTTTTTTTTTAAGTTCAAGAAATTTAGTGGGAACACAATTCATAAGTAATTTATTATCATATTGAATTTATTAATTAGTACTCTTTCATTTTTAAAGTTTAAGAAATAAAAAAGATTTTTTAATTTAGTTATTGTATCCTTAAAAATGTTACATGAAAAATTAAATTTAAAATTTTACAAAAAAATAATTATTTTTTTAAACAAATTAAAAAGAAAATCAGACCATTATTTTTTAATTATAATATAATAATAGAAAAGTATTTCCGAAACATATTACATTTTAATGTAAATGTCATGTGTGGATGCACTTCCCATACCAAAGTGAGATTATACACTTAGAGAATTAATAAAGATAAAATGTTAAAATTACTATATTAATAATTATTTTTTAATAAAATATGTCAATTTATAAATAGATAGAGTAATAAACAAAAGTTGATGACCATATCTACTTTAGTCAATCCCCTTTCTCTTTAATTACACACACATTGTAGTAAAAAAGAAGGGAAAAGTTAGAAGAAAGGCATGCCAATAAAGTAGATGATTGGGAAACGATCAATACTGCGCCTTGTTTGCTGTTGTAAAAACGAAGAAATATCAAACTCGTCAGAATTTGCCGGCCGGTTCAGCTACTATGTCCCTAACTATATTACACTCCTACCCTATAATATGAGTAAACCCCTCACCCCCACTACACCTATATGATCCTAACAAACAAATTTCTTCTCCCCAATTATTTTTATTATTTAACCCCAATAGAAAATGCAATATACTTCTAAAATACCATTTAAATACCGTATACACACTTTTCATTTAAAACTCAGATTTATCGAATATGTTTGGCTTTACTGTTAAAATTTGTTTATTATAGGATTTATATTTTTAAAAATAGTTTTATTTAAGATAAATGGTTTTAATTTATATTTGACTAATTCATTTGAAAAGTTAGAATTAAAATACCATAAAAATGGGAAAGAGACATTTTTATTAAATTAATTAAAATAAAAAGTAGGATAAACAAATTTAATTAATAGTACTAGTAATTATTCTCTCATCAAGTAGTCCTAATAACATCGTCTTAGTTAATTACATACTCCCTAAACTTGGTTTTTTGACAAATAAAAAATAAAAATCTTTTTATCCGTTATATTTTTAATTAATTAATTTTTGAAAAAAATAAAACTTTTTTTAAAATAATTAAATTTTTTAATTCATTAATTTCATAATCATTACAAATAAATTACTCAATTCAATACATTAATAATTATTTTTTCATAATAGATATGTTCGTTCAAAACTAAGCAAAGTAAATAAACGAAAGTTAATGAGCATATCCACTTTAGTCATCCCTTTTCTCTTTAATTACAAACATATATTTGTAAAAGAAAAGGAAAAAGGTAGAGGAAAGGCATGCAAATAAAGTAGATGATTGGGAAAAGATGAATCGTACTGCGCCTTGTTTGCTGTTGTAAAAATGAGGAAATATCGAACTCGTCAGAATTTGCCGGGTTCAGCTACTATGTCCCTAACTATAATAAACCCCCTAACCCCCCACCCCCACCCCCACCACCACCAGCATTACTCCTATAAAACCCAATCTTTATTCATCATGATACTAACAAACAAATTTATTTTATCAAAAAAAAAAAAACCCAATAGAAAATGCAGGTAGTGAAGGAGTCATCGTCTATGAGGATGGTTGGAGAATCAAGAATGGAGTCGATATACGAAAGGGTGAGGTTGTTAGTGTCAGGTAATGCGGTGGTGGTTTTCACAATGAGTGGTTGTTGCATGTGTCACGTTGTGAAACAGTTACTGTTTGGGCTGGGTGTTGGACCTACTATTGTTGAGCTAGATAGAGATGTTGCTGGCAAAGAAATTCATGCTTTGTTGTTTCAACTAGCCGGGGATGGGCAGCAACAACCTGTGCCGGCCGTGTTCGTTGGTGGAAAATTCTTAGGAGGAATTGAAACAGTTATGGCTTGTCATATAAATGGTACACTTGTTCCTCTACTCAAACAAGCCGGAGCCCTCTGGCTCTAATCCTATATACTATTAGTAAAGGGAACATTGACAATTATATTGTCCTAGCTAGCTAGTATCACTTTTTTTTTCTCCTTCTTTTTCACGAAGAAATTAGGTAGGGTTTGTTGTATTTTATAATGACTTACTCTATCTTGGATTTCAATGAATCATATTAGTATTATGTTTTTAATATTGAATATAATTTATTTTTCATTATTATTATTTGGAGTTCACTAGTACTAGAGAGAAGGGAGAGATATATAAAAGGGACTGTTTTGTTTTCCCTCTTTTACCTTCTTGTTGCCTCATGCCTGTCCGAAAGAAAGGATACAGAAACTAACTGTGCATATAGTAGCTTCTCTTTAGTTTGGTTTTGGTTGTCACTATTTTTTAATTTCTTAAAATGCATGCTTTCCTCTATCAAGTTTTACCCTTTTGTTTGTGGGTGGGGAGGGTTGGCTAAGGTAATACTATAAGTGGCGAAATCATAAAAATTTTATTATTTTTTGACCTATAATTTTAACAATATATCGTATAATTTATTAGAAATGATTTATAATTGGCCACCCTTTGCCCACATTAAATATGAACATAAATAGGTGAGCTTCAATTAGGGACGGAGCTACCTTGTATATGGTTAAAATAACTTTATATCTATATATAATAGATGTTCAACCCCCTTCGACTACTTCATGTGTCTATTTCTATAGATTTTGAACCCCTTATTAAAAATTCTAGCTTCGCCTCTGATTCAATTATACTGCACACGTTTTTTTAGTTTATCTCAAACAAATATTGCCTTTGCTTCATCTAAATTATTTAAATTTTAAATTTTACAGTCAAAGATACACTTGTTTAAGTCTCGAAATTCGAAAGTGCAAGAAAAATTGAGACTAAGGGAGAATATATTGAGGAAAGATATAATGTAGATCTAAAATTGTGGAGTTGTGAAAATATATTAGAAGCAAATGACTTCCGACAAATTTTTAAGTGATAGAAATAAGTAATCACAAACAAATTTTTAAGTGATACAAATAAATAATCACAAACAAAATTTGAAGAAACAAGAGCATTATATTGATAAATAGTGTGTATAATTTTGTTTCTCCCTTATTCTTCTTTTTAAATTTGTATTTCTCAAATTTATTTGATCTACATTGATTTTTATAAATATTTAATAAATTTACAAAATATTTGAGATATATTTTAAAAAAATATAATACTCTTAACTGAAATCAAACACGTATTTTATAGAATTTCTAAGCAGGACTGTAACTTTGTTTTTGGAGGGGGAGGAGTAACTATTTTAAACTTAATTCTATTATTTATAGAAAAAAAAAGTAATGAAGAGAAAATGAATGGTAGTTAACGTTTACGTGATATCACGTAGGAAAGTAAGGGAACGTACATAAATGAAAAAGGAAAGAATGATGTTATGCTTCGTATTAATAATGATCATATGATATGAATGTTGGATGAAAGTAGTTGAATTCATTGGACCCACCTTCTTTGAACTTTGGGTAAAGGGCCAAAAAAAAAAAAAAAGTGAATGACTAATAACAGATATATTACTCAAATCTCCTGTTAAATGGATTTAAATTATTTATTAAAATAACCCTCTATACATTACTCCGTTCGTTCGCTTTTAATTATCGTTAAATTTTTAAAAATATTATTTAATTAATTTTTAAATTTAAATAAAATTATAGTAATTTGTTATTTTAAATAAAAATTTTAAATATTTAAAAATTATACGATAATAAGTTACTATAAATTATAATTTCTTGCATATCAATATGACGAAAAAATATTTTATAAAATATTAGTCAATATTCTTATTGTTTGACTCTAAAAAGAGAAATCATAACAAATAAAAGTCTACGAAGGTAGTATATTTTTTGTTTAAATCATATTACATGTTTTTTTGAAAATGTACATTCAACAATCAAATATTATTTACATAAATTATAATCAAATTTTTATAAAAAATTTCAAAATAAAGTAAAATTTTTTTTGTAATGGTATGAAGTAGCTTATATAAGAGATCTAATTTGTGATATAATGGGACTATCTATTTGTGATGTTACGAGCAAATATAATTATATGAGTACAAGTAAATTTGTTAAATTAGATGATTTAGCTATTTTTAAAAATTGACGTGTATAGACCATAATTTTAAAAAAATTACATTCAAATCTAAATATTTTTTGCAAAAAGTGATCAAACATAACTTTGATCTTAATTTTATAATTCCAAATAAAGTAAATACAACTTAATTTTCATTGTCAAATGACGACTTAATAAAAATCAAACGAGTTAAATTATACCAATTTGCTAGCCCATCCAATTAGGGAAAATAACTTTATTAGACTACATTCATATTATATATACTAATTATATTTAAATTTTACGTATTTTATCGTTTATTAAAAGTTTTTATCATATATTAAGAAAAATATACATAGATATATACTTTTTTTCTACCAAATAGCAAGCCTGTTTGACACACCTACTAAAAGTTACTTATTTTTACAAGCACTTTTAAAAAATAAATTTCTAGAAAAGTGATCTTGAAAAAAGATCAATTTATGTTTGACTTTCATTTTATTGATAATTGATTAGATTATGTTTGACTAATTTTTTTTAAAAGGTATTTTTCTGACAGTCAAATTATAAAAAAAAAAAAAGAATTAATGCACTTTTAATATTAAATTTATTCTATAAAGAGAAATCAATTTAAATATTTATTATGATATAATTAAATATTGATGTAATATTAAGGTGGCGATTTCAATATAAAGCAAAATAAGTTTAAACATTATTCCACAAATTAAATTATTACATATAAAAATTTAGCACAAAAATAAATGAAGTCATAATTCTTTTTATTTTTTTTATACTCCTGCAAATGTATTGTTGTTACATTTTTTCTAACCCTACATAATAATATATAAAATACAAAATATTAAATAATAATATATAAGCATATATATAAGCATATTTCTAAATGAAATTTAACCAAATTTTTGAGATATGCTAATTAATTAATACTATCCCCCCCCCCCCCCTCCCTCGTTTCTATTTATGTCTCACGATTTTAGATTTCACATCTTTCAAGAAACTAAACAAATTTATAATTATACCTTTATTTTACATTCTTTTAAGGGATAATGCACAAGTATCCCCTCTACGCCCGAAATTTCAGATATACACTTTTATTATACTAAAGTCCTATTATCCTTGAACTTATTTTATTAATAATTTTCTACCTCTTTTCGGCCTACGTGACACTAGCTTGAAAAAAAAGTCAACCAACGTTGGATCCACAAGATAGTGCCACGTAGGCCGAAAAAGAATAGAAAATTATTAATAAAATAAGTTCAGAGGATAATAAGACCTTAGTATATTATAAGTGTGTATCTTAGATTTCGGACATAGATTGAGGGGTACTTGTACATTTTTCCTTATTTTAAGGGAAAAAGATCAAAAATACCTTTAACTTTGGTTTATTTTACTTTACTTTCGCCACTAAAATAAAGTTAAATATACTGATCCTTTACTAATTTCACCAAAATTATCCCTCATTAGATGGCATCTCCAAAATTAACCCAAATTGACCCAATTACCCGATTTTTTTTAAAAACCCTATCCCTTATTTTTAACCCAAGACCCGACCCAACCCGGTACCAATTAACCGAATGCCCCTATTACCTATTCTCATTTTCTCCCAAATTTTTCCCATTAAATTCTCCTCTGATTTTCTTACGAGATCTTGCTCAACAAATCAAAATCTTCCTCTTTTTCTCCTAAAGTTGGTTATCATAGTGATTGTGAAGCCACAAATGAGCATCGTCCATAAATAAAAATCATGTCAAAAGGGGCTTGTGACTTTGAAGGGTTTGATAGAAGAAAACATTCTATTGCTAGTTATTGTTGTTGTCTGAAAATTTTAGCTTGTCATGAGAATCGTTCTGCAATCACATTTGGGTTGAACTCCCAAGTCCTCTGCAACCTTCAAAGAACTTCTTTTATTGAGTAAGACAAGTTGTATTAATGTTAGGCTGCACTAAGTTAGTGTAGAAATTGTTACTCAAAAACTAGCAAAGACATTATTGAAGGAACTAACAAAGTTGATCGAAGAAGCATTCTTTACAAGATCCAATTTAAATGCCAAAATAAGTGCTGCAGTAATCCAACAGTGCTAATAATGGGTTCCAACAATGGAAAGATTGAGCAAAGGAGATTATCTATAAAAATAAATTTGATTTGTTGAGCAAGATCCTATATAAAATCAGAGGAGAACATAATGGGCAAATTTGGGAGAAAATAGAATGGATAATAGGGGCATTAGATTAATTGGTACCGGGTTGTGTCGGGTCTTGAATTAAAAATAGGGAATATGTTTTTTCAAATAAATTCGGGTAATTGAGTTAATTTGGATCAATTTTGGAGATTTCGCCTAATGAGGAGTGATTTTGGTGAAATTAATATTTAGAGGGGGTAAATTTAACTTTATTTTAACGGCGAGGGTAAAATTGAACAATAAACCAAAGTTGAGTTTTTGTTTTTTTACCCTTTTCCCTTCTTTTAAAGTCAAATTTCAATAAATGAACATAAATTAATTATATTTGATTAATTATATTCATCTATGAACATAAATTAATCATTTAGTTTTTGTATATTGGTCAAATTCATACTTTCAAGGCTTAATAACTTTCAAGGATAAATAAGAAAGAATAATGTTATTTATGCATTGATTTTGTGAAATGATAAGTACTTTCTATGTTCACTTTTAGTTGTCATGTTATGTTTTTTGAAAGTTAATTTGACTAATTTTTAAATTTAAATTAGATTTATTAATTTGATATTTTAAACAATATATATTTTAATATCCAAAAAGTTATACGAAAAGTACTATAAATTATAATTTTCTTGCATATCAATATAATGAAAAAAATATTGTAAAATGTTAGTCAAAGTTATTTCATCTAACTCTAAAACTATGACAATTAAAAATGAACGGAGATAGTATTAAAGATCATCTATTTTTAGTAAGAACGATATATAAATAGAAAATTAGTAAGATATATTAATAAATATGTATATATGACAGAGATATTTTGGTCTTAATTTATTTTTCTCTTTATGCTTCTACTTGTTTTTAGAAACAAAAATATTCAACTCCTTTCCAATTATAGAAGAACTACTCACGCTTCCATTTTGAAAATAGTTTTACTGATTTGTCAAACACCTTAATTTTCTTTTAAAATATAATTATTTTTCTTTTCAAAATACGTGTTTTGGTCTTCAAACAATAATGTCAAACAAACTCTAAAATAAGAAGAGAGGTGCAGGAGATCGGGAGGGAGATAATCATGTATTTCATATACATGTGATTCACAATACACACACACACACACACACATATATATATATATATATGGTTTGATTCACATGTATATGGTGTCCTACATAAAGAAGATACTAACGAGCAAGATGAGACTGTTGGGGTGTTTATGATTCAGTTTGGATCGATTACTAGTTAAATACAAACCAACCCAATATAAATGGATTTTTAAATTTTAAAATCAATTCAAAGATTTACCGTCGATTTGTTTATTGTCGATTTGGTTCGGTTTGTTTGATTTTTTTTATTTTTTCAGTTTGAAAGTAATAAGTTTATTGTGGACATACTCATCTCAATAAACACAAATACCTACTACATGAATAATTCACAAAGAAGCTATTACACAAACAAAGTGATTCATCAAATGTACCAAGTTTTAGAAACTAAAAAAATCATTGTCAATAGCATTAAATCGGTTCATTATTCTAGAGATCTCAACATTTTATCAAGAGAGTTTTCAATAAAATTACACCTTAAAATATTGAGAAAACTTCCCGAAAACAACAACAACCAATCTTATCAATTACTATCTTCTTTGGCTCGAACTTTAAATTATTCAATGCTATGTTAGAAAATTTAATAAAGAACAGAGAAAGTATGATCTTTAAAGTAATGAATATTGAGGAATTTAGTCTTACGGATTTTAAAAGGAAAAATTGTATGTAATAGCAAACTAATAATCTAAATAAATGGAGTAGCTAGGGTTTGATTTAATTGTGCTCCATATCAAACGTTAGCAAAAAATTGTCAGGCGCCTCTCTTCCAAATATCTCTCTTGCCACTCTCCTCCAATCTCTCGCTCGGTTCCTTACTTTTTATACAAACACAAGTGTATAAAAATTGTTTCTAATTGTATAAAGCAGAGAAAATTGTATAAATACATATATTTTTGTTCCCCTCTCTCCAGATCTCGCTCGCCACTCTCCCAAATCTCGCTTGTCACCCTCGCCTTTCTCACTTATACAAACAGAAGCGAAATGTATAAATTGCATTTCTGTTTGTATAAAGCGTGAGAAAATTGTATATACACATGCAAATACATATATTTTCGTCCTATACACTTATAATTATACAATAAAAATACTCCCCTGCCCAGTTTATTTTGCCTTTCTCTCTTTCTCGTTTTATACAATTCGATTCAATTGTATATTCCTTGTCAAGTCTCTTTTATCTTTCTCTCTTTCTCATTTTATACAAATCCAAATTGTATATAATCGTTCCATACACTTATAATAATACAATTCGTTTTATACACTTCGTTTTTATACTGTTCTTTGCCCAAGTGTCTTTCTCTTTCTTGTTTTATACACTTCGTTTTATACAATTTGCTTCAACTGTATATGTATAGCGAATTATACATTTTCTATGCTTGCTATGAAGCGCAATGATGCAAACTTTGTTTTAGCATACAAATATGAATTTTTTTATTTGCTATATGTGAAAATTGTCCATTAAATAGTTGAGCCAAAATTTAAGTTTTGAGCTTTAGAATATAGTAAAATTAAAAACTTAACTTAATTAAAATTTATCAAAATACTTATTTTTAATTTATAAATAATTTAAAATTTATATGTATAATTTCTTGGTCCGATTTGGTTATTCTTACGGTTAATTTTGAGTAAAATCAAAATCTAGTCAACAGTATTGATTTTTCAAAATTTAAAACCAAATCAAATCAAATATCGTTTTTAACTGGTTTAGTTTGGAGTGCGGTTTGATTTGGTTTTATAACCATAACCATGAGCATCCCTATATCGGAAGAAGGCGAGGAAAGAGCGTGAGATTTATCTGTGTAGTTTACATACATGCAAATCCACTTCAATACAATGTATTTAGAGCAAATTACACTTAATTTTAATCCATATATCTTAAATTACATATATTTGAACACACAAATATATGATAAAATTTATAATATTACAAACTTAAATGTATCTACATAATTAGCTTCTAACATAATCAAATTTATGTAACTTTGCCTAACTTTTAAACAAGTTCGTAACCCATCAATTTATTTACTCAATATTTTGACCCACCCAAAGTATCTGTCGAAATCGTCTTATTAAAATGATTTATAATTGTAATATGCAACTTTTTATAACTATGTATGATTTATTAACCTAAAAAACTAAAATGCATAACTTACAATAAGTAAGAAATGCATTGATAATCTAAAATTTCTTTCTGTTAAAGTCTGTATAAATTATTTTGCATTCTACACGACTAAAACGTAAATAATCACGCCCCAATCTACTTAATTATATTTTGTTGGATCAACATTGCTTCTGTTTATTTTTTACTTTTTTAAAAAATATTATTCTTATAAGGGAAAAGGGTCTGATATATCTCTTAACTTTGTCATTTGGATTTGATATACCCCTCGTTATAAAAGTGGCTCATATATGCCCTTACTGCTATACAAACGGCTCACATATACCCCTACCGTTACAAAATAGCTCACATATACCCTTCATTTAACGGAAGTTAAAAAATTAGTTTTAAATTTATATTTATTACTTCTAATTTTTTTTAAAAATTATTTAGGGGTATATATGATTCTTCTATCAAAGTTCAAGGTATATTTTAATTTTTTTCATAAATAAATTATTTTTTGACTTCTTTTATTATAATTATTTGAATTTCTTATTCTTATTTTGTTTTTTTTCTTTCATTCCTTAGTTTAAAGAATAAAAAATTAAACTATTTTTTTTGTGTGTATTGTAATTTAATTTCGTATTCCAAGAAAAAATATGGTCATCTACAATAAGTTTTACAAGAATATTAGTGAAACATAAATAAATTTGATTATCAAAATAATAATTATAAATTATTCATTGAAACAAAAAAAAAGTCAAAAAAATATGTTTAACGAGGATTAAATTTACTCATATGGGATTATATTTTTTAGAAAAAAATAATAAAAATTTAGATTAAAATTATTTTTTTTTTCTTTTCTGTTAGAGGAAAAGGGTGTATGTGAGCCATTTGTTTACAAGTAGGGGTATATATGAGTCACTTTCATAACAAGGGGTATATCAGCTCTAAATGACAAAGTTGAGAGGTATATCAGACCCTTTTCCCTTCTTATAATTCTATACTTGTAGGGTCTTTTACCCGGATAGTCGTTGAAGGATGGTAAAATTATTTTATCTAAATATAATTTTTCCCTTATGTTCAAGTGTGAGCGGATCATTATGGGCGAATTATAACTACCATATTTTAACACAATCCTTCCTGTTAACTCCAAATTCATAAAAAATAGTATTACACAAACTTAAAAGGTAGTTCTCCCACGAATGAACGAATAACAAATCTTTTTATCAATTCCTGACGTGAATCTATATCTTTTTCTTCTTTACATGAAGTAATATCTCTTTCTTCAACAATAAAATGAGTTGTTCACTCCACCTTTGAAATTTGATGGTCATGTCTCAAAAATTTGAAAAGTTTTTATATTCAATTGAACCATATGTTTGTAAATATAAAGAATATTGTAAAATGAAAACAACGAGACTTCAAGAAATCTTGATCATAAGTTTTGAAGTTACATGCAGACAAACGTACAAATTGTCTAAAGAGATATTAAATTTACGTGAAAAGTCAATAAAAAAAGAGAAAAGACATAAAGTGACATCTAAAGTTGTTTCGATTTTTCAAAAAGACACTTAAACTATACAAATGTCCTATTACCCCCTAAACAATCTTGAACTGATATTATTACATCATTTTTTGTCCACCTGGCATGGAGAGTATATGCACTCTCTTAAAGAGCGTGAAAAAACTAAAAAAATGAATATAATTTTATTTTTACAAGTATTTTGCTGTAAAATATATATTCTTGGTTTTCTTATTATTTTAACTTTTTCTCTTTATTAATTTTCTTTTTTTCTTCTTCCTTCTTCTTCAAAATTTCATTGTCATTTTCATGGTAACTTTTCACTTTCAATATCATTTTTATTACAAACTCCACCTCCTTTTTTTTAACTACTATTAGTTTAACTCTTTTCAACTTTAAAATTATATCTAAATATTTTATTAAATTTCGATCAATTTGATTACCCACTAGATTTCAAAATGAATTAGTAGGTATTATTTATTTTTTAAAATCCAAATTTCACTTATATTTTTCAATTTTCGGAGAATTCTAATTCTTACAAAATTATCATTTCTAGTTTTGAAGTTATATGAAATGAGATAAATTAATTGACGATACCTCCAAAATTTTAATTTTCTTAAAAAAATAATTAGTTTTGTTATCAATGTCACAAATACTAGGAAATAGAATAATTTTGAAAGAAAGAAATTTGATCAAAAAAGAGGAAGAAAAAAATGGAGGGACTCAACTTGACGTAAGGGTGGGGTGAGGTGGGGTGGGAGGTGAAGAAGAAGAAGAAAAAAAAAGAAAATGGAGGGAGGGGTAACTTGAAAGTAGGGATGAAAAGAAAGAATTTAAAGTGAAATTAAAATTAAAGCAATAAAATTGAAATAAGTCAAAAAGTAAGAGAGAAAAATAAAGAAAACTTAAAATTAATATATATATATATATATATATATATATATATATATATATATATATATATATATATTTCAAATCCAGTTAACATGAGTTACAAAATGATTGGTGTGTGATAACCACTTACTATTTAAAATCTGGTATTGGTCGAAAAATGATATAATAATATATTATCGAAATTGTTTAAGAGGTAATAAGACGCCTACATAGTTAAGGTGCCTTTTTGAAAATTGGAGACAACTTTAGGTGTTACTTTATGTCTTTTATAGTTCACCCATTTGTGGGAGAACCACCTTTAAAGTTTGTATAGTATTATTTTGGATGAATTTGAAATTAGAGCGTTTACAATCTTAAAAGATGGTAGATATAATTTTTCCATAAAAATGAGTGATCTATCTATTTTGATGCGTGTTTATAAAGAATGTCCTTTTTGGTGTTTAATTAAAATTAAAATATGAGATTAAATAAATCCATATTGAAATTATTTTTGTTTATATTATAGTTATAGTGGAAAGATGGTCAACGGAGTGACGTATAAAGTGAAGGACAAAAAGGGAACAGTTTGTGATGTGCCATTGATATTGTATGAGCAGAAACATGATGTTTATTGCTTTCAGTTATTTACTTCCATTTGGACTTTGCAGTGTTTGACTAGCATGCCTTCAGTATTGTATATATAATTTGCAAAAATGACCAAACACTAGTTCTTGTTCTAACAACACTTGATTCTTTTTCCCCCTAAATATATATATATATATATTTTTTTAAAAAAAAAACAATTTTGTTGGAAGAATTAGGAAATAGAGAAAAGAAACAAGATAGGAAGATAATTATGATTCATCATTATATGTTACTCTAGAGATTCCTTACTCTAGTATACATTTTCTTCATTTATACACATTTCCTTTGAAATAATTAATAATGATAAGCTTACTATAATATCTTTTGAATATAGTAATATCAGATTCAATATAGTAATAAATATCTTTTAATTATCTAAACTAGACAAATAAAATGAACATTTACCTTAAGCAAGCATATCTTCATGTTTTGTTTTAAGAAAGAAGATTAATCTATTTACAAGTTTTTGTAATATTAGAGAACAAGACCATCATGCAATTGTCATATCATGAGGCTTTTAAAGTTATGACTAACATGCTTCAAATTGATATTTTTATGTTAATGTTGTTACATGATTTGAAAAAAATGTTTTTAAAACTAAACTAAAAAATGGTATTAAAATAACGAGTATGTCGGGATTGAAATATATAGCCAACACTAGTTAATTAGAATAATCATCATATCATATCATGTAATACTTAAGTAGGAAGCTCCACAATTGAAAATTGAATATAATTATACCCTTCCAAAGTTAATTGACCATTCTAATCTCTTATAAAATAAATATTAAATATTTATTGCATTAAATTAGGGTTACTTGAAATTCAATTAATGTAAATTATAGTATTTGTATGTGGTTAACTGTGAATAATATTTGATTTAGTCATTTTTCTTCTTTAATTTTTGTTAGGTTTTATTTGTTATATTATGATTTTTTTTCTTTTTCAAGAAGTATATTGTACATGTCTTCATTAATAAATTGCATTTCTTCATAAATAAATAAAGAAAAAATACATCAAAATTTCTCTAAACTTGGCCGCAAAGCTTACTTTAGAACTTGAATTATAGGAGCATTAGAATATTCCTCTAAACAACTTTCAAGTGAAGTAAATACCCCCTTAATGACCGACGTGACAAATAAAAAAAAAGGATTAAAGAGAAAAAAAATAATTGGGTTACTTTTATTTTCTTTTTCGTCAATAAAAGTTTTCTCCTTCATCTTCCTCATATCCGACCACCCCACCACCCTATACACCAATAACCCTAGCATTTTTTTTTCCTCACACCCCATCACCCCTTGCCACCACCTGCACCACTTCTTCATTTTCTTTTTCGAACTCCCCACTTTCTTTTTCTTTTTTCGAAACCTTTCACTCTCACCTTATTTCTCTTTCTTTGATGAATCCTTCTAGCTCTCTCCTTCTCCTTTTTCGAAACAGTCATACCCTCATTTATTTTCCATCAGTAAATGAGAATTTATTCTCAGTTATTTTTAATTGTTATTAACAAGGAAAAAATGAAAACAATCAATTTATTCTTACTTAAAGATCACTACTTATAAAATTGATTACTGGTTTGATGAATTTTATAAATAGTTCTTTTCAATGAAAATTTATACTTTTTTTTTTATCTCTAGTTAATTTTTTTAGTTGTTACTATTTATTTATTTGATAAAGTGCCTAAAATATTATATGTTTTTAGTGAAAATGATCTTGAAAATTTTGGATTTGTGTTTTTTTTAATAATCTTGGATTTTTTTCCCTTTCTAAAATTGTGAATTAAGAAAACAAAAAAAAAAGGAATAAAGAACTCAAAATTTAAATAATTATCAATGTAGAACTGATGTGACAATGATGTGGTACTGATATGTCGATGATGCGGTGCGTGTGGAATGCACTTGCTATTGTGAGATCGATTTTATAAATTTACGGTGTATTTCTATTCAGTTGGAATGAAATTAGGGGGTAAATAATTATATATAAAATTAAAGTGCTAAAGTAAATTCTGCTGCCAAGTTCAAGTGGAATTTTATGTGTTTTTTCGTAAATAAATTACAAACTATATGCCATATTTTTGTATCTATGTGATGAAGTTGTGATCTTTGTCTTTTCTGCAAGTTTATTGATAAGAAGAATTCAGGTTTAATTTTTTTTTATGCCTTAAAGTAAAGCCTGATAGGTTTTATTATTTTAGTTATGAAATTTTTAGTTTTGTAAGGGATGACAATTTCATATTCCGTGCTTATTTTTCATTGTTGATGTGTTGGGTTCGAAAGGAAGAAAAAGAATTCCTCAAGTGACATAATTTTCAATTAAAGTATCTTTCTAATCAACTATTTTGTGATACAAACTTCAAATAAAAGTATTTAATAAGTGATTGATTTTGCATTAATGATAATTGGATTTAGTTTTATCAAAATTTTTAAAAAACTGGATAATTTTTTTTAACAAATCAAGTGCTTAGTCATTGAGAAAGCTAAAAAATGTATTCTTCAACGTTAACCTTTTTTGAATACTTTTTTGCATTGATATAGAAGATATTGAGAATCAAAGATGAATTATTTTACAACAAAAAGTAACTTAACAATTATAATTTTACGGCGATATATCTAATAAAAGTTTTTTCCCTCTTCTTTTTACTTCTTCATCTTTTAACTTTCTCTTTAGATCTCATATGATGATAATAAAACACATCAATGGAGGAAAAATTTACAAATATGTTGAAGCTGTGATATTAAAAATAAAAATTAGGAATAAACTGCTTACTTTCTCTCTCGAATATAATTCAATTTCTACTTTGGTCCATTTTCTCACCCGCCTATGATTGATTGGAGACTTATTCAGTAGATCCTCCTTCCCTACCAAAATGGAATTCCAGGAAACGGAGCTTCCTTCTTGCCTTTCATCATTTCAGGAAAGCTTATTTGAGCAGAGAATTTCCTTTTAGTACATCTTCCGCGTTCTGGCTTTCGTAAACAATTCTTATTTCTCTTTTCTCTTCGGTTGACCCAGAAGTACAGTAAGAAGGAATGGAACCACTAGAGAGTCGTCTTTGCCCAAGTGTGAACTGCAGACGACTGACTTTGGAAGCGGAACACGAACCTATTTGTATGTATTGTTTATTTTTTACATCTTATTATCTTCTTATTATCTATTTTTGTCTCACAAGTATTTAAATATATATACTTAATTTGTTTATCTCTATATGTATATTATTTATAATGTAATTTGTGTACAAGAAAATTAGATCAGAAAAAATATACAAAATATGAGTGAAGATACTAAATCTTGAAGTTTGTTGCATTTTAAAGTATGGAGTTTAAGTAAAAAAAAATAAATCTTTTTGACAACATTTGATGCTCCTTGGTGTAATTCAAGCTATAGTGTCAATCCTCTTTGATATCTTGTAAGGACCATATATCAGGGCCTAAGCTTCCTCCTCTTTCAAAACCTCATAGCACCCTTGATTGATAGAAACTTCAAGTACACCCATTCATTCACCTCAAACTCCAAGTCTCATTTCCTAACATCTGTATAATATTTCTGATGATTTTGCACTGTTTTCAATCCTTCTTGAATAATCTTCACTTTATCCATAGCTTGATGAACTTAGTCTGTGTAACACCCTTCTATTTGAAAGAACTAGAAATAGAAAGGAATCATTTTAGGAAAGATCAAATTTGGAATGTTTGGCAAGTTTTACGAAGTATAAATTTTGTGTAAACTTCAAACGACCATAACTTTCAGTAAAGAATGAGTTAGGAGTGATATAATATATTAAATGAAACGTCTTTAAATTATCTATCCAACGTGACCGAGATTGCTAATTTTGAGTTTGTATAAGGGAGATATGCCTGTTCGAAGTTGAGCTATCTATATAGGGAAAGTTAACTGGATTTTAAAGAGGTATTTGGTCTTCTCATTACCCAATTAACTAAATCCATTTTTAGAAACTTATTTGGGGTCTAAACTGTTTTTGTTCGGTTTATGCTTCATAAAATTACGTTAGGATTTTGAGAGAAGAGAAAAGAGGAGAAGAATCCAAGGATTCGTCGCGTTCTTGAAGTTTAGCTTGTGGATTTCACAAAGGGTTAATCCTTACGAGGTATGTTAGATCAAATAACGTTGGGTTTATTCACCCATGCACCAATCATGAGTTATTTCAACTATTTATGTTCTTGAAAATAGAGATATTGCGTTCTTGATGAATTTTGTTGAAGTTTCTACTGGGTTATTGATTGTTGAGTTGTTGAAGAGTTCTCGAGTTAGTTACATGAGATTTGAGGTTATTTTTGGATAATTCTTGTATACTTTTGTTGATTATTCGAATCTAAGTGGATGCGAAAGGAACCAATCGAATATAGAAGAATTAGGGCCGAAAAACAAACAAGAAAATTAGCCAAAAATCTATGGAAGAGCGGTGGGGTGCCGTACCACTCAGAATGGCCCACATAGTATTTAATAGTTTGGGATCTGGAGCGCCACACAACTCAGAGCGCCCCATCCCAGTTTTTGTAGTATGAGGTCTGGCGCCCGATGCCACTCAGTATGCCAGGGTCTCCAGGTCTCCAACCCTTTCCCACTTCTTTCCTTTTGAGTTTCCTTGAATCTATCTATGATTTCTTGTAACACCTCGAAAACTAGTAGATCAAACTAGAGCCAAAATCTAGGGTTCTATGGTATATTGTATAGAAAATAGAATCGTAGATGAGACTTTATGAGTTGAGATTAAGGAGTTCTATGGTTTGGCATTAAGGTATGAATAAGAACTAGTAGCCTAGATTAACTTTAGGAGGTTGGTGGTGCATAGGAAGGGAAACCACCAAGGCAAAAGGGCAACCACTAAGGCAAAAGGTTCACGACCAATGATGTAGTCCGTAGTTCGGAAGGAGTCACTGAAGGTGCCTTAGACACTTTGGAGGTCAGGACAAGAGGCCTAGAAACTGCCCGAGCTTACAAGGCAATTCACGAGCTGTTGGCTTGACCACAGCCCGTCAAAGTACCCGTGAAGGTGCCGTAGAATTTTAGGGTGGTTGAGGGCCAAGAATGGTTGGGGGATATACTGGTCTATGGACCACAGGCACCACCATGGACAATGGTTTCCTTCATAGATTGTCTAAGTGTCAGTGGTGCCTGGGATGAGGCTGTTAAGTGAGTGACGTTTGGGTAAATTCCTATTTGACTAGGTTTAAGTGGGCGTCGTTTGGGATGTCTTTTATTCACCCAATATGACTATTTTTAGTAATTAACTCCAAAGTTTAAGTCACTTTACATCAGACCCAATTCAAAACCCCAAATCACTCATCTCTCAAATATTTCTCTCTCTAACAGGAACCTCCATTGAAGAAGAAGCTAGGGTTGAAGCTAAGGTCAAAATCAAAGGCTACATTGCTTAAGGCTTGTGCTATGGAATTGTTTAAGGTATGTTAATATCTTCATATATGGGTTGTTCCACCCATAGAGTCCCCTATAATTCCCCCTAATTTGTGAAGAAGAACCTAATGAAGGTAGGGTTATTTCTAATGTATGGGTTTTAGGTGGGTATGGTTCCAAATGGTTGGATACTACTCATATACGATTAAATTAGTTTTTATTCATTATAATATGAAGAATTTATGTGAATTACTTGATTTACCCTAATTTTCAAAGTATGTGGGTTTTTGTCTTATGATGAGAAATTGATGATTCTTATTAGATTCTCTTAGATTGTTGTCATAAATGGGAATTATCCAAGATTAGTAATATGAGATCATGAACTAAATATACTTATATATGTACGATAAAATATGAATTGATATGATTAGAATTGGGACCTTTGATCAATGATGCTTAGGATTTGTTATGCATAATGCTTGTGACTAGTAGGTATTGTGATCTAGACTAGTATATGATTGTGGAGTAAAACATGAATGTAGGGATTGAATTCATAATGTTGATAACTAAGGCTTAAAGAGTATGTCTATTATGATGATATATATTGCATATATGTAGAATGTGAAGGGTTAATTACCTAAAATTAATCCTGCATTATAGAATAAAATAACGTGAAGTTGTGTCTTATGATTCCTTCATAGATAGTTAATTTATGTGGCTTGGGATGGTAGATCTCATAGTATCTTGGGATTGAGGAATTAATCTCTCCCAAGGTTTTATTGAATTAGCATTGATAGGGTGCTTTTTATGGTAGCTTGCATTAGTATAGACATGGAAACCTAGGATTGAGGGCCTATGCTCTTCTATGGGTATCTTGAACTAGCATGGTCAAAATGCTCTTCATGGTAGATTGATTCAATTAGGCCAAGACCATTCTATAGTAGCTTAGGATTGATACATTATACTCTCCTAAGGATAGTTTAGGATTGAGGATTTCTACTCCTCTAAGGATAGCTTGCATCTTAATAAGTGGTTGCATGGTGGCTAGGTTGGTATACTAGTATCCTTCATATGATAGCTTGGACGGTATGACATGATGTTTTCCATAGTAGATAGATCTAACATGGCAGTACGTTATTCTTTGATAGACTAGAATGAAAGATAGTTAGCATTGAGTAAGTTAGTCTAAAAGAGTACTTAGTGTGAATGGTAGTATGGGATGCCATTCATACATAACATAAGTATGACTTGAAGATACTTATGGAGTGTCCTCTTATGTGATGTATGTCTAGCTTGGATAGTTTTTATAGATGTATTTCATGATATGATTGACTTTAGGTTGATAGTTCCTTGTCAAGGTGAAGATGGTCTACATTGACACCTAGAAATGGTAAATGTGAAGAGGGTGACTTCTAGATATGCTTAGTATGTGTGGTATTACGGGATGCGCCACATGCATTGCACAAGTGTGTCTTAAAGTTACTTAGGGGTGTATTGATCTTATGATATAATACCTAGGTCTTAAATACGAGGGTGGACTATGATAACGAATGACCAAAACGACGTACTTAGCTTAAGCAGTATTATGGGATGCTACCTTGGCCTTGTACAAGTATGCTTGATGGTGGCTTATGAAGTGGTTCACTTGAATATTAAAGACTATGGGTTGAATTTGAACTTATGATTATGCCTCATGTTGACTTATGATATTATGATGATTATCCTATGATCATGTTATTGTCTCTTATGCGTATGTCTTATGTTGACCAACCGTATAAGATGTTTCTATTGGTATGTTAGCTTTTATACTTGGTACATCTTATACTAATGCATATTTTCTATATTCAAATAAAATGCAGGGTGTTGGGAGATTGAGTTGCTTGGAGGCTAGAGTCCTAAGTGCAAGAAGACTGAAGATTGGTGAGTCCTCATAGCTTCGAGGACAAACCCCTTATGTTTCAATTATGTCTTTTTCTTATGCTCTAAGAGTTTATCTGGGCTGAGTCCTAAGACTTCTATTCACGTTATTCCTAGATGGTTTGAAACAATCTTGTTAGAAAGACTTTCGCTATTATGAATTGCTTTTAAACTCTATGTTAAATGAAAGTTTTGAATTCTCCCGTTTTTCTATGATTTTATTTTATGAGAAAATTAAGGGCTTGTATGCGACATGATACGTCCAAACTTACACTTCAAACAAAAAGTGTAAATGGTCACTGTGAATTTAAAAAACTCAACTAGAGTTGAGGTTGATCCCACAGAGAATAACTTTACAAATATTGTTTTACTATCGCCTTTACCAGATTGTTGTTACTATTTCCTAATGAATTAGACAGAAAGTAAAATAGGGTATGAATGACAAGTACCAATTTACAACATAAGACCAAAATTAACAGTTTTGGTGCATGAACTTCAACTATGTATGAGTTGTTGAGTTGATTAAGAGAAACCAGGTTAGTGTTCATTATGACGACAACTATGAAAATCTTCTGCAATCTCAGGTTTAAGCAATTATAAATTCACAAAGCTCAACGAATAGACTTTATCTAATGCTTCTCAGCTTTATTAGATAATAATCATTTATATCCTCTCAAACTACAAATGATTCTTGCATTAATAACTCGCTTAGATGGACATGAAGATAAAGTTATCTTCTCTCAAACTTTAACTTAGCTTCAATTATGTATGTATATTGAATGCTTTTTCCTAACAAGTGTTTTTCTCTCGAATAATCATTTGATACAGTCTCATCTAAAGTGTGCACACCTTAGACCAAATTAAAATCAAAAGCTTTAAACTACAGTATGTAAATAAAGAATGCTTTACGCTTGTTTTACAAATTCAGATTCATAGTATCATTATATATTCCACACATCTGGTCAAAATATTTAGTGCTTCATAATTCCACATATATAGCAATTAACAAGAATTGATAACATAATTCTGAATATTTATGAAATAAATTTGCAACTCAAAAACCACATTGATAATCTAAGAATCGAACTTCTTTTGTCACAAAGTAATTTGAAATCTAGAAAATCCAAAACTATCGAGTGCTGTCTTTTCTTGCTTCGTAAAATTTTGATGATAATGAAAAACAAAACAAAAACGACCTAAATAAAACCCAATAAAATATTTTAAAGAAACCTAATAGAACTAGGAATGCATTGTCGAGCTCCTTCAGGGCCACCATCACGTCCCGTGAAAGGTTTCACGGTTCGTAAAGTCTTCCGTGGTCTTACCTTAGAGTCTCCCAAGATTCGATCTTCTAATCAGCTTCTGGAGTTTGCTTGACGAACTGGACCACGGATCGTCAAAGTGATTATGGTCTGTGATATTGTCCGTAGTCATGCCTTCACTTTCGCAAATTTCGACTTTCAACATGTTCTCTGGAATCTTGTTCACGAAATGAACGACGGATCATCAAAGTGATTACAATCCGTGAAGATGTTTGTGGTCTTCACTTCAAATTTCTCAAACTCCAGACATTTACACTACTCTCTGGAATTTGTTCACCAGCTGGACCACGGGCCGTCAAAGTGATCACGATCCGTGAAGTTGTCCTTAGTCTTCATTTCAACTTTCAAATGTGGGTCTTCTAAATCCATCTACTGCAACCACATTCACGGTCACTCTCACGGTCCGTGAAGTGGACCACAGACCATCAAAATTGTCGTGATTGTTACTTTTTATATATCTACCTGACCCTTCCTGCATCATCAACAAACACATCAAATCATACAAAATACACTCGATTCTAGTATTAGTTCCTTGTTTTTAAGCATTAACTGTACTCGGATATCATGATACATCAATACCCTTAACTTAGAACCATTACTTGCCCTCAAGTAATGAGATTAACAATCTCCCTACTTCTCAAAATGTTTTCAGATTGTTGACAATATGCAGCAGCTATTTTCAGCAAATTTTGTATCTCAATTCTCTGAATCTAACACGTAAGGATCTATATATGACATCTCATTACTTACAGTCAATCATGCCTATGTCTGTGAGTTATCAATTTACTTAATCCACTCTCAAATGCAATCAAAGTGTACTCATGCCAAAGAAGTTTCTGGCTCAGAATGGTTGGGACTGAGTACTACTCTCACGCTCTAAAAAGTTTTTATAGCACTAATATCAACTACTATAGGCTTTCCCTCATTTTCTACAATCTATTTTTCAGAAAATTGGAATAGGAACACTGCAAGGCTTTTATTGACTTGTAACATAGACTTGGGGCTAGGGAAAGTATATTTGGATGTTTGGTTTTGTTAGTGACTAATCCCTTGGTTTCCCAAAGTTTTGTTTTCTTAATTCCTTTTCTAACTTGAATCTTTTATTTTCTTTCTTTCTTTTATTCCAGCAGCCACATTAAACCCTTTTTTTGTTTGCTTTTTATACACCACTTTGAATTTCAGCTTGCTGGTTGAACTATCTTTTTCCTGTTCGGGTTGCACTCACTCTCGACTTATTTTAGCCTGAGTTGTGAGAATGTACTTTTTGGGTAAACCAAAGTTATTAACTGTTTTGGGTGAGAGTAAAATTCTATTCCAGGCTTAAAATGGGTTCAAGTGGTGGCTTTTTGTTTGGTTCTTTTTGTTCCGACTTTTACAAGATTATAACAAAAATAGCCTACTGATCCTTTCCTATCCAACTCTCATTGGTTCCAAGCAAGACTACTTAGTCAAGTTTTAGTTTCTGCTCATAGTGCTAGACATCAATAAACACTCACACACACTTACACAATGATTGGATTAACCAGTTTCTTAATTCACTCATTTATCATGCAAACTCAGCAATGTTCAACAAGTGAGCATCTAAAATGTCATATAAAGATCCTAACTTTCAATCCCATTCAGAATCAATTGTTCATCTTGTTTCCTAGTTTGCAGCTGCATATCTCAATCTACTATGATAAAAACAACTCAAAAGACGGAGACAACCTCCATATGCTAACAACTATGAAAGGTTTCTCAACCACCCCCTCCCTACTAGAAAGGAATTTCCCCCAAAGTCAATATAGCATGATATACATAAAGGTCTATGAGGAGGGGTTATACCTACGACGCTCTAGGCATCGGTCTTTGGCTCAGCGATGAGCCTGCTCAGAAATGAGCAGTGTACTGGGTACATCAGACACCTCAGTGATGGGTGTTGTACCTTTAGTCTGGGTAGGTTCTCCACTTCCAGATGCGCCATCTAACATAGCTTCTTGTTGTTCCTTTTCACGAGTTGCTCGTTCCCTTTCAAACCTCTGGGATCTTACGAGCTTTCTTCTATACTTATTGTGCTTCGAGTATTGGGTTAAGTTGAGTGTCCTGTGCAAGGTCATGAGCCTTATGCTTCCGCTTTATGTATTTCGCGATCGGTACTTCTCCCCAAACTTCATTTGTGGATTGAACTAGAGGGTTCCTGATTCAGCATCTGCATCAGAGACTCAGGTAGTTCATAAGCAAGAAGCTATACTGACTGCTTGTATAAATTAGCAATATGAGATTACAGTTCAGCCAATTGGGCTTTGAGATCATCAGTCTCTATTTGACTGGCAACCAGGAATTGATCTTGCAGTATATTTTCTATACCGTGCAGTCTCTCTTTAAGCACCCACAAATCTTTCCGGACCTGACTAGTGATCTCCTTCTTCGCAGCAGATACTTTGGTCTCAATCATTTAAGGAATCCGGCGGACTATATCATCTGCTAATGCTCTAGTTTGGCATTGGTCTGCAATCAATTTCTTAAAAAAACTATAGTAATAGTCACAAAAGTACTTGAAGGCTGAACAATGGAGGTTGCGTATGGTGCTTCTGTGGAAGTTTGAGATGACTCTCCTTGCTCGGGCACTCTGTCATCCTGTGGCAATTCTAACGAAACCTACAGAACAACATCCAAACCACCTATTGCTGTAGATTTAACACCAAACAGGTGGTTTTCCAAATCTTTTATCTTCGACACCTGAATGATTCTAGATGCCTCACGCAATCGATCAACCATGCAGTTTGGAGGAATCTCTGTTTGGTGACATAATTTCCCTATCAAACAAGGGAAATGAAATGTCGCTCTCTTATTTAGGGCACTGTCTCTCATTTCAATTGCTATGATCCTCCCTATTTACTGGGTAACCACTCAGTAGACAAGATTCAAGTGAAGCATGGGAAGGGGAAAGGGTGTTATCATTTGCCATTGGTCGCAATTGTGACCGAACAACAACCCACCACACTTTAGTTGGGTAAGTCAATGTAGCTTTAGCGATGGTTAGTGGAATGGTAATGACCCAACTTTTATTTTCCCCATCTATTGCAATCTGCTTGGCGATCCAATGTAACACCTTTTCTCGAGACGCCTGATCTTCCATGTTTGCTGCATTGGTAATCTCATGGTGTTTCCCTTTAAAGAGGCCCACTGATGGTGGAGCAATATATTTTGGTTCATGCAATATTCAGTTAATAGAAGTGTCTGAATTATCAATGGATTTGACTCTAACAATGATTGACTCAAGGGGACCTAGTGTAGTAGCAAACTCCTTCTGCCTTCGTTTTGTAGTTTCAGCAGCAGCAGCAAGGTTCATCAAAGTGGCTGCATATGATGTTTAAAACTCCTTTATCAGGTGACTGGAGCAATTTTCGGTGCATTATCCATCCACTCAAACTTGGGAAATTAAAACGTCTGGTAAATATCAGAAAATTCCTTCATATCACTGATCACCACACTAAATTCAGGAAAAATAACACTGTTCTTGAAGTTGCCATTCTTGTTCACAATTCCTCTATGGAAGAATTCTTTGGGGCGGTCATAGTCCACATAGTACAGTAGCATGCAATGAGTTGTTTCCACCGATCTAGATGGGGTTCTTGGGCATGCACATACCGTACAATAGTCCTTTCATCTGTGAGTATCTCATCCAGGTCTCTTTGATGAGAAGCTGCATGAGCTGCTATTTTAGGTTCTGTATGTGTTGTCGGAGATGAAGTGTGAGAGTCCTTCTGATACTTTTTTCAGCTGCAGCACTGCCCCCTGAGTCATTGTTCACATTGTCACCAGAGTTGTCTTCATTACGGCCGTGTGCAGAGAGTGACTGCTAGCAGTTTCAACATTCTCAGAATTACTTCCCTCTTCTTTAGAATTAGAGGGAGTGTTCTGGAGTAGGCTTTGTTGGACTTGTGATAGTATCCATAGGTGAATGTTGAGCCGGAGTGACATTTAAGTGAACCTCAGACCCACTAGCTTCAGATGCGGCATGTCCCTCATATTGAGAAGCTGTAGGGGGCAGGCCTGTTGGCATTCTTCATTCTTGGTCGTCATGGCATTTTACCAGTTTATATGTCAATTCTTAGCATGAGTGAAAATAAGTGATACACTATCAGGTACTCAAACTTTCTCTGTGTTTAACATCATTGTGACGCCTTGTCTTAAGAATGAAGCACCCAATCTATCATCGTGAAGTCTAACGGCATCAACACAACATACTATGAAATATTGAAAATAGAGTAATAAAATAAAATAAAATAAAATAAAAACTTTGAAACTATCCAAGACTTTTTTCACGAGCCATGGAGTGAGCCACATACCGTGATGTCCTACGTGAGAACTGTGGAAGAATCAATGTATAAGGGTTCCCTAAGATTAGTTGCTAAGGCATGTTCACGGACACGTTCTCGATCCGTGGAGTTAATTGCGGGCCGTGATCTTGTCCGACAACTCACTTTACCCTCAATGTGTCATATGCTTGGTCCACGACAAGGTTCACGGTCCATAAACACTTCTACGATCCGTGAAGTCTTGCGTGGACTCACCATTCACAAGTTTCACGTCACTGACACCTCTATTCTGACATAACCCACTCATTCCAACATTCTTGAATCCTAAAGAAAACACTAAACAAGGATCATCGTTTGAAGCCTCACTTTGATCTACCTTACCCAGACCAAAATTCACTTTCCTCACCCCAAGCGATTATCTAATATTATTCAACTCTCGTACACCAAGGTAGTCAATACAAACATCAACAATCATCCTATTACTACCATATTTAACCAAGAGAACAATTATAGAAGAACATTATCAAATCATAAAAGGGGGTCAAATACAGGAAATTCAACTTACTTGGGGGATTCATGAACTTCACACTTAGCAATTGCAATATCGGTTTCATGACCAAAACAACCGATTTAAACTACTTGAGTGAGTGGAGTTTGGTCGGAGTGTTGGGGGAAACTGTTACAGAGAAGAAAATGGAATAAAACAAGAGGAAAAAAAGGAAAGGCATGATCTGGGACCCTAAATACGTTGCAATCTTTGATGGGTCCAGTCGGGGCGGGTTGGGTTAAGTTAATTTCATTCATGAACAACGGACCGTGAAATATCCCATGAAAGTCATCACGAACCGTCAAAGTTACCGTGGAAATAACTTTGTTGATGATACTTACCTGGGACAGATGACGAATCGTAAAGTCCCCCATAAAGAGTTTAATGGTTCATAAACCTGCATGTAGAAAAATACTTTTTACTCATTTAGTTTCACTAAGATTCACGATAGGTGTAAGGGGTATGTATACATTATTACAGACCGTAAACCCACCCGTGAACCTTTTTAGTTTCTTTCCAATAGCCTATTTGTATGATCCTCAACTCGACGGACCATGAAAGCGCCCGTGAAGTGCACCACGGTCTGTGAGGTCCCCCTTCATATGCAAATTGCACCAACTCTTCTACACTTTTTTTAACTAAGACTTCCTACACATGTAAGCACCCATTAACTCTGTAAACTAAACTAAAATAAAAATAAATGAAAAAAATACCTAAATTAAGACATCTCGGGTTGCCTCCCAAGAAGCTCACATTTTAATGTCGCGGTGCAGTGCAACTTACTTGATTACTTAGACTTTATCAAGCATGCATTCTTCCACTATCTTGGCGTCTTCATGGACACCTAGATCTGCCTTGATTCTTTGTCAATTTGAGTTAAACCTCTCTTTTCTCATTTTCAATCTTAACAACTTTAGATTGAAATACTTGTGTGACCCTAAAGGGACCCGACCATTAAGATCTCAGTTTTCCCAAAAATAAACTCAATATGGAATTGAACAACAGCAACCAAGTCCCCAGGAGATAAACTTCGTTTCTCAATGTATTTATCATGGTATTAATTCATTTTCTCCTTATACAATGTTTATCTCTCATAGGCTCTCAGATGAAACTCATCCATCTCATTTATCTTATCTAATCTTAAATTTGCTGTTTTACTCCATTTGAGATTCAAATTCATTACTGCCCAGAGTGCACTATGCTCAAGCTCGACAGGAAAGTGACATGATTTCATAAACACCATTTGATATGGAGACATGCCAATAGGTGTCTTAAAATCTCTCTAGTATGCCCATAATGCATCATCGAGCTTTCTTTCCCAATCTGTCTGGTTAATATTTACTACTTTGACAAAAATTGCCTTGATTTCTTTGTTAGACTCTTCCACTTGGCCGCTGGTGTGTGGTGATACGGTGTGGCTACTTTGTGTTGTTTCACCTCATACTTGGTCAGAAGCGCACCAAACACTTTGTTTCAAAAATGAGAATCACCATCACTAATAATAGCTCTAGCTATTCCAAATCTTACAAAAATGTTCTTCTTTATGAACACAACCACTCTCTTTCTGTTATTCTCAAGTAATGCTACAACTTCCACCCATTTGGATAAATAGTCCACTGCTACTAGGGTATAATTTTGTCTGTATAAAATCATAAAGGGGCCCATGAAATCAATTCCCCACACATCAAATAATTCTACCTCCACAATGGGTGTCATAGCTAACTCATGATGCCTTGATATGACTCATTTCCTTTAGCATACATCACAACTTTGTACCAACTCAACTGCATCCTGGTGAATAGTTGGCCAGTAATACCCACACTAAAATATCTTATGGGCTGTTAGAGCTCCACCATGATGCCCACCTACTGGAGAGAAATGGCAGGCTTGTAGAATAGGTAGAATTTCAGCTTCTAGAGCACACCTCCTTATTATGTTATCAACTCATACTCTATACAAATATGGCTCATCCTAAAAATACTTAATTATATCATGTAAGGACTTTTTCTTTTGTTGATATGACAGCCCCTCAAGTATAAAGTCACTAACTAAGAGATTAGCAAAATTAGCAAAGTAGGGAATGGCATCAATAGTAGCAGCCAATACTTGTTCATGTGGGAAAGCAACATCATTTCGGGCTCACTGTGTTCTTTCTTTGCAACTTTCAATTTGGAAAGGTGATTAGCTACCTTGTTTTCACAACCTCTTCTACCCTTTACTTCAAAATCAAATTCTTGAAGTAGTAGCACCCATTTGATTAACCTTGGTTTGGCATCTTTCTTGGACATGAGGTACCTTAGAGCAACACAACATGTGGGTACTATTACGTTGGAGCCCAACAAATATGCTCTGCACTTCTCAAATGCATACACTACAACCAATAGTTCCTGCTCAGTGACTTTGCAATTTTGTTGTGCTCCATTTAGGGACTTGCTAGCATAGTAAATCTGATGGAACATCTTATTGTGCTTTTGACCCAACATAACACCTAATGCAGTTCCACTGGCATCACATATCACTTCAAATGGTCGTGCCTTGTTTTGACCAATGATTACAAGTCGTGAGACCAGTTTCTATTTTAAGATTTCAAAGCCTTTTAGTCATCAAAGACAAATTTCACCTCCTTCTCCAAGAGTTTACACTTGGGGATGTTCGACTTTGGAGAAGTCCTTGATGAAATTCTTATAGAATCCGACCTTTCCCAAGAAACTCCGAACACCTTTTACATAAATTGGAGAAGATAATTTTTCAATCACCTGAATCTTTGCCTTGACGACTTTGATTCCTCTTTGCAACACTTTATGTCTAAGGACGATACCCTCTTTAACAATGAAGTGATATTTCTCCCAATTTAGCACCAAGTTGGCTTCCTCACATCTGTACAATGCCCTGCTAATATTCAACAAACAATCATCAAATGTGTCACCTATTACAGAGAAATCATCCATAAATACTTCTAGAGTGTCCTCAACCATGTCTGAAAAAATGGACGTCATACACCTTTGAAATGTAGTCGGTGCATTACACAATCCAAACGATATGCGTTTAAATAAAAAAGTGACATAAGGACATGTAAACATAATCTTTTCCTGATCTTCAAGAGCAAGGATATTTGACTGTAACCAGAGTATCCATCTAAGAAACAATACCAAACTTTACTTGCTAACCTGTCCAACATTTGGTTCATCAATGGCATAGGGAAATGATCCCTTAAGGCCCATTTGTTCAGCTTCCTGTAGTCTATGCATACTCGTCACCCAGTCACTGGTCGCTGTAGAACTAATTCATTCTTTGCATTCGCTACCACAATCATGCCTTCCTTTTTTTGCACACATTGCACTGGACCGACCCAGTGGCTGTCAGAGATCAGGTAAACCACCCCAACATCTAACCATTTGATTATTTTCTTTTTCACCACCTCTTGCATTGGTGGGTTCAACCTCCTTTGATGCTCAATAGTAGGTATGCGGTCTTTCTCAAGATGAATTTTGTGTGTGCAAATGCTTGAAGGTATTCCAATTATATCGGCAATGGTCCAATCAATGCTTTTTTAAACGGTTGAAGCACTCTAACCATCGTCTATACCTGTCCTTCATTTAAATCTACAGCCAATACCACAGGTAATGTGTTTCTGGTACCCGAAAATACATACCTGAGGTGACTGAGCAACTGTTTCAAACCCAAAACTTGTGGTTCTTCAATGGAGGGTTTAGCTGGAGGATTTGGTTTGTTTTTTAAATCCAAGTCTAATTTCTTGGGAGCATAAGAATGTACTCCCATACCCTGTAAATCATTTACAATTTCTACATAATCAGACAGGAAATCAACATCAAAGTTCATCAGCATAACAACTAATATTTCAACAACTATCCTCTCTTTTATGGGTGGCCTCAAGTCATCATTAGTGACAACTTCAATTACAGATATCACTTCCATCTCTTGTGGTTGTTTCATTGATGTGCGTATGCTAAACTTGAGCTCCTATGAATTGAGTCTAAACTTCAACTCACCTTGCTTAACATCAACAAAGGCTCTTCCCGTAGCCAAAAACGGTCTTCCCAGAATTATGGAAACTTTAAAGTCTATTAAACAATCCAAAATAACAAACTCTTTTGGGAGGATAAATGTATCTACTTTTTCCAATACATCATACAAGATTCCCACTGGTCTCTTGACTGACCTGTCAGCCATCATCAACGTCATTGTTGTAGGTTTTTGTATTCCCAAACCCAACTTCACATAAATGGCTAATGGCATTAGATTAATACTAGCCCCCAGATTAATACTAGCCCCCAGATTACACAATGTTCTTGCAAACTTGATTGACCCAATGGTTCATGGGATTTTAAAAGCACTAGGATCTTGTTTTTTCTAAACCAAAAATCTTGTTGCAATAGAACTACAATGATGCACCTCGTTAGAAAAATCAAGACTTACAACTCTTTTCTTGGTAACCAAGTCTTTCATAAAATTGGCATATCCTGACATTTTTTCAATAGCTTCTACCTGCAGGATATTTACTAAAAGTTGCTTCAGCATGGTGATGAACTTTGTAAACTTCCCATCTTCAACTTTCTTTTTTAGTCTTTGAGGAAAAGGAGGAAGAGGTTTAGGAATATGTTGTAACGACAATTTTTTCGAGATCTCTATCTCTTTTACTCCTGCAAGAGTTGCTCTGTTCTGGATTTCCTCCAAGTAATCTACATGTGTACTCACATCCTCATCTGTGCCAGCTTTCTCCTTAACTTGTTCATCCTTGGTATCTGCAGAATTTTTCTTAGATAACACTTTACCACTCCTAGTAGTGATGGCCATGCAGTGTCCATCCTTTTATGAATTTTGAATGGTATCACTTAGTATTGAAACATTATTTCTCTGATTCAAAGATGCTGAGAGTTTCCCCAACTGTTGCTTTGTTTGCTTAATAGAGATGGTGTGACAGTCTACCAAATGACTCATGCTTGAAAAATTACCCTAATTTCCTTGACTCCTGCATCTTTTGATTCATCCTTTTGAAGCACTTTGTCCATCATGTCTTCCAACTTAGATCCGCTAGAATTACCATTTGTTCGTTCTCTGTTGCATGGGGGCATATACACACCACTATGATCCTTTATGTACCCAACTCTATCTTTCCAGTTTCCTTGCTCTCTATTTGGTGGTCTATTATACTGACGATCTTTGGTGTTGTTCCGACCTGTATTTCCAGAATTGTACCCTTGATGTCCAGAGTTATAATTTCGAAAACCTCCTTGATTTCCCAAGTAGTTAGCTTCATCATCAATGTCAATGTCCTTATCTTCATACATGTTTTGTTATCCCACAACATTGACTTTTTATGACTTGGACAAAGTATGCTTTGTCAGCAAATCAATTTGAGTTCTTAGATGTGCCATGTCATGATCCTTTCTTGTTTCCTTTTTCTCTGTTCAGCTTACATCTCATATGTATACCCTAGTTCCCCTACTTCTTTATCTCTAGTGTACCAAGCCCTATTGTTTTTGGAAACTTCATCCAACGACTGCATTTTTTCTGCAAATGGTTTCCTCATAAAAGAACCTCTAGAAACTTCATCAACAACAGGTTTAGTCACATAATTGAGGGACCTATAGAAAGCTTGTTTAAGATGCCTATCAACATTATGAGGATTACTGGGTCTTGTTTGACAAATCCCCACAGTTTGTTGAACATATCGTGCAACATCCATTTCATCCTCTAGGCCAATCTTTGTCTTTGAGCCTCTAATTCTTGAGCATTGACCGTCTTGGATAGTTTTTTCTGGAATTCTATATCGTTAAGAAGCAATGTGGCTCACTTACTTCTAGTAGGGGGTATGATTTAATATATTTATCTGTAATAGATGAAAAATAACTCAAGTAAAATTAGGAAATTATAACTACAAGTCGAATACAAGTAATGGTGGCAAATGGGAAGGTTGGGTCAAATGTGGGCGGGTTGAAAATGGTTAAATATATAATGGGTAATTATTCAACCCGCCCATATTTGATATGGGTAAAAATGGGTTGGGTAATATACTAGTTCACCCATAATTCATGAATAAATAGTTCGTTACTTAAGAATTCAGTATGGAGAAAATAATTTAGTCTTTTTTAGATGATATCTGTTGAAAATGCTTCATTTAGTTTTATTTTATTATAAAAGTAAAAAAAAACTATAAAAAAAATTCGGGGGGTGGGGGGATGATGGCTGGGGTGGGATAGGTCCTGGGTAGGATGAAAAAAAATAAATATTTGGAATTGAAAATATTTTTTAAAAATAAACTTAATTTTTTGGGGTGGGGGTGATAGGGAGACGATGGTAGGGATGAAAAAATGAAATTTTGAAGTTGAAAATATTTTTTTAAAATAAACTTAAATTTTTATTTTCTTTTGGGGTGGGGGTGAGGGGGGTGTGTGGGGGTGGGTTGGAGGGGGGGGGGGGTCGGGGTGAAAAAAATAAAATTTTGAAGTTCAAAATATTTTTAAAAAAATAAACTTTAACTTTTTTTGGGAAGCGTGGGGTGGAGGTCGAGAGTTGAAATTTTAATAGGGACCCGTATATGAAAAATTTGAAAAACCGCTTCTAAAACTTGGTAACATAAGGTTTTTTGAAAACTTGGAGAAAACTTGCAATACCCATATTTGACCCGTAGTTTACCCATAATATACCCATATTTTAATGGGTAAAATATGGGTATAATCCCAAATATTATCCATATTTAAAATCACTTTTTCAACCCATATTTGATGGGCTATTTGGGCGGGTCAGTGAAAAATGGGTTGCCAGCACTAAATACAAGCTAGTAAAAAACTCCTGAATTTAAATTCCCCGATAGCGGCGCCAAAAATTGATACATCCAAAATTACACTTCAAATAAAAAGTGTAAACGGTCGCTGCCAATTTATAGAACTCAACTGGAGTTGAGGTCGATCCCGTAGAGAATTTCTTTACAATTATGTTTTACTATCGCCTTTACCCAATTGATGTTACTATTTCCTAACGAATTTATATAGAAAGTACAATTGGGTATGAATGCCAAGTACTAATTTATAAACTTAAGATCAAAATTAACAGGTTTGGTGCATAAAATTCAACTATGAATGAGTTATTCAATTGATTTGTTTCATTTTGACGACAACTAAGAAACTCTTTTGCAATCTGAGCTCCAATAAAATATAAATTTACAAAGCTTAGCGAATAGGCTTTATCTAATGCTTCTAAACCTTATTATATAATAATTATTTATATCCTCTCAAACTACAAATGATTCTTGCATTAAGAACTCACTTAGATAGGCATGAAGATAAAATTATATTCTCTCGAACTCTAGCTTTAACATCAATTATGTAAGTTGATTGAATGCTTTTTCCTAACTAGTGTTTTTATCACCAACAATCACTTGATATAGGCTTGTCTAAAGTGTGCACTCGTTAGACAAAATGAAAATAAAAATATTTAACCTACAGTATGTAAATAAAGAATGCTCTACGCTCGATTTACAAAGTCAGATTGACAGTATCATCGTAGATCCCACACACGTAGTCAAATTATTTTGTGCCTTATAATTCCACATATATAGCAATTAAAAAGAATTGATAACATAATTCTGAATACTTATGAAATAAATTTGCAACTCAAAAACCACGTTGATAATCTAAGAACCAACTTCTTTTGTCACAAAGTAATTTGAAATCTAGAAAATCCAAAACTATCGAGTGCTATCTTTTCTTGCTTAGTAAAAGTTTGATGATAATGAAAAACAAAACAAAAACGACCTAAATAAAACCCAATAAAATAATTTAAAAAGAAACCTAATAGAACTAGGAATGTATTGTCGACCTCCTTCACGGCCACCATCACGTCCCGTGAAAGGTTTCACGGTCCGTAAAGTCTTCTGTGGTCTTCCCTTAGAGTCTTCCAAGATTAGATCTTCTAATCATCTTCTGGAGTTAGCTTGACGAACTGGACCACGGATCGTCAAAGTGATCATGGTCCGTGATATTGTCCGTAGTCTTGCCTTCAACTTTCACAAACTTTGACTTTCAACATGTTCTCTAGAATCTTGTTCACGAAATGAATGACAGACCATCAAAGTGATTACGGTCCGTGAAGATGTTTGTGGTCTTCACTTCAAATTTCTCAAACTCTTGAAATTTACACTGCTTTCTGGAATTTGTTCACGAGCTGGATCACGGGCCATCAAAGTGATCACGGTTTGTGAAGTTGTTCGTAGTCTTCACTTCAACTCTCTTCAATGTAGGTCTTCTTAATTAAACTATCGCATCCCGAAACCACACCCTAAAAGATATGGGCAATCTTGGATTGTAACCAGCATACTTGACCTCTCGGAGGTCTTGTACAAGCCCTTACATATCATTCATCGCATATACATAATGAAAAGTAGTGGGGGGAATTAAAACTTTTTACAAAAATATCATAGTCTTTAAAAATATCTTTCATATAAAGTCATAGGAAATATTAAGTCTCAATCTCATCATCTTAAGACACAAGAGGGACACGACGCATACTTCAAAATATAGAATTATTTAATATATTACAAAACTTCAAATGGAAAACATAAAAGACATCTATGTCCATGAATCAAGTGAGGACATACTTTGACTTCTCTTGAACGATTCTACATTCCAAGTCTTCACTTCCCAAAAGCTCCTCACCTACCAACAACAATAGAGATAGATAAAAGCATGGATTAGTACAACCACATGCACTAAGTATGGAATAATGCATAAAAGTCATGAAAACGGACATTTATTTGAAATATGCATATTTTCATTTAATAATCATATAATAATCATAATAACAACATTTAACAACTAGGAAACACATAAGATAACATTTAAATGAAATATCATAATTTTTGAGTCACTTTACAGTGAACCCATTTCACTGTACAGTGAAGTGCTTCACTGTTACAGTGAAGTGCTAAACTGTTACAGTGAAGTGCTTTCCTTTCCATTTAGCACTTCTTAGCATGTAGTATCCTCACTAAAAGCTATCCTAATACCTACTTAAGCAACACAAATAGAGACTGCCCATACAAACTCCCTAAGCATACGTAACTGACCCTCAAGAACACCTATAATAAGTCACATACACACTGACAAGACATCAAAGTATCAACACATAGATAGCATGATATGCTTCTTCCAAAGTCTATCAAAAGACTTACTTAAGAATATCAAGAAGATAACATCCATGATTGACCTTTTCAAGTCTACCTAAGGCTTAGATCATATCCACCTAATCAACATCTTCCCTAACTAGAGTCATTTAAGACTCATCTAGGTAAGGTACGAAGTGACCATTCCTCTGCCCCCTTCACACCTTAACTAGACAACCATTAACTACTCTAGATAAGAACTTATTCCATTAACATACTTTGTTACTTAACTTAAGTCATTATATACATTAGTTCATTTAGGAGACATTTAACACATAAAGGACATTCAAGTAATGGTCTTGGACAAGACTTAGGAACTCCCAATAACACCTTCAAAGCCTATTGTGCAATATCTAGATAGAGTACCATACCACCACCTAAACTTCATAGAACTTCTTAATAAATGCTAATAGGTATTCCTTATGATGAGAATAGGCAATAACTGACATAGACTATGATATCAAGACATGGAATCCGGAATTCTATCGTAGTCTGATGATGTTGTTCTACTTGCCAATGGTATAACTTAGACACATCCCATGTAGGCACATGGTTAAGGAATATGAAGGGCATGCTTTGTAATCTAGTCTCACTCTTTAACTAGAACTAATTACCTTATCATACTCACTCGGTGCTAGCCTTCTTTCTCATAGAGTAATTTACACTTAAGGTTCACATAAAAGGGTTCCATAACAAGTTCACAACCCAATCACATTTACCCTACCAAAGAAAGGTCCACTAGGGATACCTCACAATGGTGACAAGAAGCTCATGATGACTTTCCTAAGGATTAATATGATGTCGTTCCAGAGAATTAACCTTAAGTCTATCATTCCTTTACTTTGAAGGATACCATTTAACGCTTTCTACTTCAACATTCATAACATTACACTAGGTCAAGGTTTTCACATAAAAGACTCTCTTAACATCATTTAAGGTCTGATGTCATCATTGCATACTAGACTAAGAGATTTAACACCCTAATTCAAGCCATCACATAGTCATATTCATATACATCAAGTAAGGGACACAAGTTAACCAAGACAAGAAAACATATACTTCACTTTAACTCATAATACATGTCATTCTAGAAGCACATAGAAATAACCCTTAACATCTTCAAGTCATCTTATATACTATCCTATCAACATAATAATGACCATCATAGACTCATATAGTCAAGTAGGAATTACATACATCAACCCTAAGACTACAAACACAAAGCCACATTCATAGTGTAATATGATCACCTACATAACATGAATAGAAGAACACATATATGACTTCACATGTATATAAATATGGTTAGGACTCACATAATCAACTATACTAATAGCCATATTACTTCAAGTAGTTTTCTGACAAGGCCATGATTATCATATTGCATAAAGTAACGTCGAAGGCATCATCAATTTTCAAGTAAAACAAATAACACTGCCATAATAAGTGGAACAAACCAACCACAATAGAATTGTAGTGTAATTAACAACAAATAAGTAAATAGGGCATCCTACCACCACATCATCCTTAACACCTCAATCCAATGCCAAATCACCCAATTTGATACCACAAAGCCCTTACCTATGACCATAACCAATAATTCAACATAATTGTATCTATATTCATGAAAGTAGGTTAATTCAATGTAAATTAATAAATCTATTACAACCTATATATCAATTATATACAATTATTACATCATTAGATAGCCCATAGAAATCTACACCGTAATTCATATACTTTAGGTCAATATCAAGTAACCCATAACTTAGTAAAAAACTAGGGTTCATCCAATTCATGGGTTCATAGGTAATTTAGGTTAAAATAATCAATACAATATAAATTAAATCATTATCCAATGTTTATAAATCATTAATGCAAGAACCCATGTTAGAAAAATGAAATTTGGACAATTCAACTTCAAAACTTTAGAAAACTTCTTGAGATTTGGGATCCTTGATGAAGAGAGTTTCAAGGATAAAAATCCATACCTTGATGAATCTAATTCTTAAATTTGATGAAGAATATCCATTCAATTCGTCACACCAAGGTCTTCCTTGACTTTGGAATTCAATGGAGTCTTAAGGAATTTCTAAGGGATTTTGGGGTTTTGCTTTGGAAGAATGAAATATTCTAAGTGTAAAAGACTTATATACACACTTAAAATACCCAAAAGACCCTTAAGGAACCTTCAATTCTCATATTTGGAAGTGGGGTGAAATTATAAGTTCACCTCTCATCTTATAGTGAACTGCACGCAGGGAGGCAGTCCACCAACGGTTGGCAGTCGACAAACTCAACATTGGTATTCTCGATCCAAAGACTAAGTCTCAATTGACGATAAACTAACAACGGGTCATCAATTGACCCAATGGTCATCCACTGCCTCCGTGGTTTGGGCTGTCTTGGGCAGCCTTGACACCTATTTTGTGTCCTTCCTCAAGGACCGTTGGTTGGTCTTTGGGGATGTTTGCCCGGACGTTTCCAACCCAAAAATGATCATATACGAGTTTATTACCTCACATATGAATTTAATCCAAAAAGAACACGTAAAACTCAATGAAATATGCTTAGACACACAAGGTCATTTCAACGAATATCTTTCAAACGTCATGGACGTTCTTGGACGTTTGACCTCCAAACTCCACAAAAAATGACACACTGCCTATATATGGTATAATAACTTATTTAAGGACCTTATAACCTCAAGAATTATACATAAAATCACAATGAGGCACATAGGTGACTTAGTCGTCGAACGTCTTAGATGTCCCTTGATGTTGCACTTCCAATGCACCTAAAATCCTAGACACTGCCTCAATACCATATATTATGCCTATTTAGGACCTTATACCATAATGAAAACCATTTTAGGCTCTAGTTCACCTAAGTCATTTTTGAGGTCTTACATTAACTACTGCAACCACATTCACGATCACTCTCACGGTCCGTGATGTGGACCACAGACCGTCAATATGGCCGTGATTGTTACTTCTTATATTCTTTTTTATATCTACCTGAATCTTCTTGAGTTATCAACAAACACATCAAATCATACAAAGTACACTTAATTCTAGTATTAGTTCATTTTTTAAGCGTTAACTGTACTCAAATATCACGGTACATCACGACCCTTCGGGGTCAAGTATTCTATGTCACGTCTAGAGGGTTCTCTTAGGGCATGAAAAACTTTTTTATCAAAGCATAATGTTTTTGGAAAATTTAGAATGTCACAAACCACGTCTTGTAGAGTCTTATTCATAGGTGTGAGTCATGACATATCTTTGAGTACGAGTCTATTTGATGCTTAGTAAAATGTATCACTTCTTCATTATTTTAGTCGTGACATAGAGTTTGGCTTTAGTAGGCCCTTGTGTAATGTTTGCCTATGGTTTTTCCAGGTTATGGCTAACACTAGGGAGAATGCTAGGAGGGAAGGAGAAGACAATGGGGATCAATATATTCCTCCCCAAGTACAAAATCAAGTTCCTCCTCAAGTTCCTTATGACCCTACAATTGGGATGTCACTCTAGAAGAGTTTAGGGCTTCCATGCAATTGTGGCTTAAGCCTTGATGGCATAGCAAAAAGAGAGGTGGTGGCTCCGAGAAACCCTATAGGGGAAATGAGTGCATATAGGATTGAGAGTTTTTGAGGATGAACCCTACGGATTTTAGTTGCACCAAGATGGAAGAGGATCCAAATAGGCTCATAGTTGAGGTTTATAAGACACTTGCTATCATGAGGGGTAACTTTTATGGAAAAATAGAGTTAGTCGCTTATCAATTGAAAGATGTTGCCCAAATTTCGTATGAGCAATGAAAAGATACTAGTCTGGTTGAGGCGGGTCCTATAGAGTGGGAAGATTTTAAATCGGCTTTCCTTGATAGGTTCTTTCTTCGAGAGATGAGGGATTCTAAGTTGGAGGAATTTATAAATCTTAAGCAAGGCAACATGAGTGTCAATGAGTATGCCTTGAAATTCACTCTTTTGTCTAAATATGCTTCATCTTTTGTAGATAGTCCTAGGGATTTGATAAATAGGTTCATGATGGGGGTGTCCGAACTAGTAGAAGAAGGTTTTCGTATGGCAATGCTTGTTGATGACTTGGATATCTGACGCCTTATGGTTTCTTCCCAACAAATAGAGGAGTTAATACTCAAGAAAGAGAGTGCTACGAATAAAAGAGGTCTAGTGTGGAAAATGATAGGTCCCACGGAGATGGTCATTCTAAGAATCGACAAAGTTTTTCCGAGGAAGGATATTCTAATACTCCTAAGTATACGGATGATAGGGTGTCAAACCCTAGGTCTCAAAGGGAAAAGTAGTGAGTCCTTATGGCCCATTTGTTCCAGGTGTGGTAAGAGGCATGAGGGTAAATATTTTGGCCGGTAGGGATGCTTGCTATAGGTATGGTGAAAGTATCAACATGAAGAATGATTTTCCTAAGGCAAAGGCTACTATAAGAGAGGGTAAGCAAGTTGCCCCTAGTGGTCTGGATGATGGTGCTCAAAAGAAGAATAAATTCTATGCTCTCCAATCTAGAGAATATCAAGGCTGATCTCCTCATGTCCCTTTTTGATATGTGCTTCTTGTTTGTTTAGAAAATTTCCAGATTTTTATCTTTATGACTTGCTGTGATGGACTTGATGTCGTCTTTGCTACGATTGATTTTAGGAAAAGCTTGTGTGGGATTACTCCCAAGGGGTCAGATAGTGTTCCTATTCCATAAGGTCTTTGCATGATTATATGATGCTATGCTTTCTTTATGTATGTTTACAAAGTTGTGTAGGTTTTGTTAGAATTGACGTAATTGCATTGTGTTTACCCTAGTAGTAGCATCTTGTGTCAAGGTGCATTTTAAGTCTCCATGAATTTAGGCTGAACATGTTGTAGCTAGGAGATGTTAGTTCCCTCTTGAGAAAGAGTAATATCTTTCTTACATGCACTTTGAGTTGCATTAGGTATGCCTAGTTCGGAATTGAAGTTTCCTTGGATGGGTGTGTGCATTTAGAAATAATGCATACGCGATGGGATGGTATTTTAGAGTTGTTACTTCAAGAAATTTTTAAGAAGGTCATTTGAGGACAAATGTTACCAAGGGAGAGATATTATAACACCTCAGGAACTAATAGACTAAACTAGATCCAAAAGCTAAGGTTCTACATTGTGTTGTATGGAAAATAGAGTCGTAGATGAGACTTTATGCGTTGAGAATGAGAAGTTCTACAGTTTAGAATGAAGGTATGAATTATAACAAGCAGACTAGTTATTTTTAGGAGGTTGGTGGTGCATGGGAAGGGCAACACCAAGGCAAAAGGGCAAGCCTAATACAAAGGGCCAAGGCTGCCCAACCTTGGTATCTACTGCCCAAAGTTCACGACCAGTGGTGTGGACCAAGGTCTGTGAAGGGGTCCTTTAAGGTGCCTTAGACACTTGGGAGGTCAGACCAAGAGTCCTAGTCACTACCCCAAGCTCACGAGGCAATTCACAAGCCGTTGGCTTGACCACGGCCCGTCAAAGTGCTCGTTAAGGTGCCTTAGAGTTTTAGGGTAGTTGAGGGACAAGAATGGTTGGGGGAGCTACTGGGGCATGGATCACGGACACCACCAGGGACCTTGATTCCCTTCACGGACTGTCTAAAGGATAGAGAGTGGTATCCCAAGTTCTCTAAGTGTGAGTTTTGGCTCCATTCTGTGGCATTCTTAGGCCACATTGTTTCCGATGATGGAAATAGAGTTGATACCCAAAAAATAGAGGCAGTGCAGAATTGGCCTAGACCCATATCTCTAACAAATATTAGACATTTCTAAGGGTTGCCTATCTATTATAGAAGGTTCGTAGAGGGGTGCTTATCTGTTTCTTTCCTTTTGATCAAGTTGACTCTGAAAACAATAAATTTTCAATTGTTTGAAGCTTGTGAGAAATGCTCTAAGGAAATGAAAAAGTAGTTGACTACTACCCACCATTAACCTTACTAGAAGGTACTCAAGGTTTTGTTGTATATTGTGATGCGTCTAGAGTTCGTTTGGGTTGTGTGTTAATGTTGAATGGTAAAGTTATTGTTTATGCCTCTTAACTACTGTAAGTCCATGAGAAAAATTATCCAACCCATGATCTGGAGTCGGTTGCCATAGTATTTGCTTTGTAAATATGGTGTCACTATTTTTATGTTGTTCATGTTGTAAATGTGTTCACATGACAAGAGTTTCTAGTATGTGTTTAGTCAGAAAAAGCTTAATCCTATACAGAAGAGGCAGTTAGAGATATTCAAGGATTATGACATGAGTATTCTCTATCACCCAGATAAGGCTAATGTGGTTGGTGATTGTATATGAGTAAAACTGCCCATGTTGAGGGAAAAAAAGAAAGAACTAGTCAAATATGTGCATAAACTTGCCCAGTTAGGAGTTCTCCTAATGGATTCCAAAAAGAAAGATTAGTGGTGATGAATTACATTGAATCATCATTAGTGTCAAAAGTAAATGAAAAGCAAAACCAAGATCCTATATTTATTGAATTGGAGGCAAATGTTCATAAGCAAAAAGTAATAGCTTTTGAACAAGGGGGAGATTGTATATTAGGTATCAAGGTAGGTTGTGTATGCCAAGGGTGGATGAACTCCAACGGAATATCATGTAACAATCTCATATCTATAGATATTCTATCCATACGGGTTCCACAAAGGTGTACTGTGACTTCATAGAAGTTAAAGTAGAGAAACAAAGACCAGATTGTATCACTCAGTATATAAAACTTCCGAAATGGAAGTGGGAGATGATCAATATGGATTTTAGTACCAGGTTGCCACGGTCTTGCAGACAACCTGATTCTATTTGGGTGATTGTTGATAGAATAACAAAATCATCCCACATTTTGCCACTAAGGACTACCCATTCATCAGAGGATTATGCCAAGTTATAGATTCAAGAGGTAGTAAGACTTCATGAATTTTTATTATTTCAGATAGAGGTGCACAATTTACTACAAATTTATAGAAGTTATTTCAGAAAGGTTTTGGTTCAAAGGTGAACTTGAGTATTGCTTTCCATACTCAAAGATATGGTCAAGCAGATCATACTGTTAAGACTTTAAGAGATATGTTGAGGTCCTTCCTGATTGATTTTAAGGGTAATTGGAATGATCACCAACCTCTCATTGAGTTCACTTACAATAATAGTCACTAATCTAGCATCCAAATGTCTCAGTTTGAGGTTCATTATGGGAGAAGATGAAGATATTCTATTGGATGGTTTGAATTTTGTGAAAGTAGGTTTATAGGACCAACTTAGTTCATCAATCTATGGAGAAAGTAAAAGTTTTTCAAGAGAGATTTAAATCACCGCAGAGTCATCAGAAATCCTATAGTGATGTTAGGAAAAGGGAGTTAGGGTTTGAAATAGATGATTGGGTATACTCGAAAGTTTCACCAATGAAGGGTGTTATGAGATTCGGTAAGAAGGGGAATCTTAGTCCCCAATATATTAGCCGTTACAGAATATCAAAAGGGATTTGTAATATACCTTATGAGCTTGAGCTACCACAAGAGTTAGCAATAATTCATCAAGTGTTTCATATTTCTATGTTAAAAAAGTCTATGAGCTATCCTTCACTTATTACCAACCGAAGATATTGGTATTATGGATATCTTGTCTTATGAGAGGATTCATGTTTAGATTTTAGACCGCCAAGTTCACAAGTTGAGAACCAAAGAAGTAGCATCACTCAAAGTTCTATGGAGAAATCAGTTTGTTGAGTAAGCTACTTGGGAAGCTGAGGAATATATGAAGAAGATATATCCACATCTCTTTTAGTCCAGAGACATTCCAGATCAAGGTACTAATTACCTTCTTAATACTCTTTAATTGATATACTGAATGTGTTAGATTTGCTTGTTGGGTGTTTGAGCTGAATGTTAGATGTTACGCCCTTAGCCTACTAAGAGTAATATCATTCGAGGATCAATGTTCCCAAAGGGGAGATATTGTAACACCCCGCTATTTGAAAGAACTAGAAATAGAAATAAAACATTTTTGGAAAGATCAAATTTTGAAACTTTTGAAAGTTTTTCTAAGTATAAGTTTTGAGTCAACTTTAGACGATCGTAACTCTCAATACATGATATGTTAGGAGTAATATAAGATATTAAATGAAATTTCTTTGAATTATCTTTTCAACACCACTGAGTTTTCTCATTTTTGAGTTTGTATGAAGGAGATATGTCTGTTGGAAGTTGGGTTGTGTAGATAAGGAAAGTTAACTAGATTATAAAGGGGTATTTTTGTCTTTCTATTATCCAATTATTTAAATCCATTTTTAGTAATTTATTTGGGGTCTAAAATTATTTGGTTCAGTTTATGCTTCAAAAGATTACGTTAGGATTTTGAGAGAAGAGATAAGAGGAGAAAAAGCCAAGGATTCGTCGCGTTCTTGAAGTTTAGCTTGTGGATTTCGCCAAGGGTTAATCCCTACAAAGTATCTGAGATCACATACGATTGGGTTCATTCACCCATTCGCCAATCATGATGTGTTTCACCTATTTACATTCATGAAAGTAGAGAAATTGAGTTCTTGATGGCTTTTGTTGAAGTTTCTATTGGGTTCACAATAAAAAACATGATATTTAGGTACGAAATTATTAGGTACGACACATAATTCGTCACTAATTATGCACTTTCTGTGATAGAAATTACATTTCGTATTAAAATGTATGAACCACACACTTTTAATGACGAAACATAAAATTTTGTAGCGAAATTTTATCCAATTGAGTTTCCTACCAAAATATAATTTGGCGCCATTTATTAGATACCATTAGTGACAAATTTTTATTTATCAGTGACAAATTATCTTGTCACTAATAATATGTCTAATTTGTGACAAACTATTATTAGTCTTCAAATTAGTTACAATTGGACACAAAAAGGTTTTGTCACAATTTTCTTTTGTTGAAATAGTGATAAATTAGTATTCGTCATTAAATATTGTAAGCTTTTGCCACAAGTTTATATTAATTGTGACCTTAGTTTTTGTCACTAATACTATAAGCTATCAGTGATGATAATTTTACTGTCTCTAATCAAAGTGTGATATAGTGACAACATAGTTTTGTCATTAAATATGCAATGGTTAAATAACCACGACTTAAAATTTGTGGCTAAATAATTTAACTATTTGTGACGAAGAAAATTTCATAGCAACATATAATTTTTTTTGCTACGCTTGTTTATGATTACATGTGACAAATGAAGTATAATAACTTCATACTTAAATATAAAAATTTCTCCCTATTATACCCTCAATGTATATAACATTGAGTTAATGTCTTTGCAAAATTTATTGAGTAATATGTTTAAGATTCTATCAATTAAAAGTGGTAAAATGGAGAATTCACTATATTAATAATTGTTTTTAATAGGCATGTCAAATAAAAAATAGACAAGTAAAAAGGAATGGGGGGAGTATTTTTTAATAACCCTCATTAAATTAAAAGTTATTTCAGAGTTCTTGGCCTCACACACAAAAAAATAATTAACCAACACTTCTTAAAATTTACAATTTTGATAATATTTGTTCGTATTTGTTTTAAACTTAATGGATCATTTACTATATACAATACATCTATGAGAAAAGACATAAAGTCACCATTCAGGTTGTCTCGAATTTTTTAAAAATACTTTAATTTTGAAAGTGTCTTATTACCCCACTAAACAATTATAAACTGATATTATTACACCATTTTTTGACCAGCCCCAAATTTTAACAAGCAAGTGTGTTCACAGACCAATCATTACATGACACATGTTAATTTAATTAAAAATGTATTTTTTTTCATTTTAAGTTTTTCTTTTATTTTTTTCTTTATTTCTCTCTCCCGCTCTCTCTTACTTTTGATTTATCTTAAATTTCATTTCATCTTTCACCTCTCTCCATTTTCTTTTTTTTTCTTCAACTCTCACCCTCCCCCCCCCCCCCCCCCCCCCGTCAAATTGAACCTCACTCCTATTTTTTTCTCTTTTCTTTTCTTTTGTTTTTCATCTTCTTCTTCTGTCAAATTTTATTCATACTATTATTTAGAATTTATTAAATTATTGATAACAAAGTTAATTATTTTTCAATAAAAAAATGAAATTTTGAAGTATCATCAACTATTCATTTTCATATAAATTTAAAAATTGGAAATCATAATTTTAAAAGAATAAATTAATTTTCCAAAAATTGAAAGAACTTAATTGAAATCGGATAAATCAAAAACTATTTGATACTTCCTAATCATCTCATTAATTTATCTCATTTTTATATAATTTCAAAACTAGAAATGATAATTTTGAAAGAATCATAATTCTTCAAAATTTGAAAAAGTTTAATTGAAATTTGAATACAAAACTAAACAATACCTACTAATCATCTTGAAATCTAATGTGCTTTATCAAATTGTTCGAACGTAGTAAAATGTTTAGATATAGTTTTAAATTAAAAAGAGTTAAACTAATAGTAGTAAAAAGGGGGAGATGAAATTGTGATATAAAGTGACATTTAAAGTGGGGAGCTTCAATGAAGATGAAAATGAATTTTTGAACAAGAATGAAGAAAGAAAAGAAAATAAATAATAAGGAGAAAAATTTAAATAATAAGAAAAACAAGAAAAAGAATTTTATAGCAAAATACTTGCAAAAAAATAATATTCGTTTTTTTTAGTTTGTTCACTTTCTTTAAGAGAGTGCACACACTCTCCATACTAGGTGAACAATAAATGATGTAATAATATCACTTCGAAATTGTTTAGGGGGATAATAGGACGCTTGCATAGTTTAGGTGTATTTTTTAAAATTAATGACAACTTCAGGTGTCATTTTATGTCTTTTTTCTTACATCTATAGAATTTATCTTATAAAAGATTTACTACCACACAAATCTAGATATCTTATTTTAGATTAGAAGTTTAAAACTCATTTAATCAACACCACTTAAAATTTACAATGTTATAATATTTATATATAATTTATTTATATTTTAAAAAGTCTAGAATTATATAATTAAACTACTTAAAATTAAAGAACAACTTCATGAACAAATATTGGATCCATGCAAAGCATGGTGTTTTTCCAGTAGTACTATATAAGACTCTATGAGCACACATGTCATGGTCGACATGAGTGCTTTGTGGAATTTCAATTCAATTGAAGGTCATTCTTTCATTTAATATATATATATAGTGCTTTGTGGAATTTCAATTCAATTGAAGGTCATTCTTTCATTTGACTATGAAAGTATATATATATATATAATTAAATAAAAAAATCCAAAAATTGGATTTGACTTTTCAAATTCTATCCATGCCACAAAAGTTTGGATAAGTAGAGTAAAGAAAATTTCACTAATTAAAAAACATTTTTAATAATTTATATTTTTGTATTATCGCTTAAAATAATAAATTTATAAAACACGGATAAAACTATTATAATCAATTAAATCTTTTGCATGTCTTTTAATTTTTATTATTGTGACTGTTGCTAACCAAATTTGAGCCCTTACTCAATCTCTGATTTGTTGATCTTTAATTAGATAATTAGATTAGATAGGTGCCCTAACACGTCTTAATTCGTTATGTGAGAATTCTTCATCAAACCCAAGAGAGTTGTTAGGTCATGCACCAACATTTGTTTTGCGAAAAACGGTGCGCGACAAAATGTCGAGCTATTGACATCCAATTTTAACCGACTTTTCAGAAATGCTAGTCGATTAAATACGTATTTTCAAAACATATTTTTGATTTAAAATTTTAATTGATTTTTTCTAAAAAATGATATATTTTAGTATTCATAATTTACAAAAATTATTATATTTATCCTTAGTTAAACTTGAAATAATTATTTTACTCTATTGTTTAAAAAGTTAAATGTGTTTAATTTGTAAGGAAATATTATAATATGTGTAGTATTTTATAATTGATTAGCATTTCCTAAATATTTCTCCAAAATATTTAATTTTTAGTCTATTATTTTCCAATTCATTTCAATTCTAGTCATTCCGCTTCAAATTTTCATTTCAATTATTTGCAATTTTAGCCTTTCACGTATCTCAATTTTCAAGATTTCAAATTAATCATTCAATCTCGTCCGTTTATTCCTTTTGATCAAAATTCAATATTCAATCTCAGTCGGTCATCCAAAATGGATCAAATGGTTCGGATCTTCTAATCCATTTCTTTCATATTCTAACCTAAAAGACCAAAACTCCTAAAAATTGTCTTATTTCTTTCTTCCCCAAAAAGCGGATCTCTTGCCATCTCCCTCCTCTCTGCTGATCAGCGACCACCACTAGCGAGGCCAACAGCCGCCTGTCGCTTCCGTAGGATTTCTCTTCCTCTATGATCGATGAGCAACACCAACAATAGCTGATACAAGCAGCGCGCAGCGAGAACAACCAACCGTCAAGAATCATCAACTCCGTCAGCAGCAGCAGCTCCGGCGAAGGCGAGACGAGTATCACCGGAGAAAGGAGATGTTGCTCACCCTTTGCTCGTTATCTGCCCCTCTCTACTTTTTCCGGTGGACAGCAGCTCAACAGAGCAAGCATTAGTCCTCAGGCCATTCAATATCAAGCATTGTTCCGGGAGCAAAAGACAATTTCAAATCATCAGTATTGGCTATTGAGGCATCCGCCAGATGTATATGTTGTCAATACAGTAAGTATCTAATCATAATTTAGGTAGTTACTCGTTCTTGTTTCTGCTTAGGTGTCAAACTACTCAATCTTTTTCTTCTTTGTATAACTCACTGCCCTATATTTTTTTCAATTTAGAAAACTAGTGTAAAAATCTGTTTTTTTATGTTTGGATTGCAATCTTTATGTGCCTTAGATTTATTGTTTGTCCTGAAAATTTTGAGTTCCAATCATAGACTGATTATGTGGTTTAATTCCATGAAATGTTGATTATTACACATGCGACATATAGAACCTTTTTTAAACAATGTTTAACGTAATTTTGGGAGTGTAGCTAGAAGAATATTAGCAGATTGAGAATGAAAGAATTGCAACACCAACTTAACTGAACTTTTAATAAACTATATATTTAACCAAACTGGCTGCTAATGATATACATGTGCAGCGATTTAACCTTTCTCTCTACAATGACACAAGAATGAGAATGTACAAAAAAAATTCTTGATAGGAAGATTAAATAAATTTTGTTTTTGAATTTAGCAAGCAAAACTAAGTTGTCACTTGTTAGATGAAGGCATTTACTTTTCAAAATAGTTTTAATATATGAGCCAGATGCACTTTAATAATTCCACTTAAATGAGTACATATAGTAAAAAATTTAAAAATCATAGTATATATACTAATTATATGTATTGTCATATAGCAAGAGCTAAATTTTAGATGTATAGAGAGTTGAATGGGAGGAAATATTCTTGAAGTTAACAATGTAATTAAGAATTTGCAATTAATCACTCTTTGTGGTTTCACTATTTTCTTAAAATAGAAACTGGCTTCATTTTCATCAATCTTGTTGTCACTATTTGATCAAACACTCTTTAGAGATCAACCATCCACAAGGCGAGATACAATTGCAATTGTTTCAGATTTAAAAACACTACATACAAGTTGGACGCATGTAGATGGAACAGATTGACATACTTGATTCATGTGACTATTAATACAATTTATAATATGTTTGTAGTCAAATGTTTTTCCTAAAGCTTTTATCTCCTTAAAGATGATATTTGACGTAGAAAATTTACTGTTTGATATAGTGTAATGCAGAACTATGGAAGTAGAAGATGCAAGAATTGTGGCCTACTGATTGTCTTTTCTTCTGTAGAAGGAATGGGGATACTATTTGTTTCTTTTTCTTTAATTTTTTCATGTGCCCGTTACATTTCTTTTGAGCGAGGGATTTATTACTGACAACTTCTCTATACCGCAAGGGTTGAGGTAAGGTATGCATGTATCTTACACTCTCAAGACCTCAATAGGTATGTTGTTGTATATTATCATACTCCAAAGTATCAAAATAATTCTTAGATTTTCTTTTAAATTTCATACAAGTTTCGTAGAAAGTGGAAATCAAGACTAATATCTAGAGAAGTGCTCGTAATAGTATTTTGAGAAGCAACCTCCATTTTGTTGCCTTAGTTTTGTTAATGTTTGGTAAATTTTACTTAATAGTAGTTTTCCTTAAGGAATATGTAATGAAATATCATCTCATGAATGACATTTTAGTTCTTAAGTGTTATATGTTAGTATAATTATGATAGTTATTATCATCTTACTTCTTTTGGTATCTTGTTATTCTAAATTTATATTTTTAATAATTTTAAAATTTTAAATTTACGGAGCTTAATACAAATTGTAAATAGTATTGCTACAAGTTTAAATGTCATTAGTGACATCATTTTATTTGCAAAAGCTCAATTATTATGATGAATTTATTTAAGACGATAACATTCTCGTCATTTAAGTATGACATTATGTGACAAATAATTGTCCCAAAAATTGCCTACTTATGTGTCATATTTTTTACTGACAATTTTGTTTTGTCGGCAAAAGAATTATTTGTAGAGACGACATGATTGTTTCAACTACAAAGTTATTTAAATATAAATTTGTCACTAATTTTTACCTTTAGGACAACGGAAAAATTGTATGTAAAAATTATTTTTTAGTGACGAAATATTATTTGCTTAACTATGATTTACATAAAATATTAGTGATAAATTGCACCGTCACTAATTAAACTAAATAGTTAGCGACACATCATTTTCGTCGGCTATAATAACCTATTTAGTGACAAAAATATATCTTTACACAAATTTTAATAATTTTTATGATGAACAAATTTGTCATAAATATGAAGTATTTTGGGAAACAAGATATTTTCGTGGTTAATACATTTTTATTTAGTGACGAAACACTAAATTGTCTCTGTATACATTTAGTGATACATGCTTTAGGGACGAGTGACTGCCAAATTGTCATAACTAGTATGGTCTATGTCGGTTATTGCCTATTCTCATCATATGGGATACCTACTAGTGTTGGAGAAGTTCTATAAAGTTTATGTGGTGGTATGGGACGCTATCTAGACATTGCATGATTAGGTTTTGAATATGTTAGTGAGTGAGTCCCTAGGTCTTCTACAAGACAATTACTTGAATGTGGATATGTTGATGAAATGGACTAATAAAGATAATGACTCAAGTTAGAAAGCATGTAAATGAATAATCGCTTATCTAGAGTAGTTTAAGGGTTGTCTAGTTAAGGTGTGAAGGGGGAATAAAAGATGGTCTTTTTATGTCTTACCTAGGGAAGTCTTAAGAATGACTCTAGAGAGAAAGGTTGGTTGCTAAACTAGACATGATATTAATTTAGGTAGTCTAAAGGATTATTTAGGTAATCTTTGAGAGGATGTATGGGCTTCTCTTCTTGAATTACTTAAGTAAGTCTTTTGATAATCTTTGTGAGGAGAATGTCATATTATATAATGTTATTTCATCAAGGTTGAATGATCTTACCCTAGATAATATAAAGGATCTCTTATGTGTTTTTGAAGGAATTGTATGGAAGGTCGCTTCACAACTCACTCAAGTAAGCCTTATAATCATCTTGGGTAGGAGGATCTTATACTTATGTGTTTTTGATGTATTTTAATGCTATATTGTGATATATTATATTTAGATGAACTTACAGTGAAGTTACTGTAAGCTCACTGTAATGTCACTGTAACTTTCAAATAATGTGGCTATAATTTGTAATGTATTCTAATTGTGTGGGCTGGTGTTTAAATGTGATTTTTATGCTTATATTATGAATTTTTAATAAAAAAAAGCATGTTTTTCATAAATGTCTGTTTCTTATGATTTTATGCATTAAGCCATACTTAGTACATGTGTTTGTACTAATTGTATACTTTTGTTTATCTCTAAATGTGTGATTAGCAAGTGAGAGGTATCTTGGAGCAAGCTCGGAATTTAGGTATCGCTCAAGCATAGTTGAAGTTTGTCTTCACTTGACTCGAGAGCATAATCGTCTTTAGACTTCTTTATTTCAAAGTATTGTAATAGATATTTTATATTTCGATTGTATGGGCCGTCTCCCAAGTATTTCTTAAAATCTAAGATGGCATATTAATAACAGAATAGTAATAAATAAATAGTATTAAATAATATTAGTATTTACTGTGTACTAATCCTAGTCCTATTAGGATTAGTACTCCTTAATCCTAGTCCTATTAGGATTAGTACTCCTTCCTATATCTCCTATATATATCTCTCATGTAATCCCTTATTAGGTTAACACTTCAATACAATCAATATTCCTTAATGGTATCAAGAGCCAGAAAACCTAGATCTTCTTTTCTCTAGGTTTTTTTCTCTCTTTAGGGCACCGATCTTCCCTCTCTTCTCTTGGGCGGCGGAAGCCATGACAACCGAGGTGGATCCTCTCAATTCACTTCCTTCTGGCGTTAAACTCCTTCTCAGGCATCTTCATGCCCTGATTCTCGAAAAATTATCAGACATAAATTACCCTACATGGAAAATGATCGTTCTTACAACCCTTGAGACAAACTACCTTCTCAAATACGTCGATGAAAGCACAGAACCGCCGCCGGCAGTCATCACCGCAACGGACAAATCAGAAAAAACCAATCCGGGCCATGCCGCCTGGAAAGCCGTGGATTGTCAGATACGATCATGTTTGATTGCGGTCATCTCTCCCACGGTTCAGAAACACGTTCGATCCTACACAACTGCTTCAGCCCTGTGGACGGCCCTCGCAACACGCTATGCATCAATTTCCCACTCTAATATTTTTCAATTGCGTGATCGTCTCCACACAATTACCAAAGGCACGAAAACTATGACGGTGTATTTAGACGAGGTCTCCACCATCATCACAGCCCTCGATACCGTGAACGAAATCATTCCCGAAAAAGATCTCGTCATGTGCGTCGTTCGGGGGCTCCGATCAGTTTACTCCTCCATCAAACAGGCGGCTCGCATCAGTCCAACGCCCGTTGACCTGGCTACTCTCTCCTCGTGGCTAAAAAGTGAAGAAATCAACGTGGATCTGGAGAGCAAACTTCTTCTCCGAGAAGCCGCTGTTATGGAGCCGGCCACTGCCCTCCCTGCAAGCCAGAACTATCGCGGGGGGCGTGGTGGCGGCCGGCAGGGGAGCCGCGACGGCTACGGCAGCAACAACGGAGGCCGCGGGCGCGGCGGTCGGCAGGGCAGTCGTTCGCCGTACGACGGTCAGCACGGCAGCAACAACAGCCTGCACTCCTTCGGCAGCGGCGGGCAGGGCACTTACGAGCGGGATCGTCCAACTTGTCAAATCTGTCAGAAAATAGGACACACCGCTGTTCGTTGCTGGTTTCGGTATGAGGAGAGCCGAAATAGTGATAATCGTACCAATTATGCATCTCAAGCCGGCCCTTCCTCTGAATGGATGTTGGATACTGGGGCCAACATGCACGTTACTTCTGATCTATCCAAGCTTAACGCTCCAAATCCATATCATGGCTCCAATGGTATTACTGTTGGCAACGGTGAGTCCCTTAATATTTCTCACACTGGCACGGGTACCATTAAAACCCCCACCGCTATCTTTCACCTACGTAACCTTACCCACGTCCGTTCTATTAAAACCAATCTCCTTTCAGTTCACCAATTCACAAAAGACAATAATTGCTCACTCTTGTTCACCTCTAATGATTTTCAGATCCTAGACAATACTACCAAGAGGGTGATTTTTCAGGGCCCCTGTGAGCATGGTCTGTACGTTCTTCCTGGCACAAGTTCATCTGCCCACCCAGTTTCAGAAAGCGTTCCTGTGGCTCCGGTGGCTCTTTCGGCTGATGGCCACAGTCTGTTGTGGCACAGTCGTCTGGGTCACCCGTCTACTCAAATAATAAATTCTTTAATGTCTCAATTAGGTTTTTCTTCCATTCACGTAAACAATTGTGACTCCTGTTCAATTGTTAAATATCATAAATTACCTTTTACTTTATCTGAGAAGCGTACAACTGCACCTTTTCAACTTATTCATTCTGACCTATGGGGGTCCTACTGCTGTTCCTTCATTTGCTGGTTTTCGCTATTATATTTGTTTTGTGGATGATTTTACAAAATACACTTGGTTGTACCCACTAAAACACAAATCACAGGCATACACCACCTTTGTCACTTTTGAAAAAATGGTCAAAACACAATTCAATTCTCATGTTAAACTTTTTCGAAGTGACAATGGAAAGGAATATGTCAATAACATCTTTGGCCAGTTTCTGCTATCCCTGGGAATTATACATCAAACCTCCTGTCCATACACTCCCGAACAGAATGGGGTGGCTGAGCGTAAGCATCGCCATCTCATTGAAACGGTGGTTACTCTTCTATATCAATCTCATCTCCCTGTCTCCTTTTGGGTAGAAGCTCTAGCCACCGCAAACTACCTCATTAACAGAATGCCCAGTTACACTCTCTCCAACAAATCACCCTATCAACTCCTTTACCAAGAACTTCCCAATTATACCAACTTCCGCGTCTTTGGGTGTCTTGCCTACCCTTGGCTACGCCGTCATATTACTCACAAATTACAACCCCGATCCCGTCCTTGTATTTTTTTTGGGCTATCATCCTACCTCCAAGGGTTATCGCTGTATTGACCCACAAACTCATAAAGTCTACATATCTCGTCATGTCAAATTTGTCGAAAATGAGTTTCCCTACGTGTCTATTTCCTCCTCCACAAATACATCATTCATTGGCGTCCTTCCCCTTTTCCAACATACTCACAGGGTCCCTCACCACCTTCCCCCACACCTCCACCCACTACCCAACCAACCCTCATCACCCCTTCGACCGTCACCCACAATACACCCACAACCACCACCCACACTCACAACCAACCCAAACCACCCCATACCCACAACATCTCCAGCCCGATCTGTTTTGGGTCCTTCCCGGCCACCCCTGAATCACCACCACCCGTGCCACCCCTAATACTCATCCCATGTTAACCCGTGGCAGAGCCGGTATCTTTAAACCCAAAACCTTTCAGGCTACCATACTACCAAATACACCCCTTCCTGATAGTGAACCAACAACCTACTCTGTTGCCTCAAAAAATGCTTATTGGCGTCATGCTATGGATGACGAGTTTAAGGCTTTGACTGATCACAAAACTTGGGTCCTTGTACATAAGCCCCATGGGCGGCAACCAGTGGGCTGTAAATGGGTGTACAAAATTAAACACAATGCAGATGGCAGTATTTCTAGGTACGAGACTCGTTTAGTTGCTAAAGGCTACAATCAGGAGTATGGGCTTGATTACTCCGAGACATTCAGTCCTGTTATTCGACAGGAAACCATTCGCCTGGTACTGTCACTCGCCGTGCACAACAATTGGCTCATCAATCAATTGGATGTTTCCAATGCTTTTCTTCATGGCATGCTTGATGAAATTATCTACATGACGCAACCGCCAGGCTATGTTGATCCCCGCTTCCCTCAACATGTTTGCAAACTCCAGAAGTCTCTGTATGGGCTCAAGCAAGCCCCCCGTGCTTGGTACACACGTCTGAAAAAGTTCCTCCAGGGACTCGGCTTCACGTGTTGTGTACACAACACGAGTCTGTTTACTCGACATTAAGCACACGGTACAGTCATTCTTCTTGTCTATGTAGATAATATCATTATTACAGGCTCTACTGCAGCTCTCATTCAGGATGTCACTCGAGCTATGCATACTACCTTCAAAATGAAGGACCTTGGCCCGTTACATTATTTTCTGGGAATGGAGGTTTCTCGGACAGGCAGTGGCTTGTTTCTTCATCAGTCAAAATATGCTCGAGATCTGTTGCAGAAAGCTGGATTGGAAAAATGCACCAGTCAACCAACACAGATGGCAGTCTCTTCGTCTACGAATGGAGCCGACACCCCCTTTGCCGATATCACCCACTTTCGCAGCCTCATTGGAGCTCTACAGTATCTGTCCATTACCCGTCCTGACATCCAGTTTGCTGTCAACCGAGTTGCTCAGCGCATGCATCAACCAAGTGAACATGATTACCATTGTCTAAAACGCATTCTCAGGTACATTTTTGGCACTCTTGGTCGTGGTTTACTCATTCGACCCGGGGACTTGGAGCTTCGGGGTTTCTCAGATTCAGATTGGGCGAATGATAAAAATGACAGAAAATCTACATCGGGTTTCTCGTTTTTTTGGGGCCGAACCTGATTTCCTAGTGTACAAAAAACAACCCAAGGTCTCTCGGTCCTCGACTGAAGCTTAATACCGCGCCCTTGCTCTTCTTGCTGCTAAGACCATGTGGGTCACATATATTTTTCGCGAACTCCGCGCCACTCACACTTGTCCTGCTCTCTATTGTGACAACAAATCAACCATCTGTGTGGCCAAGAATTCCGTCCTACACACCAGAATGAAGCATGTTGATACCGATTGTCTCTTTGTTCGCGATGAAGTTCAGGCCGACACCATGACTGTGCAGTATGTACCCACTGAAGAACAACCGGTTGATATTCTCACCAAGCCTCTACCGAGCCGACAACACGATTACCTCAGTTCCAAGCTTCCGTTCACTTCCGCTCAGCTCAGCTTGAGGGGGGATAGTAACAGATAGTATTAAATAAATAGTATTAAATAATATTAGTATTTACTGTGTACTAATCCTAGTCCTATTAGGATTAGTACTCCTTAATCCTAGTCCTATTAGGATTAGTACTCCTTCCTATATCTCCTATATTTATCTCTCATGTATTCCCTTATTAGGTTAACACTTCAATACAATCAATATTCCTTCACATATATTGAGACTTAGAGTTTTCGATTATTTTAATATGAAAGATATTTTAAGATGTTTTCGTGTGAAAAGTTTTAATTTCGCACAACTTTTTATACATGTATGCAATGAATGATGTCAAAGGGCTTGTATAAGACCTTTGAGAGGTCAAGTACGTCGCGTCACACTCTGTGAGTGCCATATCCTCTAGGGTGTGCTCTCGGGGTGTGACAAGCTTGGTATCAGAGCATAGGTTATGAAAGTTTTATTAGGAATAAAAAAGTCTCATAAAGCCACGTCTAGTAGAGTCTTGATCATCGGTATGAGTCACGACTTATCTATGAGCAAGATGCTATAGGACGATAGAGTTTCACTTTCTTAATAAATCTTTTGTCGTGTCTATAGAGTTGAGGTTGTAAGTGTCTATTCCTAATATCTTCTCTTGTGTTTATTGGAGATGAATACTAGAAGGATGGCCGTTAGAAGGATTGAAGAGGGACGGGTGAATGAGGAAATTCCTCCACATGTTCAGCAAGTTCTTCAAGTTTTTAAAGGTGTTCAAGTCCCAATTATAGGTCAAGGTAATGATGTTCCGGTGGTTCCCCCGGAAATGACTAATGTAACAACCCTAAAAATGGATATGCTAAGTAATGCTGAATGTGTCAAGAATGCCTATGATTAGACTAGGGTTCACACGGATTAATGCGCGTAGAACCAGACCCCAGAACCTTGCTACGTCCAAGCCAACTAAATTGGGGAGTTAGTTGATCTAGGTTACGTTGGGTCCAACCATGTAGGACTCTCGAATACGAAGATTTGCTTGAAAGAGTCTTTATCGGACTTAAAAAGAGGAAATCTTAGGTTTGAAGGGTCTAGGGGTAAAATGGTCTTTTTCCTGGATAAGGGTAGTATCGTAATTATCCTAAATATATAATTAATTATTTAATTAATAAGGTGGAGGGACATTTTGGGGAGAGAGGGCCGAAAATGGGCTCTTGAAGTGAAGTCTTGCTCCACCCGGGTTCGAACCTAGGTGGAAGCAATGAATTAAATTGTTTTTAATTTAAGTTGGTAAATTAATGTAATTAATTTATAATTATTAGTTATAAGCTGATTTGAAATAAAAGGAAATCATATTTTTAATAATTAATTAAAACCTTATTGGACAAAGTCCTAAACTAGACTCCTAAGCCTAAGAAAACTCTTCTCTCCCACGCTCATCTCTCTCTCACGCCTCTATCACGCTCACTCACATTTTTTTTCTGATAAATAACGTACAAAAACAGTAGGTAAACCAATGTTCTTCACACTTGAAGAACCCACAACAAAAATTATAAACAAACAACTAATCAAACACGTTAGGCAAATAGAAGGGTTTTTTTCGTCAAGTTGGTGTTGAAGCTCTTGGATTTGGACAAGTGTTTGGAGGGGTTCTTTGGGAAGAAAGTCAAGGTTTGAACGTCAAAAATGTATGAGTTTTATTACTCTTGGTCCATTTCCCAAGAGACCCTTAAGGCTCAGATGAATCTACTCAAAAACTAGGGTTGTTGCCGTTCTTGTCGAACTCCTTGTCCCTAGTATCCCTTTGATCTCAATGTGAAATAGGTTATAGATCATGTTGTTGGTATGTTTGCTGGTAGTTTAAGTATGAAGTTTGATTTTTGGGGTAATGTGTTCTTAATATGTGTTTGGAATTGTAAGCATGTTAAGTTATGTCAACTGAAAGTATGTGAAAAATGATATGTTTTTATGGTTGAATTTTATGTGCGAATGTTTGTGTAAATCATAAGGTGTAAAAGTGGTGCAATGTTTCTGGATGAAATTTTAATTCTTGGCTGAATATAATCATAAAAAGATTCCACTTAAAGATGCAACCAAATGATCCACGAAATGCCTGAAGAATTAACGTATGAATGATGATAAAAAAAAGCTGAAAATAGTGAACCAATTTCCAGCATTTGGTAGCTTGGGTTAGGCCAAACAAAATGGTACAAAATGCAATGAAAAATGAATGTAAAATAAGTGAGATCACTAAGGATTGAACCCAAGACATCATTAGATGAAAGCTACAAAAAAAATCAACAAAAGATTAAGAAAAAAATGGATTGGAAGAGACTAAATGTCTCGGCCAACTTTTACAAAAATGAGCTTCGTTTAATTTTTCTTTAAATGAGGTCATTGGTGATTGAAACCATGACATCACTATATGAAAATTTCATAAAAATTTTGTGAGAAAAATTCAAGGAAAATTAGATGTGGTGAGTGCGGATTGAACCCAAAACCTCTTGAATGGATGAGAGAGTTAGGAAAAAAATAAAGGAGAAAATAAATATGGAGAGTGGGGATTGAACCACAACCTCTTGGATAGGGGAGAAAGTTAAGAGAAAAAGAAATAAGGAGCTTGTGGGGGGTTGAACCCACAACCTCCTTGACTTAAACGAAAAAGGAGAGGAGAAAAAGAGAGAAAATATTATGGGGTTGATGGGGATCGAACTAGGATCCCCCAAATATGAAAAATGTGATTATCAAGTTTAAAATAAGATTAAGTGTTGCCAAGGGATTCGAAATTGGGTTCCGTTGGCCAATTCCGTATTGACACATAAATCATACGTAAGTAAATATTTAATGAATGCTGCCTCTAAAGATCGAAATCAATATCTTGGCATTTCTACAAGATGCATAAGTCTTGTACCACATAATCTTGGGTAAATATGAATCACTTAGACAAACTATGAATGAAGCCCCATGTCCTGTATGTATAGACTCATAAGTCTAGCATACATTTAAAAGTAAGTGAACCTAAGATGTATGTGATGAAATGATGTAAACCTAAAAGGGTTAAGTAAGAGTGTGAAACACACTAAATGGACAAATGCATTGGCGTATGATGAAATGAACAAAGAAATGATGAAATAAGCAATGAAATGATGAAACCCTAGAAGGGTTAAGTAAGAGTGTAAAACACACTAAAAGGCCAAGTGCATTGGCATATGATGAAATGAACATTCACGTAAAAAGGGGTGAGTAATTATGAAGAGAAAATGTGCTAATGTTAATGAATGTGGTGACAACATGATATGAGGCTAACGCAAAATATGAGAGCGATGTCAAATGAGCCTAAGTAAATGTTAACGTACTCACTATGAGAGTGTAAAGTTAATGAAGAGACTAGCCTCTATGAACACTCTAATGAAAGTATTGAGATTAACACACCTAATCCTAATGATGAGATGAGAAATCATCTATTGAGCTATAATGTCCTCATACTAGAAGCCAGTTTGCATGACGTATGAGTTAAATGCAATGGAGCTTTATACTGAGCACCAAGAACTAGCTATGAGCGGTGATGCCTTCTTTCAGGATAGGTGGAGGTTCACGTATCTCTGATGAGATGCGACTTTCCGGCATGCTGGGTATGGGTCTCATTATTCTCCTAGTCATTGAACCTATATTGCCAATATAGGTATCTGGCGGAGTTAAATTCCCATGTACGCTAGCATGTTTTGGGTCACTTTGGCCGGTGATTCCACCTTTTTTTCGGTGTGGATTTCATGACACTGGATTTCATGATGCTCACATGATCTATGTCGGTTAAAGTTAAAGTTTCCAATGAATGAATAAGGGAAGCCTCAAATGATGCACATAATGCAACAAATGATACCATAGGTGTTAGGATAGGATAATCAAGAGGTGAGCTGGATTCAAGTAATGACATGTGACCTTGAACATTTCTAAGAAGGTCCTTTATGTGGAGCCTTCATCCAAGTTGTAAGGTTATGATATCCTTGAAGTTGAAAGCCTTAATGGTATCCTTCTTGTGTGAATAGTGAACTTAAGGTTGGTTGGCTGGAATGACATGAAAATCATCCTTAGGAAAGTCATTGAGCTATCCTCTTGATCATTGTAGGTAGCCTTAGTATACCTTCTTTGGTAAGATGAAATGTGATTGGGTTATGAACTAGATATGGAACCTCATTATGTGATCTCTTATGTGAATTACTCTATGATAACAAAGGCTAGCACCAAGTGAGTATGATTTGAGAAGTAGCTCTAGTTAAGGATGAGGCTACAGTACAAAGAAACCCTTCATATTCCTTAACCATGTGACTACATGGGATGTGTCCTAGTCTACCATTGGCCTGTAGAACAAACCTCCAACTGACTAGGTTCATTACTCCGGATTTGATGCATATATAGTATGGTCTATGTCGATTATTGCCTATTTTAATCATATGGGATACCTACTAGTGTTAAGTTCTATGAAGTTTAAGTGGTGGTATGAGATTCTATCTAGACATTGCACGATTAGTCTTTCAAGATGTTAGTGAGTGAGACCCTAGGTCTTCTCCAAAACCATTACTTGAATGTTCTTATATGTTTAATTACTCTTAAGTGAACTAATAAAGATAATGACTTAAGTTAGAAAGCATGTAAATGAATAAGTGCTTATCTAGAGTAGTTTAAGGGTTGTATAGTTAAGGTGTGAAGGGGGCATAAAGGATGGTCTCTTTATGTCTTACCTATCGAACTCTTAAGAATGACTCTAGATAGGAAGGTTGGTTGCTAAACTAAAGATGATCTAAATTTAGGTAGTCTTAAGAATTATTTAGGTAATATTGGAGAGGGTGTATGTATGGGATTCTCTTCTTGAATTACTTAAGTAAGTATTTTGATAACCTTTGGGAGGAGAATGTCATATTATATATATGATATTGCATGAAGGTTGAATGATCTTACTCTGGATAGTTTAAAGGATCTCTTAGATCGTTTCACACTAGTGAAAATGCGTAGTCTTGTTTGACTGTCGATGCCTAGTGTGATAAGTTTACCATGAACCATGCATGAATAAACCAAGAATTTTCCCCGTCATTCTAGTTAATTAAGTAATGCTTTATCTTTAAATGATCTTAGATGAGTTTAAAGAGTGTGACCCAAGTTGACAATATCTCTTTTCTGACTCTCCCATTTGGCTATGTGAACTTCTCTTGAACACCCCCTAAGCTTTACCTTTTTTAAGAAGAAACTTGATAATACCTAGACCGTTATTCACCTACTACCTATCATCCTCGTGACTTGTGGTATAGTGAATAACAAACTTAAGCCAAAAGCTTAAGTTGGGGGTGTGGTGAAAAGGAAAAGGGAAGTCAAGAAGTGCAAGAAAAGTATCATTTAACCCATGGTATTGCAAAGGAATGGAAACCTTGCATATAAAAAAAAGTAACAGAGAAAAAGAAACAAACGGAAAAGAAAGGTTGTAGAATAAAAGTACAAAAGAATTTTGGGGTTCCAAACAATTCATGGACATGAATAATGGGATGATTTAGAAGCACAGAAAGAAAATTTTATAATAGAAGGAGAAGAAAAAGGATTGTTGTGAGTACGTACCACAGTTCATGAGGATATTTAGTCACTAAGCCTAAATGACCATACCTTTGAAGTTAACCCTATTGCAAGCCTTGAAAAGACTTTTTTGATCTTAAGAAAGCGGAAATAATTGTTGAGTGGAAAATAAGGGCAAGCCTATGGGTGAAAGCATGCATTTTTCCCTCTTTTTGAGTGTGAGCATTGCATCTTATTTCATAACTATGAATTGATTATATACTTGTGTGTAAAATTTGAATCATTATTTGTGTGAGGGAACTAGAATGCTTTTGTTGAGCTTGAACTTGTATTTGAAGCAAGTAATGAGAGCTTGAGAATCTTTGATAATGGTGTGTCACACCTTGAATCTTTGAGTACAGAATCGATCCTTGCAGAAGTAGTTCTAGTCTTGTTATGTATGTTTATGATTGACTCTTGTGTCACACTGTTTTAGACATCCTATTTGAACTGCTGAATTTTAGTTTTACTTAAGGACAAGCAAAAGTTTAAGTTGGGAGTGTTGGTGAGTCCACAAATTGGACTCATTTAGGGCAATATTTTAATGGAAATATTGTCCTCAAATGAGTATTTTATCTCAATATCTGACAAAAACTCTTGAGTTTCAGGTATTTGAATATTTAAGGAAAACATAGCCACTATGTCGCGAAAAGGTGAAAAAGGCTAAAAAGAACGAAGAAACTGAAGCCTGAGCATAGCCAAGTAAACTTGGTGAATCGCCAAACAGATGCACTTAGACTTTTGTTCCAGTGTGTTGAGCCCTAAAGGAAGAGGATCAAATCAGCAGAGAAAGGCAAAGTCGATGGGTTGCCAAACAATTCTTTGGATCAGTACTATACCACCCAATGATCCATGACACATAGATGTTGTGGGCAGTACTATACCACCAAATAATCCATTGACACATAGATGTTTTGGGAAAAAACAAAAAGGCGATGAACTAAAAGATGGGCAAATCGCCGAGTTGATCGGCGATTCCTACTAACCTCTCCGAATGATCTACCGAAACACAAATCTAATATCTATAAATACTAGTATAATAGTATTTTTTAAAAATAGCTGGATCATTTCTCTTAGGATTAAGACTTAGCTCAAAACAATATCATATTTTCTTAGTACTTTTAATATTTTACTCTCAAGTTTTGTAAGGGTTTTGAAGACTTGATAAAGAAAGGGTCTCTTCTCCTTTGATTTGGAAGTGGGTCTCCTTTGTTCTTCTTTATTTTTTCAAATCAAGACATTATTTTCTCAAGCCCATTTGATTTCATAACCATTGAAGGTATAATTTCTTATTTCTTGATGTGTGGCTAAACCCCTACCCGTTTCTAGGGGTGTGATTTAGCAAATATGAGTTAATATTATTGTTGGGTCTTGCTTGCTGATAACTTAGATTCAGTGTTATGGTGATTACATCTAGTGGTTGTGGCTTAAGATAATGCATTTTTAGTTGCAAATAGAATTTCACCCATGTGTTTTCGATTTGCAAGAGAGAGAGGCCACGAAACCAAGACCTATAAATTGATTGCCTAAGGAGTGGGTCGACATGAGGCTCAACCCCAGATGGTGAACCCTAGTCCTATGTCCTAAAACTAAGCTTGAGAGAGTGAGTGGAGTAAGGTGTAGGCTGGTCTTCATGTGGCAAATGGGTGTCCGCGAGGAACCCATTTGAAATGGGGTAAGTTGCTCGAGAGAGAACTTATTTATAATTAAAGCTTATCCTAGTCACTATTTTCCTATAAATTTCTATCGTCAGCATGTACACCAATAATCTATATTAATTTGTATTGCGGTCGGATCCCAATGATTTTTCCCTTTCATTGATCAGATTTCTTGTGATTTTTATTATATTTTTGACAAACCCCCTTTAATATTTGACACTTTCATGTCACCCCTTTATTTATAATGTTTTTACTCGTTATATCTTTAGCTACGACTAATTAGAATTAAATTTTAATTAATCAAGTTTTCACTACCACTCCCTTGGACACGACCCAGCCTTCGATTGAGTTACTATATTATCTACAATCATATACACTCAAATCGTAGTTAGTGTTGTTGGTCATGATAAGCATCATTGGTCAAACTAAAGCTTCTTATTTTGATTGATATTTGGTTGTTGCCACTCTGAGCATAAACGTGCAGACTGAATGATGTCGGAATTAATACATCAATGTTTAGTCTTCTGAAATTGTCTCTTAGTTTTTCAAGAAGCATCTTTAGAATTTCGTAGTACATATATCTAGTAAATTGTGATACATGTATTTAGTTATTTATGCAAGACTTTTTATTTTCTATTTTGAGCAGTTAAATAGTGATGTAGTTGATGATTGTAATCATTTCAAATGGCCTTAAGTAGCCCATAATAAACTTGAGAATTCTTTAAAGATATTATTTTCCTTCCATATTTCCTACAAATTGGTATCAAGAGCAGGTTTTCGTTCTTAATTTGGGGTTAGGTGAAGAAAAAAATATGGCATCCAAAACAAATAAAGGTGCTGATTCTTCAGTTGTTCTTGCTCCATTTTTTGATGGAACTAATTTTGAACACTGGAAGATAAGAATGAGCACATATTTGAAAGTTGAAGGTTTGTGGACTATTGTTGTAAATGGCTTTGAAGAGCCAGACAACGAAGGTGATCTTACAACAATGGAGATGAAAAATCTTGAGGCTAAGTATCGTCAAGATGCAAAAGCCTTGAGCAAAATCCAAATGGGAGTCTCAAGAGCATATTTTGCAAAAATTGTTACTTGTGAGACTACAAAAGAAGCTTGGGTTTTCTGGAAACTGAGGTGTATGGTGATGAAAAGGTACGCACTATAAATCTTCAAACTTTTAGAAGAGAGTTTCAAAATTTAAAGATGATAGAATCTGAAAAAATGATGAATATTGCACAAGAGTCATTAATATTGTTAGTGAAATGAGAAATCATAGTGATACAATTTCTGACCAACAAGTTGTGGAAAAGATTCTAATTAGTGTCATAGAATAGTATGAGTACATCGTTGCTATCACTGAGGAGATGAAAGATCTTTCTAAGGTTTCCATCAAAGAGCTAGCTGGAACATTTCGTGCACACGAGAAGCGAAGATTTTTTCGTGAAGATCAAACCAAAGCGACGACTTTCCAGTCTAAAATAAATGAGAATTCTCAAAATTTATCAAAAAATCATCAGATTAAAAATCACAAGCCAAAAAAGAAGCAGGATCATGATGATTCTTCCAAGAAGGTTGAAGAAAAATGTGAAAAAAACTCTAGTCTTCTTTGTAGAGTTTGCAAAAAGACTAATCACAATGCAGAAAAATATTGGCACAAAGTCAACCCCCAATGTAACTTTTGTAAAAGTTTGGCCACGTTGAAAAGGATTGTTGGCACAAGATACGGGAGCAATCAAATTTTTGTGAAAAATAGGAGGAAGAAAGGAAAGAAAACCTTTTCTTTGCTTCTAAATCTGATGCTTCAACAAAAAGCAATGAATTGTATGTTGATAGTGGTTGTAATAATCACATGAATTGAGATGAAAAGACTTTCCTCTCAATTAATAATAACGTCACTACTAAAGTGAAGATGGGGAATGGAGCCTTAGTTGATACGAAAGATAAAGGTACTATTTTGATCAACATGAAAGGACGGTAAGCAAATTCATGATGTTCTTTATGTTCCTGACTTGGAAGAAAATTTTCTTAGTGTTGGTCAACTCATGGAAAATGGTTATTCTCTTGTGTTTAGAGACAATTATTGCAGGATTTATGTTAAAATTGAGCCAAATCAAGTTAATGTAAAGTAAAGATGATAAAAAGAAACTTCCATTTGCAATTTAATTAAAATGCATTAAAAAATGAAATTGTAGATGATTCATGGCTTTGGCACAAAAGATTTTCTCACTTGAATTTTCATGGTTTAAAGCTTCTCAAGCAAAAGTACATGGTGCAAGGCCTTCTTGAGATACATACTGAGGTGGATACATGTGAGAGTTGTATAATGGGAAAGCAACACAGGAAGTCTTTTCGAAAAGGGGTGTCTTGGAGGGAAGTGTACTTTTGGAACTAATTCATACCGACATTTGTGGACCAATGAAGACACCATCTCTTGGAAGTCAAAGGTAATTTCTAATCTTTATTAATGATTTCTCAATAATGACTTAGGTTTATTTCTTGAAAGAAAAGTCAGAAGCATTTGCTACATTCAAGAAATTTAAAGCCCTTGTTAAGAAGCAAAAAAGTTGCAGCATCAAAACCATTCACAGTGATCGAGGAGATGAGTACACAAGTCGATAATTTGAAGAATATTGCAAAAATGAAGGCATTCAGAAGCAACTGACAGCAAGGTATACTCCTCAACAAAATGGTGCATCTGAAAGAAGAAATAGAACAATTGTTGAAATGGCCAGAACTATGATGAATGAGAAAGGGCTACCAAAATATTTTTGGTCAGAAGTAGTGCATACAACAGTTCACATCCTTAACAGGTATCCAACAAAAGCACTAAAGGACAACACACCAGTTGAATCTTGTAGTGGAATTAAACATTTTGTAAGTCATTTTAAAATTTTTGGGTGTATTTGTTATGCTCATGTACCTACTAAGAAAAGAACAAAATTGGATTAAAAAAAAGTAAAAAATGTGTCTTTCTTGGTTATAGTGATGTGACAAAAGGATATAGGCTTCTCGATGTCAAAACTAACAAACTTGTTGTTAGTAGAGATGTCGCTTTTTATGAAAAAACAACATGGAATTGGGAGGATAAAAAGATAGAGAATACTGCTATCATATGTTCAAATCAAGAAGAGGATGAGAAAGATGAAGATGTCTCTCAAGGGGGAGAAATGCAAGATTCAGATAATGAAGAACTGCCTCCAAGAGGAACAAAAATGTTGAGCGACATTTATCAAAGATGTAATTTTGCCGGTGTTGAGTCAGAAAATTATGAAGAAGCAATAAATCATGATGTTTGGAAGAAATCCATGGAAGAAGAAATTCAAATTATTGAAAAAAAATAATACTTGGGAGATTGTGGTTATTCCTAGAGAAAGAGAAGTTGTAAGTCTAAAATGGATTTACAAAATCAAACACAATCAGGAAGAAGATATTCAAAAGCACAAAGAAAGGTTGGTTTCTAGAGGCTTATGCAAAAACCAGCTATTGATTTTTATGAAACTTTCTCTCCAGTTGCTCATCTTAATACAATTAGATCTATAATTGTTGTTGCTGCATAAAAAAAATGAAAGATATTTCAAGTTGATGTTAAATCAACATTTCTGAATGGAAAACTTGATGAAGAGATTTATGTTGAGCAACCTCAAGAATTTTTTGTTCAAGGGGGAGAAGAAAGGTGTATAGGCTAAAAAAAGCTCTTTATGGGTTGAAGCAAGCTCCAAGAGCCTGGTATAATGAAATTGACATACTTTCTGAAAAATAATTTTCAGAGAAGTAAAAGCGAAGCCACTTTGTATGTGAATAAAGAAATGATGTAAAGTTTATGCAAAATTTCAAACAAGATATGATGCAAGCTTATGAAATGAGTGATCTTGGGTTGCTAAATTATTTCTTGCGCATCGAAGTTTATCAAGTGAAAGAAGGAATTTTCATTTCTCAAATGAAGTATACTAAAAGCATTCTTCAAAAATTCAAAATGATGAATTGCAGGTCTATGGCCATACCATTAGAAACAAATGAGAAGTTTAGAAAAGATGATGGAGAAAAGAAAGTTAATAGCTCACATTATAGGAGTTTGATTGGAAGTTTGCTATATCTTACTTCAACAAGGCCAGATATTATGTTTGCTGCTAGTTTATTATCCATATTCATGCAAGAACCAAGCCAAGTGCATTTTGGAGCTGCAAAGAGTGTTCTACGCTACTTGCAAGGAACAATGGCTTATGGGATAATGTACAAATTTGGTGGAGATTTGAACTTAATTGGTTATTCTGATAGTGATTGGGCTGGATGTATAGATGACATGAACAGTACTTCTGGTTATGCTTTCTAATTTGGATAAAGTATTTGTTCTTGGTTATAAAAAAAAAGCAAAGTGTAGTTGCTCAATCCACTGCCGAAGCAGAATATGTTTCATCATCCAAGGCTACTTCTCAAGCTATTTGGCTTAGGAGAATATTTGAAGACATTGGTGAAAAACAAAAAAATGGACTGTTTTGTATTGTGATTTTAAATCAGCAATTGCAATTGCTGAGAATCTAGTCAGCCATGAAAGATCAAAGCATATTTCCATCAAGTATCATTTTATCTGAGAAGCACCAGAGAAAGGCGAAATTCAGTTGCATTATTGTCAGACAGGAGAATAACTTGCTGACATCTTCACCAAAGCTCTTCCTAGAGAAAAATTTTGCTATCTTTGAGAATGCATTGGAGTTATCAAGCAAATGCATTAAGGGGGGGGGGGGGGTGTTGGAATTAATGAATCAATTTTTAATATTCCAAAATTATCTCTTAGTCTTTAAATAAGCCTCTTTAGAATTTCGTAGTACATGTATCTAGTAAATTGTGATACATGTATTTAGTTATTTGTGCAAGACTTTTTGTTTTCTATTTTGAGTAGTACAAGGAGTGATATAGTTGATGATTATAATCATCTCAAGTGGCCTTAAGTATCCTATAATAAACTTGAGCATTCTCTAAAGATATTATTTTTCCTTCCATATTTCCTACAAATGAATGTTGATACAAGATATATTGGTGTTTAAACAACTACCGAAAACAAAGGTGATTTCACTAACCAACATGTTGCTACTAATGAAGTGCAATCAAAAGAAGTTGGGCTGAATTTGATGTTTAGCGCAACTAAAAACGTAGGGTAACACCAAGAGTTGGGGTTGATGTGCCACAAGTTGGCTTAGGAAAAAAATTAATAGATTCAGGACAAAAACTAATGGATACATATGATGTTCAAGATGCTGAAAATTCTGGGTCGTATGTTTTGCAAGTTGAAAACAAGAATGCAACTAAAAACCGGACACTGGTTGCACACAAAAATTCAACTAGTAATCAGACTCTTACCCCGACTAGTCAAAAGAATTCTCCATGTAGTGAAAAGGGTACAACAAGAAATTTTCATGACAATGAGAAGAGGCAAGATATTAGTAATTCCTCAAGTGACCTATTATGTTCGCATAATTTTGATGCTTTATTGATGAATACTGAAAAACAAGTAAAGTTATTAGAGAATGACAATGATTTGATCCAACAAAGTAGGTCTAACCAGCTGCTTTGAGTAGAAAATTAAATCCAAAAGCTCCGTATTTGTGCCTAAATGTGTGATTGCAAATAAGAATGAGGCAAGGGACTTAATGTCAAATACAATTGATTTGGGCGAAATATTTCTTGATGAAGATGAGGATGAAAATATGCTTGATTTGAGCGAGGATTCTCTTGATGAAGATGAAGAAGACAATGTTGAACATATGCTTGAAAGAGTGGCTAGGGAACGACATATATCACCTAGGCAACAAAGAAGTGGAACCAACAAAAGTGAAAAAAAGACGCATAGAAGGCAACATAGTTAGGATGGTAAAATGGATGAGGAGTTTGTTCGAAGGTACCTATTAATGCGACAGGCAAAGCAGAACAATTTGAAAGTATCAATAGGTTAAACAATATCAAATAAATCTATAAAGGAAGTATGACTTATCAATTTTTATTGGATAGGTTTGAAGAGGAAGACAAGAGAAAAATACTTCAAGTTACTTTTGGTGGACAATCAATCTTTTTTAATTCATGATTTTGCAATAGAAATTTTGAGGTTCATAACTCAACTTTCATCTTAATTGACATACTTTTACATTATATAAGCATCCTCATTTTTAATATCATCATTGAGTATATTACAAACTCTGTGGTGATCAGAAACTACTTAGTTCTCTTTATCTCTTATTTTATTCATGCTTGTTAGGTAGTTGATGTTAGGAACTTCATTAGGGTTGGTAAGTTAGGCCTAGCCTCCTTGCTTGTACTTATCTTTATTGATATTTTTTATGGTTAATAAAAGACCGCTGTATAGTGGTAAATTTACTTTAAAAATAATAATAATAATAAAAAAGAGGCATTCTCATGTACAATTATTCTTGGAGATCTCCATATAGAAAAGTCTTGTGAACATCTGTTTGATGCAACTCCCACTGCTTTCCTGCAGCCACAACTAAAAATATACGCACTATAACCATCTTGGCAACTGGAACATTTGTTTCATTGCAGTCAATTCCCTTTTTTTCATGGTTGCCAAATTAAATATCACTAGTCATGCTTTGTGTTGGTCCACAGAACCATTAGAATGATATTTTATATTATAAATCCAGTTGCAGCCAAGTGCTTTCTTTACAAATGATAATATTTTATTTACCCATGTATCATTCTTTTCAAGATCCTCAATCGAATATGTATTGCTTGTCTGCGCCTTTCATCTTTCACTGTTTTTGAGAAAAAATACTCATGATATGCAGTAATAGTGTAAGAAAAATTTTGGTATCGCACATAAAATTTGTCAGAGTTCACATAATGTGTTATTGGGCAAAGTGCATGAGTTATAAGTTGGAACAAATTAACTATTGGAAGGATTTAATTTCTAATGATAATAGTAACATAATAGCATAGGCAATTAGGTTGTTATTTTAATCAATGTCTGCAACCCAATTTAAGTTTATTATTTTGTTTTTCACTTCCCTTCACATCTTGGGTACCAAACATGTCACCTTCTCTTATTTCTTGAACATCTTGCACCTCATTAGCTTGTGAATCAGAAATTTACATCATTGGTTAGTGTTCTTCATGCTCAACTAAATCCCCCTCAAATCATCATTAACAAATCCGTTATCAACAATAACTTTTTAAATATTCTCATAAGAACTGGGAAGTTGTTTTGAAAAATGAAAATTCATTCTAAAAAAAGGAACTCCTGAAATAACGTATTCGTTTGTTTCCAGATCCTATAGTTTCAAAACCTTTTTACCGTATGGGTACCGAATATAAATGTACTTATCGATCCTACTCGTAAACTTATCTCCTTTCTTTCTTGGTTATGAACATAACAACAAACCAAATATTCTGAAGTGATCATAAGGTGGAGGTTCTCCATTTAAATTCTCATATGGAGTTTTCCATATAAAATTTAAGAAGTTCTGTTAATCAAGTAATGTGCCACCAACACATAATTTCCCAAAATTTGATTGGAATAAGTCCTTGAAACATAGTGGTCGTGCTGAATTCGGATATGCCAGTGTTTCCTCTCCACCCTACCATTTTGTTGTGGGATTCCGGTACAAGAACTTTGAAAAATAATTCCCTATTTAAGAAAATAACTTTTCATACAAGTAAATTGTCTCATCATTACTTGGAACAATTTTAACTTGTTTATTATACGGTCTTTCCACTGTGGCAAGAAAATTCAACATCATGCATGACAACTCTTTCTTATTAATTAGTATAAATATCCATACTACACGAGAATTTTCATCACAATTGTCAAAAAATACGAAGCACCACATAGAGATATTGTTCTATATGGACCCATAAATCACAATGAATGAGTTCAAACTTATCACAAGATTTATTTTCACTTAAAGAAATTTCATCTGTAGTCTTGTTAGCATGTTGATAAACATCACAATCTTTATTCATCATCTCACTATCATTTCCCCGAACAACATTGGAAACTTATTTGTTAACCCTTAAAGAAGGATGTGCCCAAAGATTAAGTATGGCTGTCGTATTCTTTACTGCCATTGCTTGCAGTGCCACTCAAAAATAGTGGAGCCCCTCCTTTTATTCACTCACATCAATAATCATCCTTGAAGTTCGTCTATGCATAAGACAAAAGTTTTTGGTGAAGTAATCAATATAATAAACTTGATCTATCAATTGCGATAAATAAATTAAATTGCATTTTAAACTAGGCACGAAGAGAACATTTTCAAGCTTCATCTTCTCGTTATATTTTACAGATACCTCTTATATAGCAACTATATGTTATGGACATCCAACTACTTATTGCAAGTCCGTCACGCACTTCAAGTTTGCACTCATGTAGTTTAATGCCCCTGTGTCAATTATCCATAAGATTTTGTCATGTTTACGTTTCTTCATCTCACTGTACCTATTTTGTGGTTGTTCACCTTATTGCACAAATCATCCATTGTTCATTGCCTAAGCCAACACCGGCCATGTCATTTATTGTGCCAAATGTTCCTGATCTTCTAGCACTTCTTGTAGTAGTTTGAGCAGCCTTAGAACACATTGCTCCACCTCGATCACGTTCAACGCCTATCAAATTCTTCGTTATTGTGGTAGCCCGTTACCCTTGACACCAGTCCATCCTTCACCTCTAGGGCGATTATCCCACTAATCCAGGTAGACAATAAGCTGAAAGCAAAAATTTATCACATATCAAAAATGTTTACACTTGTTACAATTCATTGATATGTCCTTCGCCTCTCAACATCCCCTCGTCTTGCTATTTGATTGACCCGCTAGTCCGAACACCTCTCCATTTCTTCCTTTGCACGACTAATGATGTTCACCTTTTTCCACTGGATTAAAATAGTTAGCAACGGATCTGCAACAAGCATACTGATCCTCGCAGTTCCATAGAGCATGTAATCCAATCCTATAAGGAATCAATGACCTTTTTTTCCTCTCATCGCTTTTCTAGCAGTTCTCCTATGTTACACTTGATCCATCATATGTACAACTAGGAATTTGTTTGTAATTCTCTATTTCATGCCATTCAACCTCTATCCTTTCATAGTATGATATAATTGTCATATCATGTTGCTTACATTATGCCAAATTGGAGTTCAACTTTTGAATCTGAGGCCCATTGTCAATTGAAAATAGTTCCTTAATTTCTTTCTAGAGATTTTTCGCATTCTCCACACGTGATTAAATGCAAAGTTGGTTCGATGGTATTTTGAATCCATGACACTAGCATGGACTGTACTGTCCACCAATCCTCCAACTCTAAAGTCCATTCTACCGGTTGTGAGATGGTTCCATCAACAAATTACCTTTTTTTACAAGAGCGCAATGAGGTACGGCATTGCATCGGCCCATTATTCATTATTTTATCCTCACAGTTGTGCTTATTAAGTTTACTGGGTTGTCCTTTGAAGTCATATCGTAAGGTGAAATTTTCTTTTTGGTGGGTTCATTCCCTTCCATGGAACCGATAACATATAGAAATAGAGATAAGTATTTGAAGAATCTAATTTTCCTTCTCATCACTGGAAAGAAAAATATATATATATATACATGAGTTTAGCTTCTACTCGTATAATCTCTCCTAAAAAGTATTCTGAGAATAATATATTCCCATAACATATCGTACAATATCTAATAGAAAATCACATCTCTCAAAAATACAAATACACAATATAAACTTAATATATCATCTTGGATCACATGGATTGGGGAGCCCTCATGATTTGAGGGCAATGCCATGGATGCTTTTATAGTTTTTATGGTCTTTTTAATTTCAGACTTTACATGATGTATGGGTTATGTCCGAATCAATTCTATGATGTTAGAAAGGTTATGTCAAATTTAGTAGTGTTCCGGGTATTCTCTTATGTACTCAGCTGGTATCGTTGATTTAATCTTATACTTTGAGATTTATATCGATTATATCCGTTAAATCATATTTCATTATGTCATGCTTATGTAAAGTGTCTTGTTTAGGTTCTGTCGGGGACTTATTCACACTGTAACCTCTAGAGTGTACTTTGGGACGTGACAAATTTGATATATAGAACTTAGGTTTTAGAAAAGGTGTTAGGATGTGTGACAAGCCGTGTTGAGTAGATTTTTATTCATGAGTGTGAAGAACGCTACATTTATGAATAAGAGGATACAAGGTGTTTAGGATACTTCACTTCTTTCACTACTCTAAGTTTGTGTCGTAGAGTTCATTTCCATAAGATTCTTTCTCCTAATTCTTGTCTGATGCTTTTCAGGATATGGTAAAGATCTAGCGCAAGAAGGAATGAGGGTAAAGATGTCGAGTCTGAGGTTCCTCAAGTGCCGATCTATCCTTTGGACGAGCAAGCGTCTCAGGCCAAAATTACAAGCCACTTTCCAAGTGTCGGATCAAGTCATGATGCTCCAAGGTAATACAAAGGGTGTTGCTTCAGTGAATCCAAATATGGGTACGGAGGCAACTAAAGTGGGAGACTTTACTAGGATGAATCCCCCAGAGTTCTTTAGTTCCAAAGTTGATGAAGATCCCAAGACTTTATCGAGGAAATCTGCAAGATTTTAAATCTAATTTTTTAACCAACTTATATGTAGAACTTGCAAAAAAAAAAAATAATACAAAAAAATTGAGGAAAAAGTTCTAAAGCGTTGGCTGCTAATCACCTACTTTGAACCATTTGTTATTTTGAACAGTCTGGTTAAACCGTTGTTTTGTTCTGTCTTGTTTTACACTTGCCTTATTCTGCCCTATTAAAGCCTTGTCCTTGCCTATCCCGCCCTTATCTCATTGTCATCCAAAGTAATAGTCCTAGTTTGCACATAACTTTTATTTTTGCTCTTCCATTCATTTATTTTATTATGACTTTTATTTGAGAAAAATTGTAAAAATAGCTACTCCTATCCAACAATAGTTATCCACTATTAACTTGACACAAGGATTATGAAACACAAAATGGTAGGGGTAGTTTTGCTTAATCACCTCTATTAAATATAAGTCATCTAAAAATAAGAAATTGAATAGTAAGTATCAGTTTAGCAAAATTGGCAGTCTTAATGACACCAATACATTTTATGATACTAATTTAGTATTAATTAAGCGAAAATTATCAGCCTTAAGAAATGCAGGAATAGACTATAATTATTTATGAGAGAATGTGTATTTTAGGAATTACTTTGGGTTTCAGTATGAACTTGTAATTATTTTTTATTTTATAGTACATTTATGTTTTTTCCCATTTATTTAATAGTGATTTTAGGAATAAAAAACATAAAAATCATATATGTGCTTTATAGCTAAAGTTTTGTTATTTGCGCTTCGTAGCAAATATAATCTGTTATGGATATGTTTGTATATGGAGCATTTGATTTGTATAAATCACGGCAATTTGTATAAAGTAGTTGTCAATGTCTGAAAATCGTGTTTGTATATGTAATGTTCTTTGTGTTAGGCTGGAGAGGAAAATAAGATTAGGAAGAGAGAGAAAAGAGGCAAGCGAGAGAGAGAGAGAATAGAGTGGCGACATGTGAATTATATATGTATACGGTTAGATAATTATATATATGTAACTATCATGTATATATATCAGTTATTGTGTTTGTACATTTGCATAAAATTTCAATGTACATACAATTTAATCGAGTTAAAACATTTATGTTTGTCTATTAAATCTCTCTCGCTTTATACAAGTACAAATTGCACATTGTATTTATAATTTGTGTTTGAATAAAATGAGAGAGAGAAAGAAAAAAGAGAACTGGGTAGGGAAAGATTTGTATTGGTATAATTACAAGTGTATAGGAGAAAGAAATATGTATTTATATTTGTATAAAGATTCTCTCTCGCTTTATACAAACACAATTTATACATTTTTATTTTTATCAAGTGAGAGAGACGAGGGAGAGAACTGAGAGTGACGAGCGAGGTTCAGGGGAGAGAAGCAAATGACAATGTGTTTCGTGTGAATTGAAAAAAATTGAAAGTATAGCTGTATCATTTATTTTGAATTGATAGTTTGATATACTACACAAGTTTCCCCTTATTAATACCCTTTACCATTTGGACCATATGAATTATTCAAAGTTAGTTGAATTTAACATTTTATGTAGATCACAATTGGGGAAGGACATAAAGAATAAAGGTTAAGAAAAAAATTTCATTTGCGTAACCAACCCACAACGTCTGCACATCGAGGTAATGTTTCAAATACTTAATTATTTAATAGATATTATATTGAAGTTTGATTTAGGATGTTTGGTGCTTACTTCGAAGAATAATATTATTATATTATGAAGAGATAATGCACAAGTACTCTCTCAATCTATGCCCGAAATTTTATAGACACACTTATACTATACAAAGGTTCTATTACCCCACTTAACTTATTTTATTAATAATTTTCTATCCCTCTTCGGCCTACTGACACCATCTTGTGGGTCCAACGCTGTTTGACTTTTTTTCCAAACTAGTGCCACGTAGATCAAAAAGGGGTAAAAAATTACTTATAAAATGTGTTTAGGGGGTAATAGGGTCTTAGTATAATATAAGTGTGTCTCTGAGATTTCGAGTATAGGTTGAGGGTATAATTGTGCATTTTTCCTATTATAAACTTGTAATTCAATAGACCTATTAAAACAGAGGTTGTTTAAAGATGACTTTGGAGCTAATGATTTGTAAATAATGACTAATGATGAGTTAATCGTGAGAGAAAACAATAGTTTATAGGATAAGTTTGCCATTTGGTTTATGCTATGCGTACAACCAGTTTTGTGGATTAATCATGGGGTTCCGTGATATATGGGTATATGTAATTAAATATTGGTCTAACCTATTGATGACCCCCTAAAATAGCAACAATTTTCACTTTAAATTTTTAACTAGGCTTTGTTAATTTTAAACAGCTTATGTTAGGATTTGTTGTGTCATTTTGACACTAATAAAAAAAGATGACAAAGTTAGTGTTATACATTCGCTATTGATGCGGTAGGGCCTTATTTAGCCTATTTTATTTTATTTTTCTTTTATTCTTTTTCGTTTTACAATCACTATCTCTCCCGTTATTTCTTAAGGATTAAAGTACTACAATGGAGATTAAATATTTTGTTAAAATAATTTCAATTTAAATTTGTCGCTGAAATCTCGGATAGATTGATCAAGAAACAAGAAATTGAACCCATATCAACACTTAAATCATGTAAAGTTTAGGGAAAATTGTATATAATAGCAAACTAATAACCTAAATTAAATGGAATAGCTAGGGTTTGATTTAATTGTGCTCCATAGCAAACATTAGCTAAAATTTGCCAGCATCTCTCTCCCAAAAATCTCGCTCGCCACTATGCATTCTCGCTCGCCTCTCTCGCTTTATACACAGAAGTGTATAATTCTGTTTCTGTTTTGTATAAAGCGAGAGAAAATTGTATATAGACATGCAAAAATGTATATCTTCGTGATATACACTTAATTATACAATTTGCAAACATTTTACTTCAAATATTGCAGAGAAAAAGGCCAACAAATTATATAATTGCGAATTATACAATTGCAGTGAAATACAATTTTCTTTAACTTTATACAACAGAAGTGTATATATAGTGTTTTTGTTTTGTAGAAAGCGAGAAAAAGATATATCTTCTTGCTATACACTTATAATTATGCAATATACATATATTTTAATTCGATTCAACTGTATGCAAAATAAATTATACATTTGTAGCGAAATAGGCCAGTGAATTATACAATTTAGGCCAGCGAATTATACAATTGTATATGTATAGCAAATTATACAGTTTTATGTTTGCTATGGAGCGCAATTATGCAAAGTTTGCTATAGCATACAAATTTGAATTTTTTGTTTGCTATATGTGAAAGTTGCCCTAAAGTTTACGCACAATAATTCTAAGGAAAATGGTAAAAACAATTCTTCAAATTAAACGTACCTATTGTCTCAATTGCCCACACAGCTGCCAATAACTCAATTTTAAATTTAACAAAAATAGGTGTCAAAAATATCCCAATTTTCATTATGTAAGTTTTAATATCACTTACCTTAAGCCTTAATTAAATTAAAAATATCTCAAAATTAAAGAAAAGAAGACTCAACCTTAAAAATAACCCATTGTTGTTATACATTTACACTTCTTTACTCGAAATCAAATGAAGGAATGTGAGAAAAGATATAGTGAAGAAATTGATCAAAATTTGGGTGAATATGCAAACAATTCATGAAAAAAGAGGAATAAAACATAGAAGATGATTATGTGGATGTGGGTGTGATGGAAAAGACAATCAAAATGGAGGAATATGATAGAGTAAATTGTGTGTGTGGGTGTATGACGAAAAATAATAAAGCTTTAAAAATAATTAAAATAGAGTAATACAATGGAGGAGATGACTTTGGGAAGCTGTGGGGTTGTTGCATTTTTCTTTAAATTCGTCAAAAAAATTATTTAATTTTATTAATAAAAAAGACCACATGTCATTTATTCATTCGCTTTTTCCTTTTTAATATGAGACTTTTAGTGAGTTGACATGACATAATTGAGCATCTAATTCATGTGGACATATTTGATTAACACATACTTGGAGTAAACGTGTACTAGTGAAAAAAGTTTCAAATGACACAATAAAGCCTGTCATGAGATGTCTAAAATGAACAAAGTCTAGTTAAATTGTCTAAGTGAAAATTGCTGCCAACTTTAGGTGCATTTTATTATGTGAATATAATATATATATATATATATATATATATATATATATATATATATATAAAAGTTTTTATGACTATAAATACATTCTGTAAAATTTCAATCAAAATCTTGGATATTATTTTGATCATTAATATCTATGAGAACTCTTAGAACATTCCTCTGTAGAGTTTACCTTAGCTTCTGAAGGATTGAAGGAATTCACTTTTCCAAAATTGGAGTGGGTCTTTGAGATTCATTAAATTGGAGCATTGTAAGGACGAAATTACTCCTATCCAGTTGAGGGATAATCAATTTGGTAACTCTTTTTTTACCTTTTTATAATGTCTAGCTAAAACACCAATTCTTGGGGGTATGATCATGTAATTTTGGGGTGATTTAGCTTATGGGTATTGCTAATTGTTAGTTTAAATGCTATTTACAAGTAATTTTAATCATTAATTTTGACTTAATTTAAAGAATTGTTGTTGATAATGTGGTTTTACCTTTGCATTCTTGACTTGCTCGAGAGAGAGGTTTTAGAAATAAGATTGTTTCTAGATGATTTGTGGGTATTGGGTTGACCTGGATTTAGCTCGAGAGAATAAATCCCAAACTCTATCCCACACATTCAACTCGAGAGAGTGGACGGATTAAGATGTGAGCAGCTCTTAATTTGAATGCTTGTTGATGTTCGAGAGAAATCACTTAGTTTGGGTTAAATTGCTTAAGAGAAAATTACCTCCTATATAGCCTAGCCTACTCACTAATATCTATCTATTTGCTAATAGTTTCAACTACCCATATACCTACAATTGCCTATAATCGATCACATCACAAGAATGCATCTCATTATTGTTAATTCTTAGTATTTCTAACTTTTAGGAGTTGATAACTGAAAGAAAAACCCATATTTTCCATTCGTGTCACTTCTTAATTTGAATGATTTCTTTATTCGATAATCCTTATTTCTATGGTTGTTTTGACCACATTTATACTTCTAAGTACAATTTGATACACGTACAACTATATATGGGATTCGACTCCAAATCATTTTGTAGGGCTTCATATTGATTTACGAGATGCCGCTGAGTGGCTCAGATGACCCCCCTAAAGTTTAAGTGTTCCAAGATATGAAGGAAAAACTCGGAAACTAAAAGGAGAAGCCAGCGCATCATCAAATGATTCTGCGAAGCCAAAATAGATCTCCCAAAGTTACACACATTGAGGATGCTCAATGCTTAGTAGAAAGGATGTTGGAACAAACCAAAGGGCAACTCACCCAGTGAATCGGCGAGCCTGACTTACTTCGCTGAAGGGGATTTCATAGATTCTTTTTGATAACTATAAATGCGTTTTTGAACATTTAAGTTAGGATCTTGGATATTATTTTGATTATTAATTTCTATGAAACTCTTAGAACATTCCTCTTTTGAGTTTACCTTAGCCTTTAAAGTATTAAAGAAATTCACTTTTGAGAAATTGGAAGTGGGTCTTTGAGACTCATCAAATTGGACCAGTTTGACGAAGAAATTACTCTTACCTAGTTGATGGATAATATATTTGATAACTTTTTTTTTTACCTTTTTATAATGTCTAGCTAAAACCCCAATTCTTGCAGCATGATCATTTGATTATGGACTAATTTAGTTTATGGGTATTGCTAATTGTTAGTTTAAATTCTATTTAAGAGTGAGTTTAACAATTAATTTTGATTTTTAATTTAAATTAATGTTGCTGAAAATGGGCTTCTAAGTTTGTGTTCTTGGCTTGCTCGAAAGAAATGTTTTAGAACTAAGGTTATTGATTGATGGTTTGTGGGTGTTGGGTTGACCTGGATTTAGCTCGAGAGAGTAAATCCTAAACTCATTCCCACACATTCAGCTTGAGAGAGTGGATGGATTAAGATGTGGAGTACTCTTAATTTTGAATGCTTATTCATGTTCGAAAGAGATCACTTGATTTGGGTTAAATTGTTCAAGAGAAAATTACCTCCCATATAGCCTAGCCTACTCACTAATATCTATTTGTTTAATAGTAGTTTCAACTACCCATATACCTATAATTGCCTATAATCGATCACATCCCAAGAAACCATCTCATTATTGTTAATTCTTTGTATGTCTAACTGTTAGTAGCTGATAGCTGAAACCAAAACCCCCATTTGACATTCGTGTCAACCTTTAATTTAAATGATGTCTTTATTCGATAATATATATTCCTATAGTTGTTTTGACCACATTTATACCTCTCAATTGAATTTAAAACACATATTTCTCCTTGTGGGATTCGACCCTAACTCATGTAGTTGAGTTCTATACTGATTTACGATTGTTGAAAACCTAGTATTAAATGAGTTGTACTTGAAAGGCTAAGTCAAAATGACGTCATTGCCGAGGAGTGGTGTAGTTTGAAATTCTTTTTGTGAAGTTCAATTGTGTTACTTTTAGTTATAGTTGAATCTACTTTTAATTTTTTTTGTTTGCTTGTTAAAATAGAGAAAATTAGTGTCAACGGAAGTAATGGTTGGCAAATGGGTTACCAAGATGACATCAAAAATCTCAATGATGTGAATCAACCGATTATCAATGATCCAAATCTAGTGGGTGGAGTTTGTGCCATTTTATTACCTATGACTGAAGGAAATGCAATATATCACATTACAAGCACCATATTGCAGCTCTTACAACTGAAAGGGTTATTTGGTGGACTGGCTCTTGAGGATCCCCATGAGCATATATGGAATTTTGTTGATGTTTGTGGACCCTTCTCCTTCAAGAATATATCTCAAAAATTGATCCAAACTGAGGTTGTTCCTATTTTCTTTAATGAGAGAAGCATGTAAGTGGTTGGCTGAGTTGCCAACAGACTATATCACTTCATGGGATGAGCTTTTTACCACAGTCCAAGTGCACTTCTTTCCTCCTTCGAGATGAATCTTCGGAAAACATTCAAAGATTTGAACATTTGGAGGGTGAGACATCCATGAGAGTTGGATAAGGTTTAAAAAGATGGTGTTGCAATAACTAACTTAACGTTCTGCTGAAATACTTTTGTAGAAGCCTTGATACGATGAACAATGGAGTGGCTGATAAACTTTCTGTGGGAGGTTTAATGCAAGAACCCTATGTAATCGCATACCAAATCCTTCATGACATGAATAACATAAACCGGGCATGGTACACCCACAAAGATCAAGTTTATCCTCTAACTTATAAATTAACAAAAGAATAGATTGAAAAAGATCAAGAGAGAGACCAAAACATGGCAAAGATGATAACCCAGCTGGACATCTTGGTCAAGAACATCATGAGTGATGGTATGAGGAGTGTTAATGTTTACATTATTGGTGATGTAAATCTCGAAGAGGCCAAATTTAGCATTTTACAATGAGGAGGCGAACTTCTTAGCCAACTAAGGAGGCGGTCATTGTGTAAACTACCTATGGTCGGGTGGTAGTGAAGGTGTAAATAGAGATGAGGGCTTGAGACCATGATAGAGAGTGGAGTCATCAAAACTCAACTTGGAAAGAAATATTATGAGGAGAAGGAAAGGAATGTTCCTCCGCCCGAGCGTCAAAAGACAAGATTTTGATGGTGGATGGAGTTAGGATATACTCTAACATATTCTCAGCAAGGTTGAAGGGTCCGATAAAGTTTTGAACGAAATGAAGAAAGATGTATCGACTCTCAAACAGAGGGGGCCTCTAATTCTATATCTATCAAGTAGTTGGAGACCCAAATGGTTCAGATTTCTTTGAATCTTAACCCAAGAAAACAAGGGGTCACCTAGTGATACTATGGCGAACCCTAAGAATGAAGCTTGAGCGGGTACTTGCCTTGTGCGACGACGTTAATTAAGGCTCTTCTAGAGAGGAAACCCAAGTTTTTATCACTTTATATTTGATTTTGAATAATGAGGTGTTGATTGTGCAGGTTGAAAAGAGGAGTGTGTAAAATGTGTAGATTGGCAAGCCAGTCCAGTCGGCGACTTGCCAAAGAAATCAGCGAGCCCAAATTTAGACCATAGTTGGACTTACGAAAATAGCAGGTTGGAGTCTGTAAAACTTGGCGGGTCGATGTACGAGTTGACGATTTTCCAAAAAGGTTTGTGAGTCCAATTTTTCCACCTTTAGATCCCCAAATTGACTGGAGATCCAATAAAAGTCAGCGAGGTAATTGGTTTAACGGGGATAACTAATATTATTGAGGGTCTGCGAATTGAAAGGTTTTAAAATGCCAAAGCTATAAGATTTCAAAATCTTTCATATTCCCTCATTTATAACCTCGTACACTCGCACCCACACTACATATTTCCCGTATTTTTATCATTTTACTAGTTTTTCTCTACATCTAGTGCTCGGAGTAAGATTTCATTACCGCCTAGCATTTTAAAACTTTTATTTTTATATAAAGGTTAGTTTTTCAAACACAAACTCTTGAATTGCGGTTGAACTTTGATGCAATTTTTTTAAATCTTGTTGATGTATGCAAGCCTGTACTAAAATTATAGTGTTGTGCTGGTTTGCCTATGTAGTTTCGTAATTATGACTAATTGATTAAAATGTTAATTTCCTAAATTTTGTGCTTTAAAATTGATCATAATTTGTTAGGTCTAGTTGGGTGAAGTCTAAGTAACTTTGACTATGCTGAATGACACATTTTTCCCTATAATGGAGCGTTTGATATCATTAGTAAGGTCATAAGTCGTCAAATAACTGATTTTTGTTGAACCGGAGGAAATTTGAGTACCCCAGTGGCATGAGTCAAATGGGTCTAAACTAATTTGCATTAGTGTGTTGTTTGATTTTGATTTTGGGGGATGGAAGTTTATTTTTGGCAAACGGGGTGAAAATTGGCACGTTGGGTAGTTTGGCGAGCTAGGTTGACCTTGCCAAACCACTCGTAGGTTCGCCAATGTCCCCCTTGATTACCCTTAATTTTGTTATTTGACTTATTTAGATTTATAACTTTCAGCGGGAGGCTTGAGCTCGCCTAGTTAACTCGGTGCCACGCTGAAAGTTTCTCTTAATCACACTTTTTACGCCCCTAACCCCTAAAACTCATCATAACTTTATGCGGGCTGGGATGATCTCGCCAAGTAGTGTCGGAGATTCACAAATGGGTCCCAAACATTGCCGAACATCGTATTTTCTCAAAAATTTTCAAGTGTGTCTTTTCGGTGAACCCTATATGGCTCGCATAAGTGACTCAGTTACTAGCCGATCAGCTCTACCGTATTTACTTGAATTATTTCTAATTTATGTTTATTGCAGATATGGATAGGACCAACTTGGACAAGAGTGACATGCCGCCCCATAAACAAACACTGGGCATCGTAATAAATGATGGAGCAACTTCTCCATCTTAAAAGGGCAAACATGCACCTCCAAAAAGAAGGGAAATGGAAAGCACCCATAATTGAGATACCAGAGCACAACTCTGGTATTGATGGGGAGTCTTTTGATTGTTATGTTGCATTGACTAAGCCTAAGGATGACAAACCTCATAAACCTCGGCGAACCGAGATTCATGCCAGAGGTTGTCAAGGTCCATCTAAGACCCTAGAGGCTACCCCACCTACTGATGCAGGGCCAACTCCGGGAGAGACGGTGGTTCCTACACCACCAGTTCAAGTTCCTGATGCCCCATCTATTCAACAGGCTAAAGGCTGAGGGATTGAAGACAATTCTTGAAGAGAAGAGGTTGTCGACGCATAGTGTGGTGCAAATGTACCCTTTTGTGTGGAACAAACTTTGGTACCACAGGTTCGACCTATTAACCAGGCCTTATTACCCATATATCCCACCTGGATTCTTAAGTTATTGTCACGAACATAGAGAACCCCCTAGTTGTAACCGGCATTTTCGTCCTCTTAGAGGCCTTAAACAAGCCCTAAGGATACATCATTGCATCATTGATAGAATAACAAGCATAAAAATTAAAACCTTTCTTTGGAAGTTCAACTTCACTTCACATAAATCAAAATAGAATCAATAATTGTCTCACATGACCATCTAAACAAATATTAAGAAAATTGGGACTTGACCCTTACATCATTACAATACGTCTTATAATAGTAATTACAATAAAGTCTTTGAATAAAGAAATATGAATCTAGAACTAGCATCTCCATCATTGGACTTGAGGACTCACCAACTTGGGGATAGCAATCCAAGTTCTTCAAGAAAGAACTAGAAACACTTCAATGGCCTGAACCTACTCTTTGTGTAGAAAAGAGAACATATATGGGTTAGTACAAACCACATGTACTAAGTATGTATATATGCAATTAAAACATTGAAGATATGCACAAAGGGAAATATTAGTATAAACATGCTAAGTTCACTTTAAAAGCCTTTATGCACATTCCAAGAAAACATACAAGTCGATACCACAACAACAATAAGGCATATTCATATGAATTTTCAAGAGTAACATAATAATAATGTGATAGTCAACATTTCATATTAAGAGTGTATTTTATAAATACGTCACAAGACCTTACTCATAACCCCAATCCAATTCCACTAGTACAATGTATATGTGAAGCCCCATAACTCCACATAAACCAAGTAAACTAGCAAAGAGACCATAAGCATTGCCTTTACCTCATACAACATCAAAACAAGTGTAGTCAATATCATACATAAAAATTTAGACCAACATCATGCATATCAAGTGAAACCAACATCATATAAGACCAAAATTGTACATTTCATTCATAACATATGTACATAAAGAACCCACTCTATAACTCCCATCAAGGTTCACTTGTACAATGTATAGGTAAAGTCACATACCCTTACCTACACTAATTAACACCTCATAAGTTGTCGTAGTTAGTCTTCATCTTCTTTCTTTCATTTATTTAGTTTACTTTCAAGAAACTTTTCCATAACCAACATTAGACGATGTAAGCTAAACATGGAATTCGGTGTAAACCCTGCACACCAAAAGGAGGGCCTCCTACTTGCTAAGGTAGGACATCAACATCATCATAGCATATAGGTGGATCCATTAGCTACTTTTCCTATGGGGGCACATAGTTAAGGAATTAAGAGGTTGTTACTAGAAACCCTCTTTATGCTAATTTGCATTGTACTTTCCATATCATGAGAACATTGGGGTAAGCTTCCATGTGAAGAGACCCCTCTTGTTGTCAAGTTCACTTGGTGCTAAGCTAAATTCCCTTTTTGAAGTATCTTTAATCTTCCTTAATATTAGTACATATCTTAGGTCTTAGAAGTTTAAACCCTCATTTAATATGTTCATAGCTCAAAATTTATAGCATGAGAAAGTCTTTTTTATCACAAACCCAATATTCGGTGAGAACATTACATCATAGAATAATAATAAAAGGCACATAGGAATTACGTTCAATCCTTCATAATAGTACATCCATCATCATCTCACAACCATCATATTCATAGTATAATTATACATTCATAACTTTATCATTCATTCATCAATTGACCAACATTACCAAATATGGACCAACGAGACTACAACAATAAGTTCATCACCTTTAAGGTCTTACCAATGGCCTCCAAGAAACCCATGTGTAGAAAACCCTTAATTTTGGGGGGATTTAAAACAACTTTAAATGGACCTCTTGGGCAAATGAATCCCAAGAGTGAAAGAATACATACCTTAATGAAGACTTTAACCACGAATTTGTGTAGAAAACTTGGAGAATTGGTCTTCTTCTTCAAGATCCAATACTCTTCAATGGAGGTTGAGTAGATAAAGAACTTAGAGTGAGGTGAGAGTAATTTGGATTTAAATTTGAGGATTTGATTTGGGTGGGTAAATGTGGTATAAAACTTAAACTCATGTAACACTTCGAAAATCCAAGACGAGTATTAAAGCCTAACATAGGTATCATGGGATCTAAGCACTGCTTTATGACCTAATTTAATTAATATAGGTCATTTAGGTTGTTTAGGAACCAAAACATCCAAGAACGTCCATGGGTACTAGCGTGCCTTAGCCTATTTAACTAACTTTTAGGTGTCGGAAATTCATGAAATTAGGTGGAATGGTGTATAACATGTGTTTAAGTTGATTCGTGGTCGAAACTTCCGAGTAAAACTCCCCAAGGACTAACGAAGGGCCCTTGAGGAGGACTCTTGCAAGTTGATGTCAACACTGTCAAGGCAGTGTGCATCGACGAGATGCAGGAGACGATCCGTGTATGGATCGAAAAGGCGTCATTGCGAACCTTCTAGCAACACTTAGAAAAATAGATAAAGACCCTGCCTATACCAGTCTTTGACTGATATTACGGTTGTGCAACACAGAGGTGGGCCAGCCCGACGATTGACCAATGATTTGTCTATCATGGTCTCGTCGATGGGGTCTGCAACTTTTCTACACGTTTTAAATTAAGTTCATACAAATAATTAATTGGTTTATGGTTAAATAGGGGTTAAATAAATTTTAAACAACTAATTTATCCCCCATATAAAGACCCCGACCCTCATTAATCTGAACACAACTCACAAAATAAACTCTTTTCCTTCTCTCTTCTTTCTCTCTCTATTTGAAGACAAGCTAGGGGAAGGTTTTGGGGCTGAAAATGTAATATTTAACCATAAAATATTCAGAAAATGTTGAGGTATGGGATCTAATTCACCTTTGAGACTTCTTTCGTCAAAGGCCTCCTTCAAAATATTTCAAAAAGTTGAGTTTTCAAGTCGGTTTCTTTCAATTACGAATTTGATGTTATGAAATGAGTTTTTTATGGTTTATTTTGGATATAATGGATATATTAACATGTATTTTAACTTGACTATGATCAATTGTGATAGTTTGGTTTAATTTGAAGAATATGACCCTTAACCCTTAACCCTAGGTTTGATCTTGATGTGAATTAGATTGTGAGTGATTCAATTAACTAGATTATTAGTTAAATCATTATAATATGATGTTGTTACACTAATCATGAAAAAATTAAGATAAATTGTAGTCTTCCATGCTAGTTCTTTACAAGTGATCTAGGTTATGAGAATTGACCTAATTATCTTCTCTTAAGATTTGAGATAGTATTGAATTATTGTGTAGTGGTTCTTCTAGCCTTATTATCATGTTGGCTATTGAATTGTGTTAATGTGATATACCTAGTTGGATTGAGTTATGGGTTAATTGTAAAACCCTTATGATGAACCATGAAAGAAACTTGGTAAATCTTATAATCCTAATTACTTACTTCATCTTGTGGTTAATTGTGATTAAGTCATGATGATTGTGTTGGAGTATGCCTTATTTAGGATTGATAGGGTGGTATGATGTTAAATTGAAATGTATTGATTATGGTTGTGAGGTTGGTTAAGATGTAAATGCTATAAGGATGGTGATGTATACCAATCTGCCTTATTATGAAGTGATATGTAATGTGTTAACCTCACCTATATGAATTGTCGTGAAAGTATTTATATTCATAAAATTCTTATTGAGCCATTAATGATGATGATTATAAAAGGGGTAGATCCTATGACCTAAACTAAGCTATGATTGAAAATTAAAGGCTTAAAGACATTTCAAAAAGGGACTCTAGCTTAGCACTGAGTGAACTAGATTGAGAAGTGTCCCTTCCCACATAGGTAAGGCATGAGAACTCAATTACTAAAGAGGGTCCCAACTATATCTCCTAGTTCTTGAACTCTGTTTCTCCCATAAGAATACTAGCTAGTGGATCCACATAGTTACTATGTTTTATGTTTGGGTACTACCTTGAAAAGTAGACCGACTTCTTTTGGTGTAGGGTTTTATGAAACTAGATTCCGCACTTGATCATGTGGTCTATGTCGGTTAGGGAAAGATGCTCCTAAAAGGTAAAATTAATTAAAGAATCGATCTCTAACAAGGATAACCTAAAGGGTCTAGCTTAGTCTAGGCAAGGGTATAGGACTCTACCTAAGCATTGCACTAGTTACCCTTGAGGGAAGTTTTAAGAGGATATTCTTATATATGTTTATGTAATGATGATATATGATATGTATATGATGAACTTGCACATTGTTGAAACTATATGTTGATTAGTTCACTTATTAGTTTGTGATGGATTATATTGTTAAAGTAAGATGAAATATATATCTAAATGTTATATTATGTGGAGTTGTACATTGGTTATGGTTTCTTGTTGAGGTTACCTGATTGAGTATGGGAGTTTGCTTGGTCATTTCACTTGTTAACTTGATAAGGATTCATGAGTATATGTCTTGCTTATTATGATATGATTAACTCTTATTCATACTTGTGATGTTATTCTTTTATGATATGTTTATAGTAAATCATGGGTTCAAGTATGTTGGTATACATATTAATTGTTTGAGTTAGTAAGCATGTTTGGTTGATTGGTATGACTTGCTTGATTATGCATGAGACTTTTAAAAGGATAAAATGGAATGTTTTGGCTAAGTATCCCTTTTTAGCATGTTTTGTTCTTATATGTGCATATGGTCTCATACTTAGTACATGTGGAGTGCTCACCCCATTTTCTTCCTTTTCCCCAAACATTTTAGGTTCTTGTCTTTGAAGTCCCATTTGAGATGACTTGAAGAAGGCTTGGATATTCTCTATGATCCGAGTGGGTAGTTCCTCACTTTCCGAGGGCGATTCCGATATCTTTCTTATGAAGTTGCTTCATTTTTCTAAGACTTTTATGTTCATTCCACTTTAATTTGAGTACGACTTTAATAAGCCTATACGTGGCTTCTTTACATTTGATGTAGGTCTATGCCCAAATCGCTATGATAGTGTAGATTGTATGACTGATACACTCAAACTTACTTCTCAAATAAGAAGTAAAGCGGTCATGTCAAGTGAATAACCCAACTAATGAGGTTGGGATCGTTCGCACGAGGAAAATAGTTTAGACTTAACTTCAATCTATTATTTCTATTGTTCAGTCAATTACTTCCTTGGAAAGAAAAAATAATAAAGGGGGGGGGGTTTCTATTTCTAAATAAATGAAAATAACTAATGAAATTAAAGGAGACAACTAACAGCTTCAAATGTTGGAGTTTAATTAGTTAATAAAAGTAACTAGGGTTTACGTGTTTCCCACAGGTTCATAACTTGATAATTCTAACTATAACAATTCTTTCCTAGTATCTTGCATGCAAAGTGATAAGTTATGTATTTCTAAATCCTTGGTGCTGCATCTAGAAAATTTCACTCCGCACCTTGGTCCGGCTACGTGTGTTGCTATACTAACCCTTATCTTCACCTCATATTAAGAATTGTATTCGATATTTGACTAAGTTATTACCTCGTACCAATCAATACGAGCCTATTAGATAGTATACACTAAATATATGTTGATAATTCTTTTCCTATTATCTACCTCCTTGGTATGGCAAGTAGCATTAAGATGAGTTCTAACGTTGTCCATCCGTTAAAAAGACTTCTAAGCGAAAGAATTATCAATACATGCAAGACACTATTCTTGAATTGCTATTTTAGTTAGGTTTTACCTCATTATTCGACAATGGTTCCCATAACCCTAGTTATGGAGTTTAGTTACCCATAGTCATAATTCTAATATTCAAATATATGGTATAACAATTCATGTACTTACTTTAATGAGAATGAGTAAAATCTGAAAGTTTACTTGATTAATCAACAAAAATCACCAACAATCAATTACAAAAGTCTCAAAATATTCAAGAGTCTCACAAAGGGTCTAAAAAATAATCAAGAGTCTAACCAAATAATCTAGAGTATAACCTCAAAAACTAGGTTTCTGAACTATTTATAAAAAAATAAAATCTTATTAAATAAGGACTGTATTTGCTAGAAATCTGTGAAAACGCGGTTGGATCGAAAGACCTCGCGATGGATCGTCGTGGTCACGATGGACCGTCATGGACTGTGTCGTCCCATACTTGTGCAATTTTTTCTGCTGCTCTCTTCATTACCCTCGACGGCAGGTATGACGGATCTTCACAGGCACAACGGTCCGTCAAGGGTCTCCATTTCAAAGCACTTGAACTCTTGGAATTTGGGTATTGGGACTACTTCTCTGATCTTCATTAGAACCAGCAGGACGGACCGTCATGGCTACGACGGTCTGTCACGCTTTCCGTAACCCCACACTTGGTCAGACTTCCCCATCTTCCTTTAGCAGCTGCACTACGCTGCTAACTACGGACCGTCACGAGCATGATGGACCGTCACAAGCTCTTTTGGTGATCTCTTCTGCATTTCTTCGCTCAAAAACCTCAGCATTCATTTTTTGACAGATTTTTTGCAAAGAAGAAGAAACTTAATTAAATTAGCACAAAAAGGCTTTTGGACACACTAAACTTAAGGAAAAAGTTTTAATAATACTGTGAAACCACGGTATATCAACACCCTCAACTTAAATTCGTTGTTTGTCCTTATGCGACACAGTATGACTCAATACAAAATCTTTGTACAATAGTATCCATGTTTTATCTTTCGCAATCATTTGGCTATCAATCCCGATCAATCTCATCATATTTATGCATGTTATCACTATTAGGATTGAATTATGTGGAATGACACCTTGACACAAACTCACCAGTGCTAACACCTATCCTCTTCAATTTCTCACCGAGGTGCTAATATTTCCAGTATTGCAACTAGTTTCCTCACTTCAAAACAAAATCCTCATTTTTCACACAATGATTTCAGTTTGAGTATAAGGATTACTTTTCAATACTCACTCTCTGAACAAATTCACTCTCATTCATACATATTGCGATAAGCTTGCTCTTATTTTCACTGCTTTAAGTTCTCTATACAACTCTTAGGATCACGATAGGACTTTCTTAGCTTGTAACATAGGGTCAGGGTCAGGTAGGCTATATTTAGGTATACTTTAGTGACTTTTTGCCCTCCTTTACATATCGACTAAACATACCCTTTTCTATCATTTTATTTTGCCCAGTTTCTCATATTCTTTCACCTCGCTATTTTCCCCTTTTTCTTCATTTATGTAAGTGACTCTCTTTTTTTTGTTGCTTGTCTTTCTTGTATATTTTTTTTCTTTTCTTTTCTTTCAACTAATTCTTGAGTCACTTCACTTCTGTTCTTTCTCTCTCTTTGTTCTTTCAACCCCACTTTCCAGAGTAATCCTCATAATAGCCACCCTCAACTCATGGCTTTGCCATAATTCAAAGTACACAACACCCAAAGTTGGGTCAGAGCCATAAAAAGGATTGTTGATTGCATTAGCCACCCTCAACTTATGCTTTTGGCATAAGCTGAGGTGCACATGTCGAAGGAGGGACCAGGGCCAACACATTATTCTCAGCAAAGATCAGTTAGGGTGAGAAAGAAAGGTCTAGTTTCATCTCAAATCATTTGGATCAAAGAAGGATAAATTTAATTTGGTTTTCTTTTATTTAGGCTAAAAATGGGCTACATTGAATAAGGGCCTATGATCCTTTCCTAATTGTCTATTACAACTTACTTTTAGCAGGACTAACCAAGCAAGTTCTAGATCAGTACAAATAGTGGACTATCAAAATCATCCTCACACTCACTTCACATATCATTACTCTACCAGATTATCAGACACCTAATTCAAATTTTAGACTTAGGGTCATGCAGTGGTGTACCTCTACGTCATTCTTAGAGCCACACATTTATCAATTACTATGACTAGTCATGTATCATTTTCCATTTGATCAAGATATCATTTTATCCATCATGCTTCAGAATTAAACTATGTACACAAGATATAGACATGCCGGTTTAAAAGAAAAAGTAATTAGTCTCTTGGGGAAAAAGAACACAGGCAAGAAAATACCAAAAGAGGATATTTGAATTGGGCTACCCAGACTTCACCCAAGCACTCACTTTTCATTTACCCCACCCCTAACAAAAAGACATGCAATTGTCCCCAATGCATAAAAAAATTGAAATACTAGAGTGGTAGGTGAAGCAAACCTGGGGCGCAAAGCACCGACGATCAGCAAGCTGGTAGGTCCGGTTCCCAGAACCCACTACCTTTGTAGTATGGACACCCTCAATATTGTCCTCAGCATCAACAACACTATCAGAAGATCCTCCCGCTATCTCCACATTTCTGGAGCTAGACGCCCCAACAGCTAACTCTACTACTCTCAGCTGACGCTTCTCCTCATCAGCAAGCAAGGCTCTCCTCGCAGCCTCCATCTCACGGCGCTCCTTCTTCCGTGCTCGAGCTTCATCCTAATCTAGGACCCTACGCCTCTTGGCATTCTCTCGCGGGGGAGGTGGTGGAATATCTGATGTGGCAAATAGGTCCACCATCACTGTGTCTTCAGCAGGCTCTGCAGAAGGGTCCTTAGACTCAGGCACCCTAGCCTCTAAGATCATATTAATATCTGCACGAAGACTGTCGACTACAGCCTAAAGGGTCGACACATCCACCTGAGGTGATAGACGGTCTAGCACCCGTAACTCAAAAGTGTCCAAGCGCTGATGAACCTCAGCGATCTTCCGCTCTGTGTGCAAGACCATTCTCCACTCCAAGCGCTCTTCTGCCTCTGCAATAGACCTCTGCAGCCATAGCTAATAATATGATGCAGAAGTGTAGCCATTTGTGCCTTTAATTTTTGGACCCTAGCAAGCGGGACCAGAACGGGTAAAGGGGATGAGTCGGAGGAGCTCGGGGTAGTGCTACTACCCGGGATAGAATCGACTGGGGTAGTGTCAGTGGAAGCCACCTACGTAGCCGTATGGGCATGTGCTACCGTATCATCTAGATTATCACCAAGTGGAGGTAACTCTGGACTGGGCTCTCCGCGTGGAGCCAAATTATTGGCCTCATATTTGATGAGGCCGATATCATCAGTGCCCAGCAGGGTCTTGAGCTGATCAACATGTCATATAGGCACACCTGCAGACCTGCATAGAGAAAATATCATGCACGTGAAAGGGTAAGTAGTTGTGACCTTAAAATCCCTCTCGTGCATGACCGCCTGTAGTAGCCAAGCAAACTCTACCTCAAACCCGGGCCATCAATAGTGCTCGATCCCATGTGACTACTATCAGCGGCTGTGGGAGAAAGGTAGTGGCGCACAATCAAGCACAAAAACTTCGTTGTGAAGGTAATGTTAGCCTTCTTGATGGCTCCCTTTGGCTTGGTTACCCAGTCAGCACCCTCTCCATCAATGGACAAGTGTAGGGCCATCCACCTCTTGGTGGTCTCTCTCAGAGATGGCTCACACAGGAATTGGCCATCTTTGACAATCTACCATCGGTAGTAAAACTAGGCAGTGAGAGGGGTCCGATTAGCATCAACATTCTTGCCGTATAGATACCGGCAGATGGCAGGCAGGGAGATATCAACCTGAATGCCACGTAGTCAGACCTGCTCCAGTGGGCCTGTTTGGCGGGGGCAGCCCACCTATTAACCTGTGATCAGAGAGTCACTATGTATGAGGCGTAGAACTCTCAGACCAACTCTTCACTATAAAGTCCTAACGGACACGCTGTCCACTCCAATCGATATCTGGTGAAGAGATTGTAGATCTCTGGCATCGTCAAAAGACTTCCTGTAAGGACCCGCCGCTCCAATGTAAGTGTCCGAGTCATGAATCCTTTGTCATTCAAAAACTTTGCATCGAATTTACTTGATACTACCCATCGACACACCACCGGTTGGGCTGGTCGGTAACCAGGGTGAGAGAACGAGTCGATGAATCAGGCGTGGATTTCGAACTGTCAGCCTCATCAGACGAGGTAGACTTTGAAGCGGTGGTGGGTGCGGGAACCTCAGCAAATCTGGAGGCTTCCTCTGACCACGAAACTCCTAAGGAGCCAGACGCTCCTTCTTTATTAGTAGCTGACCCTGAAGGTGTGACGGTCAGTGTACGCTCCTCATCAGACTGGGAGGCAATGACTACGTCGGACGCCACCTTTTTGGTGTTGCTTTGGTAGCACGTGAAGCTCGGGATAAGGTGGAGGTGCCTGGGGGCATGTACTCGGGGTCATGCTCATCATCAGAGCCAATGACACGGCAGGCAGACGGGGCGACAGACTTCGATTGTCCGCGTGCGTAGACTTTATCTTGTTTTGGTGAAATAATAAATAGTACCTGTAAAGAATCAATATTGTTACTAAGAGGAGCAGACAAGACTAGCAAAACCACACAAAATAAATAAAAGAGTTAAGATGTAATGACATTTCTATAGTTACAGTGAAACACAATGGACCAGGTGACGGCTCGTTATGAGTACAACAGACCGTCATGGGGTCCGTCGTGTCTTACTTAGACTATGTTTATATTGAGAGCCTTGAAGGAGAGTCTCTAACATGTATGACGGTATATGCAGAATGGACCGTCATAGGTACGGCGGTCCGTCAGAGGACACTTGAAAAAAATATGGAGACCCTTAGGAGAGGGGTCTCTGACCATCATAACGGTCATGCAGGACGGACTGTCAGGGTTTCATAACCGTTATGACGGTCCGTCCTAGTTGTCTTTAAGAGGACACTTGGAAAAAGTATGGAGACCCTTAAGAGAGGGGTCTCTGACCGTCATAACGGTTATGCAGGACGGATCATCGTGGGTATGACGGTCTGTCGCATGTGTCCGTTGAAGGACACTTAGAAAAATAGAGAGACCCTTAGGAACAGGGTATTTGACAGCCAGAACGGTTGTGCAGGACGGACCGTCATGGGAATGACGGCCCGTCGCATCTGTCCATTAGAGGACACTTTAGAAAAAGTAAGAGACCCTTAGGAGCAGGGTCTCTGACAAACAGAATGGTTGTGCAGGTGGGACCGTCGTGGGAATGACAGTCTGTCGCATGTGTCCGTTCGAGATGATACGCTCAAACTTACTTCTCAAATAAGAAGTAAAGCGGTCGTGTCAAGTAAATAACCCAACTAGTGAGGTTGAGATCGTTCCCACGAGGAAAATAGTTTAGACTTAACTTTAATCTATTATTACTATTGTTCAGTCAATTACTTCCTTGGAAAGCAAAAATGATAAAAAGGGGGGTTTCTATTCCTAAATAAATAAAAATAACTAGCGAAGTAAAAGGAGACAACTTACAGCTTCGAATGTTGGAGTTTAATCAATTAATCAAAGTAACTAGGGTTTACGTGTTCCCCACAGGTTCATAACTTGATAAGTCTAACTATAATAATTCTTTACTCGTATCTTGGATGTAAAGTGATAAGCTATGTATTTCTAAATCCTTGTTCCGGCATCTAGAAAATTTCACCTCGCACCTTGGTCCGGCTATGTGTGTTGCTATCCTAACCCTTTTCTTTACCTCATATTAAGCATCATATTTGATATTTGACTAAGTTATTACCTCGTACGAATCAATACTAGCCTATTAGATAGTATACACTAAATCTATATTGATAATTCTATTCCTATTATCTACCTCCTTGGTCCGGCAAGTAGCATTAAGGCGAGTTCTAACGTTGGCCATCCGTTTAAAAGACTTCTGAGCGAAAGAATTATGAATACATCCAAGACACTGTTCTAGAATTGTTATTTTAGTTAGGTTTTACCTCATTATTTGCCTATGGTTCCCACAACCCTAGTTATGGAGTTTAGTTACCCATAGTCATAATCACAATATTCAAATATATGATATAAGAATTCATGCACTTACTTCAATGAGAAAGAGTAAAATCCGAAAGTTCGCTTGATTAATCAATAAAAATCACCTACAATCAATCACTGAAATTAATTAAAGAACAAAGATTCTAACAATAATCAAGGGCCTCACCAAATAATCCAGAGTCTAACCCTAAAAACGAAGATTTTTGAACAATTTATAGAAAAAATAAAAGCCTTATTAAACAAGGACTCTATTTGCTGGAAATCTGTCAAAATGCGGCTGGATCGACGGACATCGTGACGGATCGTCGTGGTCACAACGGACTATCATGGACTCCGTCGTCCCATACATGATGCAATTTCTTCTGCTGCTCTAATCATTACCCTCAACGGCAGGTATGACGGATCGTCACAGGCCCAACAGTCCGTCGAGGGTCTCCCTTCCAAAATACTTGAACTCTTCGAATATGGGTACTGGGGCTACTTCTCTGAACTTTATTACGAACATGCAGGACGGACCGTCATTGAGACGATGGCCTATCACGCTTTCCGTAACCCCACACTTGGTCAGACTTCCCCATCTTCCTTCAGCAGCTGCACTACGCTGCCACCTACGGACTGTCACGAGCATGACGGACCATCACAAGCTCCGTAGGTGGTCTCTTCTGCATTTCTTCACTCAAAAACTTCCGCATTCATCTTTGGACATATTTCCTGCAAATAAGGATAAACTTATATAAAAATTAGCACAAAAAGTATTTTGGACACACTTAACTTAAAGAAGAAGTATTAATCATACCGTGAAACCACGGTATATCAACATCCTCAACTTAAATTCGTTGTTTGTCCTCAAGCGACACACTATGACTAAATACACAATCTTTGTACAATAGTATCCATGTTTTATCCTTTGCAATCATTTGGCTATGAATCCCGATTAATCTCATCATATTTATGCATGCTATCACTATTAGGCTTGAATTATGTGGAATCAGACCATGACACAGACTCACCATGCACTAACACCTATCCTCTTCAATCTCTCACCGAGGTGCTAATATTTATGGTAATGCAACCAGTGTCCTCACTTCAAAACAAAATCCTCATTTTTCACACAATGATTTTAGTTTAAGTATAAGGATTACTTTTCAACACTCACTCTCAGAACAAATTCACACTCATTCATACCTATTGCCATAAGCTTGCCTTTATTTTCACTGCTTTAAGTTCGCTATACAACCCTTAGGATCACGATAGGACTTTCTTAGCTTGTAACATAGGCTCAGGGTCAGGTAGGGTATATTTAGGTATACTTTAGTGACTTTTTGCTCTCATGACATATCGGCTAAACATACCATTTTCTATCATTTTATTTTTCCCTATTTCCCATATTCTTTCACCTTGCTATTTTTCCTTTTTTCTTCATTTGTATAAGTGGCTTTCTTCTTTTCTTGCTTGTATTTCTTGTGATTTTTTTAAAACTTATTCTTGATTCACTTTACTTTTTTTCTTTCTCTCTCTTTGTTCTTTCAACCCCACTTTCCAGAGAATTCCTCATAATAGCCACCCTCAACTCATGGCATTGCCATAAGTCAAAATACACAATACCCAAAGTTCGGTCAGGGCCATAAAAAGGTTGTTTAGTGCATTATCCACCCTCAATTTATGATTTTTGCATAAGCTGAGGTGCACATGTCCAAGGAGGGACCAGGGCCAACACATTAATCCCAGAAAAGATCAGTTTGGGTGAAAAAGAAAGGTCTTATTTAAGCTCAAATCATTTGGATCAAACAAGAATAAATTTTATTTGGTTTTCTTTAATTTAGGCTAAAAATGGGCTATATTGAATAAGGGCCTCTGATCCTTTCCTAATTGTCTATTACAACTTACTTTTAGCAGGACTAACAAGGCAAGTTCTAGCTCAGTACATATAGTGGACTATTTAAATGTTCCTCACACTCACTTGACATCTCATCACTCTACAAGATTATCAGACACCTAGTTCGAATTTTAGACTTAGGGTCATGAAGTGGTGTACTTCTATGTCATGCTTAGAGCCACACATTTATCAATTACTATGCCTAGTCATGCATCATTTTTCATTTTATCAAGATATAATTTTAGCCATCATGCTCCAGAATAAAATAATATACACAAGATATAGACGTGCCGGTTCAACAGAAAAGTAATTAGTCTCTTGGGGAAAAAGAACACAGGAAAGAAAACCCTAAAAGAGGATAGTGAATTGGGCTACACAGACTTCACCCTAGCTCTCACTTTCCATTTACCCCACCCCCAACAAAAAGACATGCAATTGTCCCCAATGCATAAAAAAATTGAAATACTAGAGTGGTAGGTGAAGCAAACCTTGGGTGCAAAGTGCCGACAATCAGGACGGACCGTTGTGATTATGACGGTCCGTCGTCGATGTCCGTCGTGGGACGCTTTAAAAAATGTGGAGACCCTTAGGAGAGGGGTCTCTGACCTTTATGACATTTATGTAGGACGGACCGTCGATAGTATGACGGTTCGTCGTAGATGTCCATTGGAGTACACTTAGATAACGTGAGAGACCCTTATGAATAGGGTCTCTAACAACTAGAATGGTTGTGCAGGACGGACCGTAGTGGGAACGACGGTCCATCGCATGTGTACGTTGGTGACTGTTACAGAGTGATTTTCTGCAGAATTTCTTGGTGATGTGCATGCAAATTTAAAACCCATTAGTAGAAAATGCTACCATTACTAGAAAGAAAAAAACTATAAGCATTGGGTTGCCTCCCAAAAAGCGCCTAATTTAACGTAGCGGCATGGCTGAGGACACTTGATTACTCAGCCTTCATCAAGATGGTATGCCTCTATCACTTCATTCACCGATGCAGTATGCCCAAAATAGAGTTTTATTCGTTCTCTATTAACCTTAAACTGCACTCCCTCCTTGGTTTTTAACTCAACTGCTCCATGAGGAATACTTGGGTAATAAAGTAAGGGCCAGTCCATTTGGACTTGAGCTTGCCCGAAAGACAAGGCAACCCAGAACTGTATAAAAGCACCAAATCCCCAACCATAAACTCTTGTTTTTTACTTGTTTATTCATTCTCCTTGTTCATCTTTTCTTTGTGGGATATGGCGGATATCGATTGGAGCTCACCACTCTGCCTCATGAACCAACAAATGTTGAAGGTCGCTTCTTCATTTTTCAACTGAAATTTCATCTGCCCCTTTTCCATATCAACTAAAGCTCTACCTGTAGCAAGGAATGGTCTCCCAATAATAATAGGCACTTTAAAATCGACTTCACAATCAAGAATAATAAAATCTGCCAGAAATATGAATGACTCCACTTTTATAGCACATCATGGAGTATCCCTATAGGCCTTTTCACCGTTCGATCAGCCATCAGTAGCCGCATCACAGAGAGTTTTGGGTCACCCAAACCCAACTTCTTGTAAATCGAGAGGGGCATGACATTTATGCTTGCCCCCAGATCACATAATGCTTTCGCAAAATGTAATGACCGACTGTACAAGGAATAGTGAACGCACCTGAATCTTCTTTCTTTTGTACGAGAGATCTTGAAGCAATAGCACTACAATGCTGCAGTGTATCATCATCCTCGAAAGTAACCGATCTTTTCTTTGTAATAAGATCTTTCATAAACTTAGCATAATCGGGCATTTGTTCTAAAGCTTCTACAAAAGGGACATTGATAGAAAGCTTCTTCAGCATTGTTATAAAACGCCAATATTTACCATCCTCGGTCTTTTTCACTGATCTCTGAGTGAAGGGTGGTGGTGTTCTAGGCATGGGAATTACCTTCATAGGGACTTCTGCATCTTTTCCAGTGCTCTCTTCTGCTTCACCACTACCCTTTACCACCTTATCATCATGCTTTCTCACCTTTTCCTCATTAGATGGCATAGGTGGGTCAATGGTTTGCTTACCACCCCAAGTAGTGATTGCGATACAGTGTGCATCATTTTTCTGATATTGGACAGTGTTGCTCGGAAGAGTGACCGGTTGTCGTGTGTTCACAGTCACAGATATTTGGGCCATTTGCAACTCGATCTGCTTAATCGATACTACATGTGTATCGACTTTTTGCCAATACTTGCTAAATCACAGCTTAACTCTTTTATGTGCTCATCACTAGCATCGAACCTCCTCATCATTTTGTGCAACATATCCTCAACTCGCACCATACTATCTCCACCATCCATAGGAGTGACTTCACGATTTTGAGGAGGGACATAGGGCCCATTCCTATCACTTCTGTTACCGTAGTTACCCCTGTTGAAGTTGTTGTCGTGGTTGTAGTTTCCATCTCAGCCATATTGACCCTCACAGTTATAGTTACCATATATCCGATCTTGATTCCCTTGACCCTGGCGCCAATTATCCTGATTTGGTCCTTGGGCGCTCGGTTGGAAACCCCCCGTTTGCTTATTTACTGCATATGAGTCCTCCGCATAATAGCATTCATCATTAGGTGGTGGTGGTTTAGGCAAGTAGTTAACTGCATTTATCTTTTCTGCACCCCAGTGATATATTTTAGTACCAACCCAAGCTCAGTTATCATCTGAGCCATTTCTTCACGAATCTCATCTGTGGCTGGATTGTGACTGGACTGCACTGTGAAGGTATTTCTCCTGGTATCTGACTTCCTAGTACTCCAAGCTTTATTATTTCAGGAGATTTTATCTATTTTTTCAGCAATCTCAGCATAAGGACATTTCCCACAAGATCCACCTACAATAGTGTCCAACACCGCTTTATTATCATTATCATCCTGTCCCCGATATAAGTATTCCTTCAGTGACTCATCATCGATACGGTGATTTGGGACACTTCACAAGAACGAGGTGAATCAATCCCATGAACTACTAACTGACTCTCCTGGAAGTGCCACAAAGTTGTTCACTCTGTCATTGTGTTTTAGTTTCTTGGAGACCGGATAGTAGCGTTCTAAGAAAATATCCTTTAGTTGGTTCCAAGTGAAAATTGAGTTGTATGGGAGCTCTGTGAACCATATAGCAGCCTCTCCCGTCAGTGAAAGAGGAAACACTCTAAGCCCTATTACATCCAAGTCCAAGTGAGGCCTTCCTACACAGCTTTTACACACTGCCCTTACCTTAGCGATATGGGCATGTGGATCCTCAAAAGGTAGCCCTGAAAACAAACCTCTGCCAGTAAGCATTTTCATCAGGCTACTAGTTACCACCAAGGTGTGGGCTGGTGGTAGAGGAGGAGAGACAAGTGGCCCATCGGAGTCGGTTATGTTATTATAGACTCTGTAGTATGCTTGGGGCCGTGGAGCGGGATTTTTTCCCCTCTATTGTTGTTCACCCGGGGCATCGGGTAACAACTAACCATGAACATCAACCGGAGCTGGGATGTTCTTGTTTGGATCATCATCATTGATTCCCAAGTTTCGATTCATGTTGCGTAGTGTACGCTCTAATTTGTGATCATAGGTAAACAAGGGTTCTCTTCCTCTTTGTGTATTTGTCATACAAGGAAGATGGTTCTCCAAGAATCAAAAATAATAAAACAAAGTAAAATCAAGAAAACATCAACTAAACTACAGTAATAAGTTTAAATTAATATAAAAGCTACTTTCACCGGCAGCGATGCCAAAATTTGATACACTCAAACTTACTTCTCAAATAAGAAGTAAAGCGGTCGTGTCAAGTAAATAACCCAACTAGTGAAGTTGAGATCGTTCCCACGAGGAAAATAGTTTAGCCTTAACTTCAATCCATTATAACTATTGTTTAGTAAATTATTTCCATGGAAAGCAAAAATGATAAAAAGGGGGGGGGGGTTCTATTCCTAAATAAATGAAAATAACTAACGAAATAAAAGGAGACAACTAACAACTTCGAATGTTGGAGTTTAATCAATTAATCAAAGTAACTAGGGTTTACGTGTTCCCCACAGGTTCATAACTTGATAAGTATAACTATAACAATTCTTTCCTAGTATCTTGCATGTAAAGTGATAAGTTATGTATTTCTAAATCCTTGGTCCAGCATTTAGAAAATTTCACTCCGCACCTTGGTCCGGCTACGTGTGTTGCTATCCTAACCCTTATCTTTACCTCATATTAAGCATCATATTCGATATTTGACTAAGTTATTACCTCGTACCAATCAATACTAGCCTATTAGATAGTATACACTAAATCTATGTTGATAATTTTTTTCCTATTATCTACCTCCTTGGTCCGGCAAGTAGCAGTAAGGCGAGTTCTAGCGTTGGCCATCCGTTTAAAAGACTTCTAAGCGAAAGAATTATCAATACATGCAAGACTGTTGTAGAATTGTTATTTTAGTTAGGTTTTACCTCATTATTTGCCTATGGTTCCCACAACCCTGGTTATGGAGTTTAGCTACCCATAATCATAATCACAATATTCAAATACATGATATAAGAATTCATGCACTTACTTCTATGAGAAAGAGTAAAATCTGAAAGTTCGCTTGATTAATAAACATAAATCACCAATAATCAATCACTGAAATTAATTGAAGAACAAAGATTCTTACAATAATCAAGGGCCTAACCAAATAATCTAGAGTCTAACCCCCAAAATGAAGTTTTTTGAACTATTTATAGAAAAAATAAAAACCTAATTAAACAAGGACTCTATTTGCTGGAAATCTGTCAAAATGCGGCTGGATCGACGGACATCGTGATGGATCGTCGTGGTCACAACGGACTGTCATGGACTCCGTCGTCCCATACGTGATGCAATTTCTTCTGCTGCTCTCATCATTACCCTCGACGACAGGTATGACGGATCATCACAGGCACAACAGTCCGTCGAGGGTCTCCATTCCAAAATACTTGAACTCTTGGAATATGGGTACTGGGTCTACTTCTCTGAACTTCGTGACGAACCTGCAAGATGGACCGTCATGGAGAGGACGGTCCATCACGCTTTCCGTAACCCCACACTTGGTCTGACTTTCCCATCTTCCTTCAGCATCTGCACTATGCTGCCACCTACGGACTCTCACGAGCATGAAGGACCGTCACAAGCTCCGTAAGTGGTCTCTTTTGCATTTCGTAGCTCAAAAACCTCCACATTCATCTTTGGATCGATGGACATCGCGACAGATCGTTGTGTTCACGATGGAGCGTCATGGACTTCGTCGTCCAATACTTGATGTAATTTCTTCTGATGCTATCTTCATTACCCTCAACGGTAGGTATGACGGATCGTCACAGGCACAACAGTCCGTCGAGGGTCTCCGTTCCAAAATACTTGAAATCTTGGAATATGGGTACTGGGACTACTTCTCTGAACTTCATGACGAACCTGCAGGACGGATCGTCATGGACACGACGGTCCGTTACACTTTCCGTAACCCCACACTTGGTCAGACTTCCCCATCTTCCTTCAACAGCTGCACTACGCTGCTACCTACGGACCATCACGAGCATGATGGACCGCCACAAGCTCTGTTGGTGGTCTCTTCTGCATTTCTTCGCTCAAAAACCTCTGCATTTATTTTTTGACAGATTTTCTGCAAAGAAGGAGAAACTTAATTAAAAATTAGCACAAAAAGGCTTTTGGACACACTAAACTTAAGGAAAAAGTATTAATAATACCGTGAAACCACGGTATATCAGGAGGACACTTATAAAAAGTGAGAGACCTTTAGGAGTAGGGTCTCTGAATACCAGAACAGTTGTGCAGGACGGACCATCGTGTGAATGACGATCCGTCGCATGTGGCCGCTGGTGGACACTTGGATAAAATTGGACAATGGGGTGTTAGGGCTGTTGGAACAGACCCAATGACGGTTCATCATGGATACAACGGTCTGTCATCGGGGTCTCATTCTGTAACTCAGTGACAGAAACGAGGATGCCCCATTCATCCTCTATGACCCAAATAAAATTGGTAGTCTTTTAACCTACATTTGTCTAACCCAAATACCTAGTAAACTAGCAATTTTAAAGCACCTATTTCTAGAGTTTTAACACGGCATTTTTGAGGATTTTCAAACTAGGTCAGACAGAATTTTATTAAAGAATGACCTATCAAGAAGAACTAGGCTAATACTAATTGTTAAACAAAAATGCAATATAAATGAGTAGAAATTAGAGATACATACCTGAGAATTTGAGAAAAATAAGGGATAAAGGTACTTGGTGATCAAGTAGAGACCCAAAATGACATATCTGATTTGTAGATAATGAATTTTAGGAATTTGGAGAATTTGGGGAAATTGATCGGTTGTAAGAGAGAGGGGTTATGATCTTTGGAAGTTGAAAAGGGAGGGAAATGGGAGAAAGAGTTAAGGAATTGGGTGAAATGAAGGGGTGGGGGTTTTAAATATTGATTTTTTTTATAAAAACCCAGCCGGGTCAGGTCGGGAACGCTTCATTAATGACGCGATGATTCCCCGATGATGATCCGTGTGAGTGTTGACGGTTCGTCGTTGGTTCCGTCGTGTGTGCCCTAGTTTGAAAATAACAGATAGAAATACCTGGCACGACGGATTCGTGCGATGGTCCATCACAGTCACAACGGTCCGTCGATGTATCCGTTAGTGACTGCTGCAGAGTGATTTTTTGCAGAATTTCCTGGTGATGTGCCTGCAAATTTAAAACCCATTAGTAGAAAATGCTACCATTACTAGATAGAAAAACTATAAGTATTGAGTTGCCTGCCAACAAGCGATTGATTTAACGTCGCGGCATCACTAAGGACACTTGATTACTCAGACTTCATCAATATGGTATGCCTCGATCACTTCATTCGCCGATTCAGCATGCCCGAAGTAGAGTTTATATGTGTTGTCCATTCACCTTGAACCGCACACCCTCCTTAGTTTCCAACTCAACTACTCCATGACATTATAGTTGGGTAACCAAGTAAGGACCAGTCCATTTAGACTTGAGCTTGCGCGGAAATAAGCGCAACCTAGAATTGAATAAAAACACCAAATCACCAACCATGAACTCTCGTTTTTCAATTTTTTGGTCATGGTACTTCTTCATCTTTTCTTTGTAGAGATCTGATCTTTCGTAAGCTTTCAGGCGAAATTCATCGAGTTCATTCAACCTAGTTAACCGTTGTTCTGCAGCTTCGCTCCAATCCGTTTTAAACTTCTTCATAGCCCACATGGCTATATGCTCTAACTCAATCAGAAGATGAAAAGCTTTCTCATATACAAGTTGGTGTGGGGACATACCTATGGGAGTCTTATACGCTGTCCGGTAGGCCCAGAGAGCATCATCAAGCCTCCTTGACCAATCCGTTCTACTAGCGGTCACTGTTTTTTTATAATATCTGTTTGATCTCCCGATTCGACACTTCAACTTGCCCACTAGTTTGAGGGTGGTAAGGAGTGACAACATTATGGAGAACCCCATATTTCTCCAATAACTCCTTGAATAATCTGTTGCAGAAGTGGGAGCCCCTATCACTTATAATTGCCCTTTGGGTGCCAAAACGAGAGAATATATTCTTTTTTAAGAATGCAGTGACACTCTTCCCTTCATTGTTTGCGAGGGAGATGGCTTCGACCCATTTATATATATGATCAACCGCTACTAGAATGTAATTCATTCCATGAGAACTCACAAAAGGGACCATAAAGTCAATACCCCAAACATCAAATAACTCAATCATAAGAATGGGGCTTAGCGGGAGTTCTTGATTTCTTGAAATGCGGCCATCTCGTTGGCATCAATCACATGCTTTAGCAAACTCATGAGCATCTTGATGAAGAGTTGGTCAATAGTAAACACATTGTAATATCTTATGAGTGGTTTGGAGACCGCTGTGATGTCCACCAACGGGCAAGAAATGGCATGCTTCTAACACGCTCAACATCTCACATTCTGGCACACAACACCGAATAAGCCCGTCGGCACAAATCCTATATAAGTATGGTTCATCCCAAAAGAACTTCTTCACATCGTACATGAACTTTTTTCTTTGATGGAAGGGCAAGTCCGATGGAACAATATCCCTAGCCAGATAGTTCGCAAAATCTGCGAACCAAGGAATCAAGTCTTGTGAAGCAGCCAATACATGCTCATCGGGGAAAGTATCATCAATGTCAACCTTATCCCCTAACTCTCTCATAGCTTCATCCTCTATACGGGACAAGTGATCAACAACTTGATTTTCAGTTCCTTTTCTATCCATCACTTCAAAGTCAAATTCTTGTAGCAATAATACCCAACGAATCAACCTAGGTTTCGCATCCTTCTTTGCCATCAAATATGTCAATGATGAGTGGTCAGTATGCACTATAACTCTAGTACTAGCTAATAAGAGCGAAATTTTTCAAAAGAAAAGACTACTGCAAGGAGTTCTTTCTTAGTCACTGTGTAGTTGTTCTGAGATTTATTTAGGGCTTTACTAGCATAGTAAATGGGGTGAAGGATTTTGTTCTTTGTTTGTCCCAATACTACACCTAGAGCAATCCCACTAGCATCGTACATCACCTCAAATGAACTGTTCTAATCTGGAGAAATAATGATAGGTGCAGACACCAATTTTTCTTTTAGCTCGCCGAATGCTTTAAGACAGGATTCATCAAAACAAAATATACAATCTTTCTCCAGCAGTTTGCACAAATGGATGTACAATCTTTGAAAAGTCTTTGATGAATCTCCTATAAAAACCTGCATTCCCAAGAAAGCTTCTCTCACCTTTCACAGAGATAGGTGGGGGAAGTCTCTCTATTACCTCGACTTTAGCTCGATCAACCTCTATGACCTTTTCTAAAATGCGATGACCCAAAACAATACCTTCTTTCACCACGAAATAGCATTTTCCCCAATTTAGTACTAAATTACAGTCTTCACATCTCTTAAGGACCTCAGATAAATTGTTCAAACATCGCTCGAATGAATAACCAACTACGGAAAAATCATCCATAAAAACTTCTATAGTATTTTCAACCATGTCGGAATATTTCGACATCATACATCTCTGAAATGTGATAGGTGCATTGCACAACCCAAATGGCATTCTTTTGAACGCAAAAGTCCCATATGGACAAGTGAAAGTGTTTTTCTCTTGATCTTCTGGTGCAATAGAAATCTGATTATACCCCGAATATCCATCAAGAAAATAGTACCACCTTTTTTCGGCAAGTCTATGCAAAATCTGATCCATGAAGCGCATAGGAAAGTGGTCTTTTTTAGTCCATGCATTTAATTTTCGGTTATCCATACACACCCTCCATCTAGTAACCGGTGTCATTGGAACAAGTTCATTTTTTTCATTGGGGACCACAATCATTCCCTCTTTCATAGGTACACACTGAACAGGGCATACCCAACTACTATCAGCGATCAGATAGATTACTCCGGCATCCAACCACTTAATGATTTCCTTCTTTACGACCTCTTGAATAGGTGGATTTAAGCGTCTCTGTTTCCCAATACTTGGCTTATGATCAGGCATGAGTTGGATTTTATGAGAGCAAATACCAGGAGGGATCCCAATAATATCTTCAATAGTCCACCCAATAGCTGTTTTGAACCTTTTTAGCACTTTCATCAAACTGTCAACTTGTTTTTCATTCAGGTCTGATGCAATGATTACCGGCAATGTATCACCATTTACTAATAATTCATACCTGATATGAGGTGGGAGAGCTTTAAGTTCCAACTTTGGAACCTCGTCTATAGATGGTTTCGCAGGTGGGGAATCGCGATACTTCATATCTAACTTATATTTCTTCGGTTTAAGCATAACATCACCTCGATCAAGAGCCGCCACTGATGACTCATACTCTTCAATGCAATCGCTATCAAAATTCATTATCAATGCCGCTAATGATTTCACACCTAGACGTTCTTCTATTGGTATCTCAGATGCCTCACCAATGCTGTAGGATATAGCAGATACCAATTGGAGCTCGCCACTCTGCCTCATGGACCTACAAATGTTAAAGGTCACTTCCTCATTGTTCAACCGAAATTTCATCTTCCCCTTCCATATCTTCTAAGGCTCTTCCCGTAGCAAGGAATGACCTCCCAAGAATAATGTTCACTTCAAAATTGACTTCACAATCAATAATAACAAAATCTGCAGGAAATATGAACGACTCCACTTTTACTAGCACATTGTGGAGTATCCCTATAGGCCTTTTTACTGTTCGATCAGCCATCAATAGCCGCATCATAGTGGGCTTTGGATCACCCAAATCAAACTTCTTGTAAATCGAGAGGGGCATGAGATTTATGCTTGCTCCCAGATCACATAATGCTTTCACAAAATGTAATAGCCCGATTGTACAAGGAATAGTGAACGCACCTTGATCTTTTTTTTTTGTACCAGATATCTTGTAGCAATAGCACTACAATGCTGCACTCTATAATCCTCCCTTAAAAGTGGCCGATCTTTTCTTTGTAACCAGATCTTTCATAAACTTGGTGTAACCGGGCATTTCTTTTAAAGCTTCTACAAAAGGGAAATTGATAGAGAGTTGCTTCAACATTGTTATAAAACGCCGATATTTACAATCCTCGGTCTTTTTCACTAATCTTTGAGGAAATGGGGGTGGTGGCCTAGGCATAGGAGTGACCTTTTTAGGAAATTCAACATCTTTTACAGTGTTATCCTCCACTTCACCATTAACATATACCACTTTACCAATATCTTTTGTCACCTTTTTCTCATTAGACGACATAGGTGGGTCAATCATTTGCTTGCCCCCGCGAGTAGTGATTGCCATACAATATCCACCATTTTTTCAGATTTTGGACACTGTTGCTAGGAAGAGTGCCTGGTTGCCGTGTGTTCATAGTCGCAGATAATTGGGCCAATTGTAACTCAAGTTGCTTATTCGATATATGTGTAACGAATTTTTTCCCAATACTTGCTAAATCATCCCTCAACTCTTTATTGTGCTCATCACTAGCATCGAACCTCCTCATCATTTTATGCAACATATCCTCAACTCGCGGCATACTACCTCCACCATCCCTAGGAGTAACTTCACGATTTTGAGGAGGAACATAGGGCCCATTCCTATCATTTCAATACCATAGTTACCCCTGTTGAAGTTGTTGTCACGGTTGTAGTTTCCATCTCGGATATAATGACCCACAAAGTTATAGTTACCATAGTTTCGACCTTGGTTCTCTTGACCTTGGCGCTAATTCTCTTGATTAGAGCCATGGGTAATCGGTCGCAAACCCCCGGTCTGCTCATTTACCGCATAGGAATCCTCCTTATAATAGCACTCATCATTTTGTGGCAGTGGTTTCAACAAGTAGTTGACTGCATTTATCTTTTCTGCACCCCCAGTGACATGTTTTAGTACCAACCCAAGCTCAGTTCTCATCTGAGCCATTTTTTCCAGAATCTCATCTGTGGTTGGGTTGTTAGTGGACTGCACTGCGAAGGTATTTCTCCCGGTATCTGACTTCCTAGTACTCCAAGCTGTATTATTCTGGGAGATTTACTCTAATTTTTCAGCAATCTCAGCATAAGGACAGTCCCCATAAGATCCACCTGCTATAGTGTCCAGCACCGCTTTATTATTATCATCTTTCCCTGGTAGAAGTATTCCTTTAGTGACTTATCATCTATACGGTGATTTGGGACGCTTCTAAAAAATGAGGTGAATCTATCCCAAGTACTACTAGTTGACTCTACTTGTAGTGCCACAAAGTTGTTCACTCTGTCTATGTGGTTTAGTTTCTTGGAGACCGGGTAGTAGCGTGCTAAGAAAATGTTCCTTAGTTGATTCCAATTAAAAATTGAGTTGTAAGGGAACTCAATGAACCATATAGCAGCCTCTCCCGGCAGTGAGAGAGGAAACACTCTTAGACCTATTACATCCAAGTCCAAGTAAGACCTTCCTACACAACTTTTACACACTGCCCTAACGTTAGCTATATGGGCATGTGGATAGTCAGAAGGTAGCCCTGAAAACATACCTTTGCAATGAGCATTTGCATCAGGCTACTAGTTACCACAAAGGTGTGGCCTAGTGGTAGAGGAGGCAAGACAAGTGGCCCATCGGAGTCTGCTATATTGTCATAGCCTCTGTAGTATTCGTGGGGCTGTGAAGCGGGATTTTGTCCCCTCTGTTGGTTTCACTCGCAGCATCGGGTAACAATTGACCATGAACATCAACCGGATCTGGGTTTTTCTGGTTTGGATCATCATCATTAATTCCCAAGTTTCTATTCATGTTGCGTAGTGTACGCTCTAATTCGTGATCGTAGGGAATTAAGGGATCTCTTCCTCTCCGTGTATTTTGAATACAAGGAGGATGGTTCTGTAAGAATCAAAAACAATAAAACAAGGTAAAATCAAGAAAATATCAACTAAACTATACTAATAAGTTTATGTTAATCTAAAAGGTACTTTCCCCGGCAACAACACCAAATTTGATACGCTCAAACTTACTTCTCAAATAAGAAGTAAAGTGGTTGTGTCAAGTAAATAACCCAACTAATGAGTTTGGGATCGTTCCCACGAGGAAAATAGTTTAGACTTAACTTCAATCTATTATTACTATTGTTAAGTCAATTACTTCCTTAGAAAGCAAAAATGATAAAAGGGGGGTTTTCTATTTCTAAATAAATGAAAATAACTAGTGAAATTAAAAGAGACAACTAACAGCTTCAAATGTTGGAGTTTAATTAGTTAATAAAAGTAACTAGGGTTTACGTGTTCCCCACAGGTTCATAACTTGATAATTCTAACTATAACAATTCTTTCCTAGTATCTTGCATGCATCGTGATAAGTTATGTATTTCTAAATTCTTGGTCCGTCATCTAGAAAATTTCACTCCGTACCTTGGTCCGGCTACGTGTGTTTCTATACTAACCCTTATCTTTACCTCATATGAAGCATTGTATTCGATATTTGACTATGTTATTACCTCGTACCAATCAATACTAGCCTATTATATAGTTTACACTATATCTATGTTGATGATTCTTTTCCTATTATCTACCTCCTTGGTCTGGCAAGTAGCATTAAGGCGAGTTCTAACGTTGGCCATCCGTTAAAACGACTTCTATGCAAAATAGTTCTCAATACATGCAAGACACTATTCTAGAATTGTTATTTGAGTTAGGTTTTACCTCATTATTCACCAATGGTTCCCACAACCCTAGTTATAGAGTTTAGTTACCCATAGTCATAACACAATATTCAAATATATGTAATAAAAATTCATGTACTTACTTCAATGAGAAAGAGTAAAATTCGAAAGTTTGCTTGATTAATCAACAAAAATCACCAACAATCAATTACAAGAGTCTCAAAATATTCAAGAGTCTCACAAAGGGTCTAAAAAATAATTAAGAGTTTAACCTCAAAATGAGGTTTTCCAAACTATTTATACAAAAATAAAACCTAATTAAATAAGGATTGTATTTACAGGAAATCTGTAAAAACAAGGCTGGATCGACATACCTCGCGACGGATCGTCGTGGTCACGATGGACCGTCATGGACAATGTCATCCCATACTTGTGCAATTTCTTCTGCTGCTATCTTCATCACCCTCGACGGCAGGTATGACGGATGTTCACAGGCACAACAGTCTGTCGAGGGTCTCCGTTCCAAAACACTTGAACTCTTGGTATTTGGGTACTGGGATTACTTCTCTGATATTCATGTTGAACCAGCAGGACAGACCATCATGGCTACGATGGTCCTTCACGCTTTCCGTAACCCCACACTTGGTCAGACTTCCCCATCTTCCTTCAGTAGCTGCACTACGATGCCACCTACAAACCGTCACGAGCATGACAGACCCTTACAAGCTCTGTAGGTGGTACTTTTATGTATTTCTTGCTCAAAAACCTCCGCATTCATCTTTTAGACAGATTTCCTGCAAATAAAGAGAAACTTATATAAAAAATAGAACAACAAGTCTTTTGGACACACTAAAGTTAAGGAAAAAGTATTAATAATACTGTGAAACCACGGTATATCAATGAGATGAGCCAATCTTTGAGACTCTCTTTATATCTTATATATATGTATGTGCAATAAAAGTAAAAGTCTATGTAACGTTTCTATACAAAGGGTGTATGTATATTCGATACGACTATATTATGTGTATGTAGATGTCTATGTAAACCTCCAAGTAGATGTAATGAAAACTTTTAATTTTTCTGCAATTTCAACCTATGTATGTAATGACATGAGACTAAGAGGCTAGTCTTAGTTCTTAAGAGGACGACGACGCCGGTTACATCTGGGGGGTAAACTTGGACGTACCAGGCTATCTCCGAGAAAATAAGGGTCCCGAACGGGAGAAGAATAAGGCAGGCTGTCCTTTGACTAGTTTGTTGTTTTTTCTGGGGAATTTGCTTGTCAACGAAATTCCACTCATAAGTAGGTTCACATCGTGATCTAAGTTCCATTTCCCATCGAGAGGTTATGATACTGGTAAAGAGTCCTATCCTTCTCCTTGGGTTATAAAATAATTCAATAGCTCCGGGCTCCCTCACTGCAAAAACATGGTATCAATGTCTCTCTCTCAACCACGTTTATGTAGATTTGTATTCATCATTATGAAGCGTGTCACACTTTTTAATAGGAACCTATGTGACGCCTAAGAATCACTCTCTTTCTTGGAAATCCTATATCTTGCCATTAGAGTATACTTATGGTGCAATTTTGCATATAATCCTATTATTGTGCTTATAGGAAGAATGATCACTCGAAGGAATGCGTCTCGGAGACTTGAAGAAAAAATTGCCAATGCAGGAGCTCCTCCCCGTAGAGAACAAGTTCCTCTACTTGAAGAAGATGCTAATATGGAGCAAGATCCAGTCAATCCCCCCCCCCCCATTGACGAATGAGGATATAAGGGCTGCCCTCAGTCAATTGCTTCAAGCCACCATGGTTCATGCCCAAGCTATGACGGCCCAAGCCAATCGGGAGATTGTACCTTGTCCTCATCAACAAGTTACTAGTACGTCTTCCCATCTATAAGATTTCACTCGAATGAACCCTCCTACCTTCTACGGGTCTAAGGTTGAGGAAGAACCCCAAGAATTTATCGATGAAGTCTATAAGATACTTTTGGCTATGGGGTTGTCCACGAGTGAGAAGGTCGAGTTGGCAACTTTTCAACTCAAAGATGTGGCCAAAGCATGGTTTTTACAATGGAGAGATAATAGGCATTTGAGAGTTGGTCCCTTGACTTGGGAGATCTTTAAGAAGGCTTTTCTTGATTAAATCTTTCCTGGGGAGATGAGGGAGGCTAAAGTAGTGGACTTCATCAACCTTCGCCCTAGAAGTATGAGTGTTCATGATTACTCTTTGAAATTAACTAAGTTTTCGAAATATGCTCCTTCTTGGGTTTTCAATCCAGGAGATGAAATGAGTTGCTTTGTGACGGGGGTGTCGGATTATTTGCAAGAGGAGTGTCATTTGCTATGCTACATGACAATATGAACACTTCTCGTCTTATGGTTCATGACAAGTATGTGTAGAAGGCAAACTCTAGGAGGAAAAGTAAGGATGCTAAGAGGGCAAGATATTTTTATGGAGGTTCTTGAAAGAATATGCTTGAGATACAAGACAAGCCTAGGTTTAAGAAGCGGGTTTCAAGTCATGTTTATTACAAGTTCCCAAAGGCTAGTGGTGATATGGCGTCTAACCCTAAATTCAAGAAGGGAAGGGGTATTAATTTACCAACCGAGAAGCCAACTTGTGGAAAGTGTAACAAGAAGCACTATGGTAATTCTCTTAAGGTGACGGACAATTATTTTGGTTGTGGTAAAAGTGGGCACAAGGTTAGCAATTGCCCAAATATGAGGGGTCAAGACAAGGGTAGTGGTTAGGCTCAAGCAAGTGGTTGAAATGAATCTCCAAAGAAGAATCTCTTCTACGCTCTCCGCTCTAGGGGTGAGCAAGAGACTTCTCACGACGTGGTGACCGGTATGTTGAAAGTCTTCTCTACTGATGTATATGTTTTAGTTGATCACAACGCTACTTTATCCTTTGTTAATCCCCTAGTAGCCAAAAAGTTTGATATCTTAGATGATATTTTGCATAAACTTTTTATAGTGTCTACTCCGGTGGGTGAGTCGGTTCTTGCAAAGAGGGTATATAAAAATTGTCCTATAATGTTGCCCAATAGAGTTTCTTATGTTGACCTAGTAGAAATTTATATGTTTGACTTTGATATTATATGGGTATGGATTGGTTGCATGCATGTTTTGCCTCCATATATTGTTGGACAAGAGTCATGAGGAATAACTTTCCAAATGAACCCGTTATTGAGTGGAAAGGGTGAAATTCTATTCCTAGAGGTCGTATTATCTATAGTCTAAATGCATGCAAAATGATCTCAAAGGGTTGTCTATATCACATAGTAAAAGTCCAAGATTTAGACTTCAAAATTTCTCCCATTGAGTCAGTCCCCGTAGTGAGTGAATTTTTAGAGGTTTTTTAGAATGACCTTTTCGATATTCCTCCCGAACGGGAAATTGATTTTGATATTGATTTGCTACACTAAATGTATCCCATTTTAATTCTTCTTTATTGGATGGCTCCAGCCGAATTGAAAGAGTTGAAGGCTCAACTTTAATATTTACTAGACAAAGGCTTCTTAAGACCTAATATTTCTCCATGGGATTCTTCAGGTTTTTTGTGAAGAAAAAGGGTAGGTCCATGAGAATGTGAATTTACTACCGCCAACTCAACAAGGTCACCATTAAGAATAAGTATCCTCTCCTCGTATTGATGACTTGATTGATCAACTCCAAGGGGCGAGCTACTTCTCGAAATTGACTTGAGATCGGGGTATCACCAACATAGGGTGAGAGGTGAGGATATACCAAAAATGGCATTCAAGAACTAGATATTATCATTATGAGTTCTAAGTAATGTATTTTTGTCTACCTAGTGCTCCAGGTACGTTTATAGACCTAATGAATAGAGTTTTTCAAAATTACCTAGATTCATTTGTCATTGTCTTAACTGACGACATCTTGGTATATTCGAAGAATGAGGGTGATCATATGGATCATTTCAGAGTGGTATTGTAAACCCTTTAAGAACAAGTAAGTGTGTGTTTTGGTTGAATTCTGTGACATTTCTTGGTTATATCATTTTTAGTGAAGGAGTTAAGGTTGATCCAAGGAAAATGGAGGCGGTAAAAAATTGGTTTGGACCTTTGACTCCAACTGATATTAGAAGTTTCTTGGGTATAGCGGGTTATATCAGAGGTTCGTGGATTGTTTTGCATCCATTGCATCTCCCTTGATTACTTTGACCCAAAAGAGTAAGAAATTTGAGTAATCAGAGGCATATGAGAAAAGTTTCCAATTATGGAAAGATAATATTACTTCCGCTCCAGTGTTGACCTTACCGGAGGGTACAAGGGGGTTTGTTCTGTATTGTGATGCATCTAGTATGGGTTTAGGGTGTGCGCTTATGCAACTTGAGAAGGTAATAGACTATGATTCTAAGCAACTTAAGGTACATGAGAGAAATCATCTCAATTATGACCTTGAATTAACGGTCATGGTGTTTTCCTTGAAAATATGGAGGTATTACTTGTATGATTTACATATTGACGTCTTTACCAACCATAAGAGTCTCTAATATGTGTTTACACAAAAGGAGTTGAATCTCCGGCAAAGAAAGTGTTAGAATTGCTGAAAGATTATGACATGAGTGTCCTATACCTCGACAAGGCTAATGTGATTGTAGATGCCCTAAGTCGTATGATTGTGGGTAGTGTATCTCACATTGATGAAGCCAAGAATGACCTAGTGAGGGATGTACATTGGTTGGCTAGGTTAGAGGTAAATTTAGAAGATTATTCAGATGGCGGTTTCATGGTCCATGATAACTCAGAGTCATTAATGGTAGTTGAGGTGAAGTCCAAGAAACACCTTGAAGAATCATTGATGGAGTTTAAGGAAACGGTCATTAGCAAGCTTAATGAGGCATTATCCCTGGGGGATGGTATTATACGGTTCCAAGGGAGATTATGTGTTCCCAAGGTAGATGGGTTGAGGAACCGAATCTTAGAATAAGCCCATGGGTCCTGCTACTCAATTCATTCGAGTTCGACAAAAATGTACCATGATCTTAGGGAAATGTAGTGGGAAGGTATGAAGAGGGACATAACGGAGTTCGTCGCTAAGTGTCCAAATTCACAACAAGTAAAGGCCGAACATCAAAAGCCGGATGCCTTACTACAAGGATCCAAATTCCTACTTGAAAGGGGGAAGGCATCAATATGGACTTTGTAGTGGGTTTACCTTAGACTCAAAGGTCATATGATTTTATATGGGTGGTTGTGGATAGGTTGACTAAGTCCGCTTGCTTTATTCTAGTCAAGTCTAATTATTCGGCGGAAGATTATGCTAGGATCTTCATTTATGAGATTGTGTAGCGCCATGGTATTCCACTATCAATCATATTGTATCGGGGTGCACAGTTCACATCTAGGTTTTGGAGGTCATTCAAAAAAGGGTTGGGTACCAAGGTAAAGTTGAGTACTGCTTTTCATCCCCAAATGGATTGTCAAGCAGAGCATATTATTCAAACCCTTGAAGATATTCTTAGGACTTGTATTATTGATTTCAATGTAAATTGGGATAAAAATTTTCCTTTGGTGGAGTTTTCTTATAATAATAGTTTTCATTCATCCATTTACATGGCTCCCTATGAAGCCTTGTATGGTAGGAAGTGTAGATCTCCTATTGGATGGTTTGAAGTGGGTGAGCCTTATTGGTTTATAGGACTTTGGAAAAGGTTCATATCATAAGGAACCGGTTGCAAACGTCCTATAGTGGGCAAAAGTGTTATGCCGATTAAAGCAGAAGGGATTTGGAGTTTGATGAAGGTGATAAGGTGTATTTGAAAATTTTACCAATGAAATGGGTGGTTAGATTATCAAGAAAGAGAAGTCGAGTCCTCCTTATATGGGTCCCTATGAAATCTTGCAAAGGCTTGGTAAGGTTGCTTATGAATTGAAACATCCTAGTGAATTTTCTTTGATTCATCCAGTTTTGCATCTCTCTATGTTGAAAAAGGGTATTAGTGATCCCGAGTCTATTCTTCCTATCGAGGGTCTTGGTGTCAAGGACAACCTCTCTTATGAGAAAGTTCTGGTTAAAATTTTTGATAGGCAATTGAAGAAGTTAAGGAATACAGAGGTGGTTCCTGTAAATGTATTGTGGAAGAATCACCTAGTTGAGGGTGTAACATGGGAGGACGAGGCCGACTTAAAGTCCCGTTACCCTTATCTTTTTGTTCTTTTTGATAACATAAATATGACTAGGAATTGAAGTTTCATGATTTTTGGTGAAGTTTTGCAAAAATGTGCATTTTGAGTTGCCTTACAGTGAACTAGTACATTTGAAGCTCTACATTTTGCTGTTCTTTTGGTTTGTATGAGATGTGTTGTGCATTTTTTTTGATGTGATGAGTCTTAGTGAAAAGTTATGTTAACTATTGATAAGTTGAACTTTGTGCTAATTGACTGATGTAATGTATGTTGAGCTCATGTGTGTTGTGAGGAGGAAATGCCTCATGATAAGTGTTTGAGCCTTGTGTGTGGTAATAGGATTTTTGAAATTGCCTTGTTGAAATGATATGATTTATGTTGATTTGATACTATTGATTGGTTTGGCTGCTAGTCTTGAGTCTATTCCTCCCTTCAAAGGAATTTAGTGTCATTCAGGGACGAATGTTCCTAAGGGGGGGATAATGAACACTTCGAAAATCTAAGACGAGTCTTAAAGCCTAATATAGGTACCATAGGGAAACACTGTTTTAAGATCTATTGTAATAAATATAGGTCATTTAGGAAGTTTAGGAACCAAAATGTCTATGATGTTCAGAAACTAGTTCTTAGGGGTACAGCGTGCCTTAGCCTATTTAACTAGCTTTTAGGAGTCAGAATTTATGAAATTAAGTGGAAAGTGTATAACATGTGTTAAGGTGATTCGTGGTCGAAACGTCTGAGTACGACTCCCCAAGGACCAACTAAGGGCCCTTGAGGAGGACCCTTGCAAGTTGATGTTAACACTGTCTAGGGAGTGTGCATCTCCTGCATATCGCCGATGCACACTCCCTAGACTGTGTTAACATCAACTTGCAAGAGTCCTCCTCAAGGACCCCTAGGGTGGTCCTTGGGGGGTTGTACCTAGACTTTTTGACCCTATAAACATTATTTTACCGATTTAAAATATGTTTACAAGTTTTATCCTCCATACGACACTTTCAAACCTTCACAATACCTAAGGACGTCTAGTAGTTAAATTTCACTAGTTTCTTGATGTCATGGTTTTCCTTTGATGTTTAGGATCTAATACGTCTCAATCAAGTTTATTATAGTAATGTAGGTATGGAAAAATAATTTTTAAAAATTATTTAATAGATGAGACTCTAGTCTAGATCACTGGATTTTCGAGGTATAGCAATATCCCCCCCCCTCCATTTTGGGGAACATTTGTCCTCGAATGACACTTAAATATCTTTATTTGCAATTTATGACTCAAGACTAGCATCCCATCAAACACATGATACACAATGATAATCCACTAACAAAATACGAAAATAATTACTCCACTTTCAACACAACAATGCATCATTATGAGGTAGATTCTATGCCAACTACCAATTATGCACATATTTCATCATTTCACATTTTGCAAGGAGGAATGTCATTCTCCTTCTCATATAGCTGGACATATTCAATAAGGAGCAATACATCATTTCATTACTTCACACTTGAGAAATTTCATAACAAGAAAGAGAAATTTCATAACAAGAAATAACACATAACTCAATTGTACCAACCATATAATAAAGTACCATCAAGTATGAAGAACATATAATTCAAGACACAGTGAAACATGAATTGTCACACGAACATGCATAATGAAGGGAAATCATGGAAGTTCAAATACACTTAAGACCCTTCATAAACCAAAACTAGGAGAAATTACTAACCTCAACCTTGACTAGAAGAGGAAGGAAAAAGATGAGGATATCGGGGCATAATATTGGCCTCAACCACCGAAGTAGAATTTTTCACAAGATGATTCTTCCAAAGAACCTTCACGGAAGATACTTCCTTATTCCTCAACTTCTTCACTTGCCAATCTAAAATCTCATTTAAAAACTCTTCATAGGAAACGTTAGCATCAACTTCTAAACCTTCAAGAGGAAGGATAGACACCAAATTGCCTATGCATTTTTTGAGCATTGACACATGGAACACCGGATGCACCGGAGCCAACTCAACAGGTAATTTCAACTCATAGGCAGCATTTATGACGTGTTTCACAACCTTATATGGCCCCACATACCATGGACTAAGTTTCCCCTCTTTACCAAACCTCATCACCCCTTTGATAGGTGATATATTCAAATAGACCAAGTCACCTACCATAAACTCAAGTCCCTTTTTTAATTGTTGGCATAAGATTTTTACCGACTTTGGGCCATCTTAAATCTATCCCTTATGAGACAAACTTTTTCCACAACCTCAGAGATTGCTTCGGGGCCTATTATAGTAAACTCAACTACTTTAAACCACCCAATCAGAGATCTACATATCCTCTCATAAATTCCTTAAAGTGTGCCATGGTTATACTTGAATGATAGCTATTATTGTAGGCAAATTCTATCAATGTTAGATGTTCATCGTAATTACCCTTGAAGTCAATGACACATTCCCTCAACATATCTTCCAAGGTTTGGATGTTTTGTTCTACCAAACAAACTTTTTGTGGACGAAATGCTGTACTAAGTTCCACCTTGGTACCAAGTCCACTTTGGAATGCTCTCCAAAAGTGAAGTAAATTAAGTATCCCTATTCGGAATAATAGATAAAGGAACTCCATGCATTCTCACAATCTCCTTGAGATAAAACTTAGCATATTCTTTCGCCGAATAAGAAGCTTTGACGGGAATAAAATGGAATTATTTAGTCAATCTATTAACAATAACCCAAAACGAATCATATTGCCTTTGTGTACGAGACAAACCCTTAACCAAATCCGTATTGACATCTTCCTACTTCTAAGTACGAATAGCTATATCTTGAATCAACCATCCTGACCTTTGATGTTCGGCTTTAACTTGTTAATAATTAGGACATTTGGCTTCAAATTCCGCTATATCCTTGTTTAAACCATTCCACCAATAGATGTCTTGAAGATTACCATACATTTTTTGGCACCCAAATGGATGGAATATCGGGAACCATATGCCTCTTCCAAAAATTTGTCTCCTTAAGCCATCTACATCTGGCACACACAACCTAAGTTGGTACCTAAGTACCTATACGCCTGGTAGAATGACTCATTGGACTTTCTAAAAACCAATCCTTCAACTCCATCAATATAGAATAAGGATGTTTCTCAAACTTCACCACAACCACTAAAGATGATTACGAGTTATGATGAACCATGACACAACTTTTTGGAGAATCTTCAAGTCGAACACCCAACTAGGCCAATCTATGTACATATTTTAATAATTATTTCTTACCATCGGTAACATTGGTTACAATACCATTAGACATTCGACTCAAATAATCTACAACCACATCGGCTTTCCCAGGGTGGTAAATGACACTCATATCATAATCTTTCAAAAGCTTTAACCACCTTTTGACAGAGATTTAGCTCTTTTTGAGTGAACACATATTGGAGACTCTTACAATCGGTGAACACATCTCTATGAAATCTATATAGATAATATCTCTATATTTTCAAAACAAACACTACAGCCTCTAGTTCAAGATAATGAGTTGGATAATTCTTCTCATGCACCTTGAGTTATCTGGAGGCATATGCTATCAACATACCATGTTGCATGAGAACACGACCCAAACCTACTCAAGAAGCGTCACAATACAAAGCAAACCTTTTGGTACCCTCTGGTAAGGTCACCACCAGAGCGGAGGTAAACTTATCTTTCAACTTTTGGAAGCCTTTCTTAGAAGATTCTGTCCATTCAAACTTAACTTTTTTTGGGTTAAGGTAGTTAATGGAGAAGCGATGGATGTAAACCCATCAAAAAATCTCCTATAATACCCGACTCAACCCAAGAAACTTTGAATATCGGTGGGATTTAAAGGTCTAGGCCAATTTTCAACCACCTCCTTCTTTTTTGGATCAACCTCAATAACCGCACTAGATACAATGTGACCAAGAAAAGCCACTAACTTTAGTCAAAATTTGCACTTACTATATTTATCAAAGAGTTGATTTTCGTTGAAGACTTGCAATACTTCACTCAAATGACCCATGTGTTCATCCTCACTCTTGGAACATACAAAAATATTATCAATAAAGACAATGACAAATGAATCAAGATAATTCTAGAACACCCTGTTCATAAGGTCCATAAAATATGTTGGGGCATTAGTTAGACCAAACAACATAATTAGGACTCATAATGACCATGTACCATTCGAAAAGCCATTTTAGGAATATCAACATCTCTCACTCTAAATTGATGATACCCTGACCTTAATTCCATTTTTGAAAAATTACTTGCACCTTGAAGTTTATCAAGTAAATCAACAATTCTAGGGAGAGGATACTTATTTTTATAGTGACCTTGTTCAATTGTCAATAGTTTATATACATTCTAAGAGACCCATCTTTAATTGTTTACAAATAATGACTGAGCACCCCATGGAGATTTGTTTGGATGTATAAAACCCTTGTCTAAAATCATTGAGTTGAGATTTAGATTATTTGAACTTGGTTGGAGCCATCCGATTAGGAGGAATTGAGATGGGTTTTGTATCCGGCATCAAATATATTTCCCTTTCGGAAGGAATTATGGGTAAATCATCGGGGAAGACTTCCAAAAAGTTCTTCACTATAGGGACGGACTCTAAAGGAAGAGCCTTGGATTTATGGTCCTTGAACCTCACTATATGATATATACATCCCTTAAAAATTATCTTACAAGATTTTAGACATGAAATTATTTGACCTCTAGGGATTGAGTTTCCTCCATCCATTCTAAAACGAGTTCATTTGGAAAGTTGAATTTTACCACCCTTGTTCTACCATCAATTGAAGCAAAACAAGCATGTAACCAGTCCATCCCCAATCTGACATCAAGGTCCAACATATCAAGTTCTACCAAGTCAACCAATTGAAATTTATTGCAAAACAATTTTGGACAACTCCTTAGAAACAACAGAGTCACCGACCGTGGTAGAATCCAAAAATTGTTCAGCTAAGACATCGAGGAGCCCATAGAACTTCATAGGCACTAAAGGGGTTATAAAAGATGAAGTTGCACCCAGATCTAGCAATGCATAAACATTAATTTAAAATACTTGCAATATTCCGATAATAACATCGAGAGAATCCTCTTTATCACCCCTAAATTTGAGAGCATAGAAGCGGTTATTCTAAAGAGCATCAAAACTAATACTACTTGCTTGATGTTGGTTACTTTCCTTACTCGAGTCTTGTGCATGGAACAATCTTTCACCATGTAGACACTTTTTTCAAAACCAAAATAGTTACTCGAACCCATAAAATATTTACCCAAGTGCTTCTTGCTACATTTGGCACAATTAGGTCCCTCACTTAAGGAACCAACAACTTTTCCTCCTTGAGGCTTAGGGATAGACACCCTATCCTTGTTAACATTTGAGAAATTAAAAGGAACTTGGTTGGAGAATCTCTTCATAAACTTTGGTTTTTCTTGGATTTCAAACTGACTCTTAGAAGTACCTCCATTATAGGGCTTTTCCCTTTTAGCATTCCTATTTTTCCTCTTAAGCCTACTCTCCTCAACTTTTTGAGCATGCACCATCAAACGAGAAATTTCCATGTTGTCATGAAGCATTGCAGCCTGACACTCTTCAAAGATCATTAGACATACCCGTTACAAAATGGTTCATTTCATCTCTAGGATTAGACATTAAAGAAGAAGCATACTCGGACAACTTGATGAATTTCAAAGAGTATTCTTGAAAACTCATATCTCCTTGACGAAGGTTTATGAACTCTTCCACCCTTGCCTCTATTTTCTCCCTTGAGAAGAATCTATCATGAGATTCCCTCCTAAAGAATTCCCAACTTATGGGATACTGTCTCAAAGTCCTATTTTCTTTCCATTAATTGTACTAAGTTTGAGCCACATCCTTGAGTTGATAAGCGTCTAGCTCAGCCTTCTCATTTGAACTCACCCCATAACATAAAATACCTTATAAACCTCATCTGGAAAGTCTTTATGATCTTCATTTACCTTCTATCCAAACAACATTGGAGGATTCATCCTTGTTAAGTCTCCTCAGAGGAGAAGTCACGGGACTAGCATTTTGATTCACATGGGGTGCAACTTCTTGATTTGCTTATATTTTGATAGCTTGAGCTAGAGTAGTTACGACTTGAGCTTGAGTAATGTTGACTTGAGTCAAATTTAGAAAATGCACATTATTTCTCCATCTGACATGACCGGAGGATCCATCAGAGCTTTTTCACCTATAGGAACTTGCTCTTAAGAAGGAGCTTAGTTGTCTTGGGGAGGAACTCCCGCATTAGCAATCTCCTCTTCAACCCTTCTTGCGGCTTCCCTTCTAGTAGGCATAGCCTATAAACATAAGAAAATAATTAGAAGAAAAGGACACATAGAGTTATGACTATTGAGGCATGACTTAAGAATACCAAAGAAGTGAAAATTTCCTAAGCATCACATAGCCTCTTATTCATAAGAGTGGATCGCTTCACAATTATGAACAAGACTCTGCATAGACCTGGTTTTGTGAGGCATCATTCCTAAGATTATTCAAACTAATTCTCTAATATCATGTTTTTCATGACTGGAGAGCACCCCCTACTCGTAACTAGCGTGTTCATCCTCTTAGAGGCCCTAGATAATTCCTTAGCGTTGTACATCATTGCATCATTGATAGAATAGAAAGCAGAAAAAATTAAAACTTTTCTTTTGAAGTTCAACTTCACTTCACATATATCAAAATAGAATCTATAATTGTCTCACATGACCATCTAAACATAAGAGTAAGAGAATTGGGACTTAGACCTTACATCATTACAATACGTCTTATAATAGGAATTACAATAATGTCTTTGAATAAGAAAATATGAAGCTAGAACTCGCATCTCCATCCTTGGATTTAGGCCTCACCAACTTTGGGACATGAATCGAAGTTCTTCAAGAAAGGACTAGAAACTCTTCAATGCCCCAAACCTACACTTTGTGTAGATTAGAGAAAAGATATGAGTTAGTACAAACCACATGTACTTTAGTATGGATATATACAAGTAAAACATGAAAGATATGCATAAAGGGAAATTTAGTAAAGATATGCTAATTTAACTTTAAAAGCCTTTATACACATTCCATGAACATATACAAGTCCATACCACAACAAGAATAATATATATTCATATTCATGTTCAAGAGTAACATCATAATAATGTCATAGTCAACATTTCATATTGAGAGTCCATTTAATTAATACATAATAAGACCTTACTCATAACATCAATCCAAGTTCACTAGTGCAATGTATATGTGAATCCCATGGCCCCACATAAACCAAGTAAACTAGCAAAGTGGCCATAAGCATTGCCTTTACCTCATGTAACATCATAGCAAGTGTAGTCAATATCATACATAACAATTTAGACCAACATCATATATATCAAGTGAAACCAACATCATATAAGACAAACATTATACATTTCATTCATAATATATGTACGTAAAGAACCTACCCTAGAACTCCCCTCAAGGTCCACTTGTGCAATGCATAGGTAAAGTCCTATACTATAACCTACACTATGTAACACCTCTTAAGTAGTCGTAGTTAGTGTTAATATTCTTACAGTCATTTATTAATATTACTTTCGGAAAACTTTTCCATAAGTGACATGAGACTATGTGAACTAAATATGGAATCCGGTGTGAATCCCTCACACAGAAAAGAAGGGCATCCTACTTGCCAAGGTAAGACATCAACATTATCATTGTATCTGGTAGATCCACTAGCTTGCTTTCCAATAGGTCATATAGTTAAGAAACTAGGAGGTTGTAACTAGAAACCCTGTTTATAGCAATTTATATTGTAGATTCCACCTCATGAGAATATCGGGTAAAGCTTCCTTGTGACGATATCCCTCTAATCGCCAAGTTCACTTAGTGGTAAGATAAATTCCCTTTTTTTAAGTATCTTTAAGTATTCCTTAACATTACTACATATCATAGGTCTCAGGACTTTAACTCCTCATATAACATGTTTATAGTTCATAGGTTATAGGATGAGAAAGTCCTTTCATCACAAATCCAACATCATGTGAGAACATTATATCATAGCATAATCATAAGATGCAAATTGGAATTACCTTTAACTCCCTCATAATAGTACAACCTTATTCATCTAACAACCATCATATTCATAGAATATTGATACATTCATAACTTCATCATTCATTATTTGATTAACTAACATTACCATGTATGGACCAACAACACTATAATAGCAAGTTCATGACCTTCAAGGTCTTACCAATAACCTCTAAGAAACCCGTTTAAGAATTAATCACAAATTAATTATATGTATCCATCAAATCAATTATCATAATCATAGTATAGTCAATTATACAAGAACATACTTAATTACATCACTTCTAGTCATTATTCAACAAAATTCAAGAGTTAGGTTTAGGAGAAGAGGGACATTCATGGGTTATTGAAGAATTAGATCAAAACCCAATAAATGCATGACATAAGGTGGTCCATGAAGTAATAATACAATTATCACCAATATAACATTTAATATACTCATCATCTTCAAGAAATTCATCAAACACGAATGATTAGCAAACTAGGGAAGAACATGGGTCCATTGGATATTCAATCAAACAAAATCAATTACCCATCATTATACACTTAAATAATCCTAAGTAATCATAATTCATCACAATTTTTTTAACAATTTAGGTTTTAAAAGAAGACTCGTGTGTAGAGAAAACCCTTGATTGTTTTGGGGGGGAGGTCTAAAATCATCTTTGATTGGAACTCTTGAAGAAAGGAATCCAAATAGTAAAAGAATACATACCTTAATGAAGACTTTATCAAAAAAATTGAGTACAAAACTTGAAGAATCGGTCTTATTCTTCAATCTCCAATGATCTTCAATGGAGGTTGGGTAGAGAGAGATGTGAGAGTAATGTGGATTTCAATTTGGAGATTTGATTTGGGTGAGTAAATGTGGTCTAAAATTGACCTATATGCAATATATCCCTTCCCTAAAATACCCAAAAGGCACATCACTTAGTTACACCTTTTTGTGAAGTCAAACTAGACTTCAAATTTCAGATTTTTCATCGAGGAATAAGCACATCGCGGAACTTTTCCCACAAGATTTTTGATATTAAACTTTCAGACAGTAGAGTCTGCTACACGTCTGCGATGTGGACCAACACTTATGACCTTTGGTGAACCTATCCCTCTATGCGGACTTGTTTCTACCATGCACAATGCCCTACTGCCTTGGGCATCTTGTTGTCCAATGGTTGGGTCCTCCTCAAGGAACCCTAGGGTAGACCTTGGGGGTTCTCACCTGGACGTTTTAACCCTATAAACATTATTTTACCTATTTAGGGTATCTTTATGAGTTTTATCCTCAACAAGACACTCCTAACCCTTCAAAAGACCTAAGGATGTCTACTAGTTCATTTTCAATAGTTTTCAGACGTCATGGTCGTCCCTTGATGTTTAGGATGTAATACTTCTAAATAGAGTTTATTACGTCAGTCTAGTTCAAACATCATTTTAAACATTATTAAATAGGTAAGGTCTAGTCTAAGTCATTAGATTTTTTAGGTATAACAGTTATACACTCGTTATGGTGACCTAGTATTTGAGGGGAAGAAGAAGGACAATGCCTATAGACCGGTAGAGTCTGTGTTTGTGGTAGTTTTGAGAAAGAAGTGGATGTATCAACGATCATATCAATGATGCAGTTGATAGAGCTAGACGGTTTGAGCATGAGTATGAAACCTTAGCTTCAACACAGACCTTAGATGACCTAAAGGGGTGGATTTCTCCCCTTATTGTTGACACCACTCCAAGGTGGATTAAAGAAGGAGCTCCCATTAAGAAGAAGTATTTCAAATTTTTTACTCGATATTAGTTAGGGTTCATTAGAACTTTGATCAAGCCCTCAAGGAATGAGTCTATCCTCTGCACACCAAGACGACATGTCTTGGATCATCATCTCAAAGAAATAGCTCAACTTGGGACTCATCATTTATCAGGAAATGGACACAAGAGCAAGAAAATATTATATGTACGGCGTGCTAGAGTTCCTTGTGATGACAACAAGGACATAGAGGTCACTTCCATATCTTATAATGATATCTGATGCATAGAGGTCGAGTACACATCGATGAAGCATATAGGAGGAGAAAGGCTCTGGTGTATGCATCCCCAGAATTTGATGTTGCTTCTATACTAGTAGAGGCATATTTTCCTACTCAAACCTACGAGCCTTCAAGTACACCCTCTTCCACTTCTTCCCTTGCTCCTGGTTCTTCTGCAATTTCTTTGCATACTGGGATCACTCAAACCATGATTCTCAAGATGGTGCACCTAGACCATTCAACTGATGTGCGGGCTACTCAGCTAGAAATCGAGGTACCCTTGATGATTGAGGGGGATATTTCGGCTGCATTAGTACCCCTACGGACGTCTTTTGGTGATATCACAAAGAGAGCAAATATTTGTGAGAGAGTACATGGGTTACTTGGAGTTGACGACTGTGAAAGCTCAGGTTTCTAATTTGAGAGAGGACATGGACTACCTGAAGTTCACAGACTTCCCTTCTCTATTCAAGGTAGAAGAGTCTTAGTGTGTTCCAAGAAGTTTTGAGGTGCCTCTGACTACAATCGGATATTTTCCTAATGATGATGTGATTGTTGGTGAGTCAAAGACAGAGATAGATGATGATCAGCTTACGGAGCGAGATGAGGCATCTTATGATAATCTAATTGAATTGAAGGATCTATGTTTGAGACTACCTAAATTACTTATTTGACAGACACCACTATGTCTAAGTGGAGTGCTTTTATAGAGGATGTGATACCTAGCACTGATGCCCCGACAAATGGAGTGACTTTGAGGAAAAAATCTTTCTTTACCCCTCTCTTTGTCATTTTTAATGAGTTTTGATTATTTTTATATCATTTGAGGACAATTGCTTTTCGTTTGTTGTGGGGTGAAGTATTTATATGCCTGCCTCATCTGTATAGATTGTGTTTTGTGTTTAAAATTGTGTTTTGATTCTATCTTGTGGATGTTTGAGCCTATGGTTCCTTGTTTTCAATGAAAATGGTTTTTGACCCATCTGAAAACTTTTTCCACCTCTTGTTGTGTTTAAATGTGGTTAATCTTGTTAAAATTTGAGTATCTGTTATGATCAATACCAATAACTTGAATAGTGTTATTAATCAAACAAAGATAAATGCACGGATACTATGTAGCCAAATGAAATTTCATAGACAATATGTGAACTTTTTGCATCTTGTAGTGACTATACAGTTATCGGATGAAGTCTCTTGTGATGAACATTGCACACTAGGTCGAATGAATCTCGTTTGATATTGATGTCCATGCCTTGTGTGATGAGTTTTACTTGAACATTCTGTGTAGTGAAACCTATAATTTCCCTTGTTGGTCCAGTTAACTAAGTGATGCAAGGTTTTGAAATGATTCTAGTTAATGATTTTGATGAGTAAAATAATCTGACAATATTCCTCTTTTTATGGAAAACCTTGTGAGTTTTGTGAACCTTGCTTGGACCCCTTTGAGCTTTATCCTTTTCTTGGTAGACCTTGAGCAAATGCAACCCATTTTTATATATTTATCCATAACTTTCATGAAATGTGGTTTGTTTAAATATCAAACTTAGACCAAAACCCCAAGTGGGAGAGTAATAAAAAGAGAAGGTAAATCAAATTAGTGTGAAGAATTTCCCTTTGTCTCATAGTCTTGAATAAAAAAAGAAAAAAAGTTGTGAAATTATGTTTTCACAGTGCAAAATGATGGGGTCTCTGGTAGTCCATTGGAAGGTGATTAATGGGATGAATATGACCATAATTAAAATTAATTGTTGAAGAAAAGGATGGAATTGATGTTCAGATGACATTTCATGAAAGTAGCATCCACTGAGGCTAAATGACCATGCCTTTTCACTCAGCCTCGTTATAAGCCTTAAAAGTACCTTTTTGTCTAGAGTGAGTTCAAACAAAGGTTGATTGGAAAATAAGGGCAAACATAAGGGTGAATTCATGCATGTGTTCATCTTATCGAGTGTGAGAGTCGTATGTGATTCCAGAACTATAAATTGTTGAGACACTGTGATTGAAATCATCTTCGTTATGAGAGCATTGGAGTACTTTTGTTGAGCTTGAACTTACATTTAAAGAAAGTATTGTGAGCTTTAGCATCTTTGATAATGGTGGAGTCACAACTTAATCTTTTAATGCACAATTGATCATTGCATGATTAATTGAGTCTCGTTGTGTGCATTCATGTTTAAGTCTTTTGTAGTACTTTTTGATACACCCTTTTTCAACTACTGAACTTTAGTTTTGCTTCAGGACAAAAAAAAATTCAAGTTGGGAGTGTTGATAAGTCCGACATTTTTACTCATTTGGGCCTTTGTTTATACAAATTTAGTGTCCACAAATGCCTAACCGTGCCAATAACTGGTGTTAAATGCTTGAGTGCAAAAGGGAACAAATCAATATGAAGAAATGAAGAAGGGAGAGCCTAAGGATCGCCAAGAGCACTCGGTATGTCGCCGAGTTGATCAGATGACAACCTAAATTTCCAATGAAGTAAGATCTGAAGAAACAAACCAAGTCGGCGATGAAAAAAAGTAGTTGGCGGATCACTGAATGATTCCGCAAAACCAAGATAGATACCCTAATATTACAGACTTTGAGGATGCTGCATGCCATGGCAAAACGGAGATGATTGAGACAGAAAGGCACCTCGCCTAGTGAATCAGTGAGCCCGACTTACTTCTCCAAAGGGTCTTAGCTTATTTTTGGTGACTATAAATACGTTATTGAATATTTTAGTCAGGATCTTGGATGTTGTTTTGATTATTAAGTTGTATCAAAAGTCTTACATTCCTCTCTAAAGTTTACCTTAGCTTTTGAAGGATGGAAAGAATTCACATTTCAGAAATTGGAAGTGGCTCGTTGAGATTCATCAAATTGGAGAATTTTAAGAATGAAGTTATTCATACTGAATTGATGGATAATCAATTTGGTAACTGTTTTTACCTTTTTATAATGCCTATCTAAAACTCTATATCTTGGGGCGTGATCATGTGATTATGGGATGATTTAATTGATGTGTATTGCTAAATGTTAGTTTAAACGACTCAAGTTTAAGACTTGTGAAGTGATTTACACCCCAGGGATTTAGTCTAAACAGGTACAAGAGCTACTAACAGTACAAAGTAAAATCATAAAAATGAAAAGCCACATATCCCACCATGCGGAAAGAAAAATAGAAGTTTCTAGATATTTTTCATCATCTTCACTTACGAAATATCACTCATCCAACAACTAGACTATGTTAAAAAGGCATAACAAGAATAATATCAGCGCAACCACACTATAACGTCCCTAAAACGAACTAGAAAAACTAGATCTTCACATGCATATCATGATTTAATTATGTGTTAAAATTATTTATAAAGATGTTTTGAGGAAGTGTATAAAGTTTGGTGATGTTTTAAGGTCAAACGTCCAAGAACATCCATGACGTTCGAAAGATGTGCCTTGGAATGTTCTTATGTGTCCTTATATATTTTGGCAAGTTTACGTGTTCGTTTTGGTTGAAAATAATGTGAGGGGACCCTATGAACTAGATGAACATGTATAGGGGTTTAAAGTCTGGGTACGACTCCACCTAGTACCTACAAGGGGTCCTAGAAAAGGACCCAAGACTTGGCAACAAAGCTGCCAAGACTGCCTCAATCGATGCCCCTCACCTAAGACTAGTAGGCTGAATGACACCCCGTAATTGAGGGAGTATATCTACCCTTAGTGGTGGGATATTAACCCCCACCTTACCAGCCTCAGACCCAATCGTTGCCCAGTAGCACGGTCCATCATCCAATCGACACCCTGTTGCTAAGGTCCGTCAATGGTGGTCCTGCAAAAGTTATCACAAATCTGCCAAGACTTGGGGTGTTTTGTAATTATTACCAAGTCTTTTATGAACCAAGGAGGTTTATTTTAGGTTCTTAGGTATGTTAAGAGGTTTCAAACACAAAGACCTAATTTTAGACTTCATTTTCAAAAACCCAAAACACCTCCCTCAAGAAAGACTCTCCCAAACTCCATTGAAGGTTTTGGACGTTTTATTCATCAAAAGTTCATGTTTATATTCTCACTGAGGTATGCTAGTCATCCTTGAACTTTCTTTCATTCAAGGAAACACTTCAAAGAGATTTCAAAAAGGGTTTTAAACCTCAAGTTCTCCTATCTTTAACTCTTAGCATGGTTCTTTGCATGAAAATGTTTTAAGGATTTAAATATGTTTTTTTAGTGTTGGGTAGTGATTTTAATGTCGAAACTTCAAGGAAAGCATATTTATGCTCATTATCAACTTTTGGCTTATGAAGTGGGTTTGTTTCTCTTATCTAGATAATGTTAGAGTTGAGTTTCATTTGTTATATTTTGGGTTATCTACTGCCTATATATGCCTATTATGTTTTTTTAGTGAAATACTGATAAAAGGTAGTGAGAGCTTGGATGAAGAGTAAGTTTTTCTATCTTGTTTATTTTCCATTTAAATGATTCTTGAGTGGTTTGGTCCACCTTTGGTGGCGATATTTACTTGAAGTATATGATTATATATTTATATCTGTATTGTGAGTATGGCCTTGAAGGCTTAATATATGAAGTAAAGTTATAATGATGATGCTCTTGTTGATATGCTTTATGAAGCTTCAATTGTATACTTTGTAGAGATTATGTCTAAGTGAAGTATATGTATATGTAAAGCATGCTATTGTGTGATATATGATGAATGAAGGTATAAATAAGTTTAGGAGTAAATGTTATGAAAATTATGTAAAAGGTGTGCTCACACACATTTTGAATAAATGAATGAAGTTTATGATTGCAAATGGGGGATTTAAGGGTGGACACTCTTTGTAAGTAGAAATTAAGTGTCTAGACCATCCCTACTATCCCTATATTATGAAAAGGGGAGTTCTGCAGTGAACACTCTTTGTGAGTTGAGATGAAGTATTTTGTAGCAACCTCACTATTCCCTAGAGATTTCTAAGTTAGGTTGGAGGATGGGTACCCTTCGTGACTTGAGATGTGGTGTCCAACAGTTACCCTTAACCTTTAGTAATGAATGATTAAGACTTCGTGGGTGATTTATGTTTATCACCGAGTGGATTTAAAGAAGGGGTGGGTACACTTTGTGATTAGAGATGATGTATCCAATTTACCTCTTGAGATGGGTGCTCCTCGTTAGAAAGATGAATGATCCACTTAGAAGCAATCTCCTTATCCCTCAACTATGCGCACACATAATAGTAGTTATTGTAAACCCCATGTAAAAGCTCAAGAATGACCCTACCTTAGGCAAGTGGGGATCCCTCATCTAGTAGGGGTTAATACAAGGATTTCATGTCTAGCTATCATTGTCTATGCTATTTAAAGCTATCCCCCACAATAAAATATAATGAACTAAGTCTCCTAAAGAGTACTACTTAGGGTAGGTGGTGGTATGGGACCCAATCTATGCATTGCACAAGTAGGAACTTGAAAGGGGATTCTTGGTGTGTCTTTCTATGCAATGTATGAATGAGTTATTATGCAATCTAAATGAAGTTATGTGACTTAGTATCTAATGTAAAGAAAGAATTTTAAAGTTATGTTGTGTATGATGAAGGTTAAGAATGAAGAATGTGGTGTGCCTAATATAAGGGAATCTTCAAGGAGTAATTGGTGGGAGTAGTTGTATGGGATGCTACTCTCATATTGCACTATGTATAACTTGTGGGTTGCCTTGGAGAAGGGTTCTTATGTGAAATCCTTAAACATATGTTTGTTCCTTAGTGTCTTGATGTTGAGTGTGGGTTTGTTACTCTTGTGAAGTAAGCTTATGGTTGGTATTCATGAGGATCACTTGGGTGTGTTTTGAAAGGATTGTATGGGAGATTTATTCATGTCTTACCTTAGTAAGTCTTAGGATAACCTTGGTTAGGGGAACTTCTAGGTAAATGAGTTCACTGTGAGTTTTGACGAGAAAGGGTTCACTGTAAGTTGAAATGAAAAAGAGTTCACTGTAAGGTTTTCTTGAGTTCACTATAATTTACATCTTTGGTTTAAAATTATGGTAGTTCTACTCATTTTGTTAATGATGATTTATATGTTATTTTACTTATATACTCATGAAGATTTACTCAATTAGCATGAGAGCTTTATTTCTACTTTTGCATAATGTCATACTTAGTACAATCTTTGTAATAACCCTATTCTTTTCTATACCCTATAAGTATAGGTTGGAAGCAAGTGGATGTTTAGAAGCCAAGCTTTGAAGTTGACTCTCTCAAGACTCGGTATGTCCTCTTATATTCGAGGACATAGTCTATGTTTATTTACTTTTTAATTCAGACTTGTATAAGACTTATTGAGTATTTCATTCAATGAAAAGGGTCGCGACCTTTCGATATTGAAGTTGTGTATTTAAGTTGTCTTGTGACGACGAGAATTATCGTTAGTACTTATAAAATATATTCCCTTATTACCATTAATGTCGTGAAAAGTTTTAATTTTGTAGAAACTCCAGCATCCCTCCACAATTGAAAACCATAAAAGCAAATGGGTAAGTGGTAGAGGACTTAAAATTCCTCTCATGGATGACGTAGATCAATAACTTCGCAACATCAATCTCCAACCTGACTACCAAAGTTGCAACCAAGATTCTTCTATCCCAAGTGAGTATGTTATCCGCGCCATGGGGGATAGGCGGTGGCAGACTAAAAGCCAGACGAACCTGGCTTCAAACGTGAGGTTGTCCTTCTTGATAAGGCCTCTGGGGTCCAACACCTAGTCCGCTCCTTCACCATCAATGTAGAGCCGCTATGCAATCCACCTCTTTGTGGACTCTCTAAGTTCTCCACTCCGCTGAAAGTGGCCACTCTTGACCACATCCCACATGTAGTCGAACTCTGGGGTGAGGAGAACCCTATAAACATCAGTGGATCCACCGTATAAGAACCGTCGAATGGAAGAAGAAGAAATGTCCACCTGGCAGCCTCGAATGTGAACATCTATGAGTAGGGGGTCTTTGGCGGGTTCGCTCGGCCTTCCAAAGCACCTCAAATAGACGCTACATATGAAGCGTAGAACTCTCGCGCAATGTCCTCACTATAGGACCCACACCTCCTTGCCATTCGCTCGAGTTGGTTCCTAGTAAAGAAATCATGCACCAAAGGGACTGTGTGTAAGCTCCCTATAAGAACCGGCCTCTCAACTATCAACGTGCGAGTCAACACCCCCTTATCATACAGCAACTTGGCGTCCCTGTATATTTGGTATTGGCCATGTATGCACCACCGGTTGGGCTCATCAGCAACCGGTGATGGGACCTCATATTGGGGTGCCGGAGTAGACTCCGAACACTAGGCCTCATCAGACAAGGAAGTGCGGGCAGGCCCGGCTAGGAGAATGGATTCTTGTGATTCGGAACAGGATGTTGTAGCCTTATTCGACCATGTAGAGTGGTACAAATCTGAACCTGAAGCCTTCTCGGAGCCAGATGCTCCCTCAAAACCCGAGGAAGACCTAGACGGTGTGTCAGTCAGTATGCGCTCCTCATCAGACTGAGAGGCAGTGACTAGTCGGGATCCACCTTATTAGGGATGGCACGAGTGTCTCTAACAACATGTGTAGGGATCCTGGTGCCAAGGGCACGTATTTGGGACCCCGATGTAACAACCCTAAAATGGATAAGATAAGAAATGATTAATGTGTCAAGAATGCCTACTATTAGACTAGGGTTCACACGAATTGATGCGCGTAGAACCAGACCTCAGAACCCTTGCTACAGCCAAGACAACTAACTTAGGGAGTTATTTGAGCTAGAAAAGTTTGGGTCCAACCATGTAGGGCTCTCGAATACTAAGATTTACTTGGAGGAGTCTTTAACGGACTTAAAAAGGGAAAATCTTAGGTTTTGAGGGTCTAGGGGTAAAACGGTATTTTTCAAGGCTAAGGGTCGTACTGTAATTAACTTAAATATTAAACTAACTATTTAATTAAGAAGGTGGAGGGGTAATTTGGGGAGAGAGGGCCGAAATAGGGCTCTTGAAGTGAAGTCTTGCTCTACCCGGGTTCGAACCTAGGTGGAAGCAATGAATTAAATTGTTTTTCATTTAAGTTTGTAAATTAATGTAATTAATTTGTATTTATTAGTTATTACCCGATTTCAAAAAAAAGGAAATCAGATTTTTAATAGCTAATTAAAACCTTATTTGACTAAGTCCTAAACAAGACTCCTAATCCTAAGAAAACTCTTCTCTCCCACGCTCATCTCTCTCTACCTCTCACGTCTCTATCACTCTCACTCACGTTTTTCTCTTACAAATAAGGTACAAAAAAAGTAGGTAAACAAAAGTTCTTCACACTTGAAGAAATCAAAATGAAAATTATAACCGAAAAACAAATCGAACACTAGGCAAAGAGAGGGTTTTTCTGTCAAGTTTGTGTTGAAGCTCTTGTATTTGGACGTGTGTTTGGAGGGGTTCTTTTGGAAGCAAGTCAAGGTTTGAACGTCAAAAAGGTTTGGGTTGTCTTCTCTCTTGGTCCCTTTCCCAAGAGATCCCCTTAAGGTTCAGAATATTCATTCCGAAACTAGGATTGTTCCCCGTTGCATATCCCTGTCACTAGCTCCCATTGAATCATAGCTTGGTTATGTTTGCTGGTAGAAAACTAGGGATAAAACGTTTTTTTCGTGATGATTATGTGTTTATATGTATGTTTGGAATTATGTGACTTATGTTTATGTTTCCGAAAATGTAACTACGTGTGTATGTGTGTGTTGCCATGGCTAATGTTCATGGTTTTTAAGACTTGGAATGCCATGATAGTTCTTTCTATTTCATTTACACATGTTGATATAAATGTGATATTCATATGAGTTTAAATGTGGCTGATTTAAGGATAATCTCTTAGCTAAACGAATTAATGAAAAAACACATAAAATGATCTAAATGCACTACAAAAGTCCCTTAAAAACTAAGGTGTAACTTGATGAAAGGATGCTGAGAAATTAAAAGAAAATTTCTCGCTTCTAGTGATGAATTTCGGTCAGCAAAAAGGGTTCAAAATGTTGGAAAAATGAATCAAAACAAGTGAGGTCATGGAGTATTGAACCCGTGACCTCACCATGTTAAAAAACATGAAAATAAAGAAGTAAAAACAAGTGGTGAAGGGGATTCGAACCATGGTATGGGCTGGAAAATGTAACTTAAAAGATAAAATAAGAAATGAGAGGAGTGGGATTCTAACCCACCACCTCTCAATCAGATTTAAGGAAGAGTAAAAAAAAGTGAGGCGTGGGAATCGAACCCACGACCTCTAGGAAGTGAAGGAGAGTAAAAAAAATAAAATAAAAGTAATGTGAGGCCTGGGAATCGAACCCACAACCTCTAGGAAGTGAAGGAGAGTAAAAGGAAATGAAATAAACGTGATGTGAGGTGTGGGAATCGAACCCACGACCCGCAAGGCAGATTCTATGAGAAAATTAAAAGAAATTAAAAAGTGGTCGTGGGGGTTTGAACCCACAACCCCTCGGGCAAAGGAGAGAAATTTTAAGGCAATGAAAATAAAAAAGTAAATGAGGTTGTGAGGGTTCGATCCCACATCATCTTAGTTCCATTAAGCGAAAATTGAAGAGAGAAATTAAGGGGAAAATAAAATGAATGCATTGGGGCTCACACTTGGGTCCCCAAGCTGTATGGATCAAACCAAAATGAATAAAAAAAATTTAAGGGTTTTTCAAGAGATTTGAAAACCGGGTTCCCTTGACCAAATTCCATATAGATGCATAAGTCATACGTTAGTTAAATCTTCAAGAATAATGTTGCCCTCTTAGATCTAAATCGAGATCTTTCCATACATACAAGATGCATGAGTATCGTACCACATAATCTTAGGAAGATATGAATCACTTAAACGAACTATAACTGAATTCACATGGCTTGTATGTATAGACACATAAGTCTTGTATACGTCTAAATAAGTGAACCTAAGATGTACGCAATGAAATGATGAAATGAACAAAGAAATGATGAAATGAAAAATGAAATGATGAAACCGTAGAAGGGTTAAGTAATAGTGTGACACACACTTATTGGCCAAGTGCATTGGCATTTGATGAAATGAACAATGAAATGATCAAATGAACAACTAAATGATGAAATGAACAATGAAATGATGAAACCCTAGAAGGGTTAAGTAAGAGCGTGGAACACACTAAATGGTCAAGTGCATTGGCATATGATGAAATGAACATTCACGTAAAATGGGGTGAGTAATTATGAAGAGAAAATGTGCTAATGTTAATGAATGTGGTAAGAACATTATATGCGGCTAATGTAAAAGATGAGAGCAATCTTAAATGATCCTAAGTAAATGTTACCAAAACGTAGTCACCTATGAGAGTATAAAGTTAATGAAGAGATCAGTCTCTATGAACACTCTAATCAAAGTATTGAGATTAACAAAGTAAATACTGATGATGAGATGAGAAATCATCTACTGATCTATGATGTCCTCATACTAGAAGCCAACTTCTATGACATATGAGAGCACCAATAGACTAGCTATGAGAGGTTATGCCTTCTTTTGAGAAGGGCGGAGGTTCACATAAATCTCATGAGATGAGATTGTCTGGCATGCCGAGTGTGGGTGTTCTGTCCTAGTCTTCGAACCTATACTACTAATATAAGGATCTAGCGGGGTTCAATTCCCATGTACGCTAGCATGTTTTGGGTCACTTTGGCCGGTGATTCCACCTCTTTTCGGTGTGGGGTTTCATGACACTTGATTTCATGATGCTCACATGATCTATGTTGGTTTAAGTTAATGTTCCCAATGAGTGAATGAGGCCAGCCTCAAATGATGCACATAATGAAAGGAAAGATACCAAAGGAAATATGATAGGATAATCAAGAGGTGAGTTATACTCAAGTAATGACATTATGTCATTCTTGGTCATTGTACAACGAACCCGATGAAATTCTTAAACTACATCCTAGGTATAGCTGGTGTTTACACTTGTGCCTGAATGAAATGAAATGAAGTACATATGAATGAATGAAGCAGACTTTGTGTTTGCTAAAATAGACTCCCTAGTTGAGGTCCCATATGTTGAGCCCTCATATTAGGAAGTCTTAATGTCAAGTCTACGATTCCAAGATCTCATGGCATACGAATAAAATATATGAACAACGTTATGTGTTATATGAATTATGATATGTGCTATGTGTACGATGTTGTGTGTTGTGTGCAAAATGTTAAGTATGATGGTGCATGTAATTCATCTGCACATGGTAGGCCCTCATTCTTTAGAGGATGCTTGACCATTTGCATTCTATCTTAGTTGTAGGATTGAGCTAGTGCAGTATGTTCCACTAGCATTCCTATCCTGTTTTTCTTTCAAACACTGTATTGGTGCCATTTTGGCAAGTACATCTTTATCGTTATACTAAACTTTTTCTTTCTTTTGATGATCATAATGTTAGAAGGTTGATGAAGACAATTGCGTATGCAGTAGAATGTTTAGTAAGCATGCTAAGAAACAAAAAGTTTCAAATTTTCCGCTCAAATTAACCTAGAGGAAGTAAGAATGATGTAAGTAGGCTTGTTTGCGACCTCTAAGAGGTCAACGACGCCGGTCTCGTCTGGGGTCTAGACTTCAGTCGTGACACTCACTCATCCTCGGACTAGCCAATAAGCTACGGGTGGTGCCACAAACTTGGACGTCCACCTTTTGTAGACAATATCCGGTTTGGAGGCCGTGAGTAACTAAAAAGGAAGTTGTTAATTTCATTTTTATCAACCTACACAATCAATATAATCGACACAGAACTTGGCTATACTGAACACAAGTTTATTGCAGAATTTTAGAATTGGGAGACTAGCACTATCGACGGCCCATCAATGAAATGACGGTCCGTCAATAGTGTCCGTCGGTGGACACTTAGCCAAATTTGAGAAGTAAACTAACACATAACATTCAGTTGGAAATGACGGATGTGGAGAATGGCCTATCGATCAATCTACAGACCGTAGTCCACTTCCATCATTCCACAGTTACCCAGAGTCAAGAGTTGACCATGGACGGACCATCGACGGACCCCATCGACGGTCCGTCTATCAACCGACGGTCCATAGACGGGGTCTCGTTCCGTTGGTCAGAGACATGATTTTAAGACTAGGTTTTACCCCATAAATGGAAAATTGAAAGCATAACACTAGAACACCCAACATACAATAACCAGCATAAGACCAATTCGTCATACCTAGGGCTTCGATGTTTAAAATTTCAAATATGGATTCTAAGACACTATCAATCCCTAAGTCGGAAAAACAAAAAAATAATGAGCACAGCGAATTTATACAGATTCCACCCAACCCATTAACTTTCTATCATTATAAGGGACATACAACCTAATTTTTAACAAGATTAACATGCAAATTAGTCCTTAAGTCAAGACCCACAGGAAATCTATTTGTTTCCACAATCAAGTGAACGAGAATTCATTGAGCAAAGGGAAATGAAATACAGTAATTTGTAGTGGGGTGAAATGTGTTGATGATCTTGTAGCACCAACCTACGTGCCCCCCTTAAAACACCGACCGGAGAAACAATTGAAATGGAAGAGAAAATGGGGAGGTTAGGGTTTGGAAAATTCTTGGAGTTTGGGAGGTTTAGAAATATGAAGAAAAAGGAAGTGAGTGACTGTGGGAGTTAATAGGGAATTAAGGGAATAAGGGAAGAAAAAAGTTTAGGAGAATTTGAAAAGATGTGGGAGGGTAAATGAATAGTCATTTTTGTTATATAGTCTGCCGGGTCGGTCTAGTCACTCATATTTATGAACAGACAGTACCCTGTCAACGTTCATAAGTGAGTAGACGGTCCGTCGACTTGTCCATCGATTGTTCCCTAACTTAGACAAAATTATAAAACATACCTGGGATCTACGGACACCATCGACGGTCCGTCGATGAAATTTAGACCTGTCAGTTAGTCTGTAGATCTGTGCACCAAACCCATTTCTGCATAATTCTTGTGGCATTGTCCTTCCACATAGAATACCCATTAAGACATTCTTTTGTGTTTTCTAGACAATTTAAGACATTGTCCTTCAAACAACAGAATGCAATTATTCCTACAAAGAAAAGAAAAAGCTATTGTTGGCTAGAGGATACAAATTGGGTTGCCTCCCAAGAAGCTCTTGATATAACGTCACTGGCACAAAGCAAGATCCTTGATTACACAGACTTCATCAAGGTGATATGCCTCAACCACTTCAAGGGCACTCTCTGCATGCCCTAGATAGATCTTGATTCTTTGCCCATTTATCGTGAACCTTGCACCCTCCTTGTTCTCCAACTCAACCGCTTTATGTGGGAAAACTTTAATAATCAAGAATGGACCAGTCCATTTGGACTTGAGTTTGCCTTAAAACAAGCGCAACCTAGAGTTAAATAGAAGCACCAAATTTCCAACTATAAATTCGTGATTCTAAATCTTTTGGTCATGGTACTTCTTCATATTTTATTTGTAGAGGGCTGAACTTTCATATGGTTTTAGGAGAAACTCATCAAGATCGTCCAACCCTTTAAGTCTCTGTTCCACTACTTCATTCTAATCCATCTTCAGTTTCTTCATTGTCCACATGCCCTTGTGCTCTAACTCAACAGGGAAGTGACAAGCCTTTCCATATACAAGTTGGTAGGGATATATACCTAGGGAGGTCTTATATGCAGTCTAGTAAGCCTAGAGAGAATCATCAAACCTCCTTGACCAATCTGTTCTATTATCATTCACCATTTTCGACAGGATTTGCTTGATTTCTCTGTCGGACGCCTCAACTTGTCCACTAGTTTGTGGATGGTACGGAGTGGCTACATTGTGGCAAACCCCATATTTCTCTAATATTCCTTTGAACAACTTGTTGAAAAATTTTAACCCCCCCCCCTCCATCAATAATAATGTCCCTAGGTGTGCCAAATCTGGAAAAGATACTTTTTTCAAGAACGCAATGACACTCTTCCCTTCATTGTTGGAAAAGGCTATGGCTTCCGCCCATTTTGACACATAATCCACCGCCACAAGAATATATTTCATCAAATGAGAACTCACAAACGGTACCATAATATCAATGCCCCATACATCAAATAACTCGATCACTAGAATGGAATTTAAATGGAGCTCTTGCCTCTTTGAAATGCCTCCATCTCTTTTGCACCTATCACATGTCTTGGCGAACTCACGAGCATCTTTGTGGATGGTTGGCCAATAGTACCCACACTGCAAAATCTTATAGGAAGTCCGGATACCACTATAATTTCTACCCACAGGCGAGGAATGGCATGCCTCCAAAACACTTAGCATCTCAACTTCCAGGGCACATCGGCGAATAAGCCCATCATCACAACTCCGATATAAATACGGCTCATCCCAAAAGAACTTTTTCATATCTTGCATAAACTTTTTCCTCTAATGGAAGGACAAGTCTAACGGGACTATATCACTAGCCAAATAATTCGCAAAATCACCAAACCACGGAATCAAGTCATGAGAAGCAGCCAATACATGCTCATCAGGGAAGGTATCATCAGTTTCAATCTTTTCACCCAACTCTTACATGTCTTTAACCTCTACAGTTGACAAGTGATCGACAACTTGATTTTCGATCCCTTTTCTATCTTTCACCTAAAAACCAAACCCTTCCAATAGTAGCACTCATCTAATCAATCTTGGTTTCACGTCCTTCTTTTCCATCAAATACCTCAAAGTGGTGCCAAGCAAATAAGAGTGAAATTTTTCGACAGAAAATACCACCGCAAGAAGCTTTTGCTCAGTCATAGTGTAGTTCTTTTGTGCTTTATTTAGGGCCTTACTAGCATAGTATATGGGGTGAAGGATTTTATCACTTTTTTGTCCCAATACCACATCAAGAGAAACCCTACTAGCATCACACATCACCTCAAATGGCTTACTTCAATCTGGGGAAATAATTATGGGCGCAGACACAAACTTCTCCTTCAACTCTCCAAATGCCTTCAGACAACATTCATTAAAATTAAACTTACATTCCTTCTCAATTAACTTGCACAGAGAATGTGGAATTTTTTAAAAATCCTTAATAAACCTCTGGTAGAAGCCCGCATGCCGAATAAAACTTCTCACACCTTTTACAGAGATGTGTGGAGGAAATCTCTCTATAAGTTCAACTTTGGCTTGATCAACCTCTCTCCCCTTCTATGGGATGTGATGGCCTAATACAATACCCTCTTTCACCATGAAGTGACATTTTTCCTTATTTAGCACAAGGTTGCAATCTTCACATCTATTTAGAACCTCCGCCAAGTGATTCAAAGAACCCTCAAAAGAGTCACCAACAACTGAATAGTCATCCATAAATACCTCAAGAGTGTCCTTCACTATATAGGAGAATATCAACATCATACATCTCTGAAGAGTATCAGGTGTATTACACAGCTCAAAAGGCATCCTCTTGAATGTGAATTTAATATAAGGGCAAGCAAAGGTGGTTTTCTCATGATCCTCCAGTGCAATTTAGATTTTATTGTAACATGAATAACCATCAAGAAAACAGTACCACCCTTTTCCTGTAATCTTATTTAACATCTGATCCATGAAGGGCATAGTAAAATGGTCCTTCTCAGTCCATGGCCTCATTGGAACAAGCTCATTCTTATCATTAGGGACAATTGTCATTTCCCCCCTTTCTAAACACACACTGAATAGGGCATACCCAACTACTATCTACGATAGGATATATGACTCTGGCATTCAACCACTTAATAATCTCATTCTTAACTACCTTTTTCATAGGTGGATTCAAACATCTTTGGTGCTCAATACTTGTCTTGTGGTCGGGCATGAGTTGGATTTTGTGTGAACAAATACCGGCTGAGATCCCAATAATGTCTGCAATAGTCCGACCAATGGCTCGTTTGAACCTGTTTAACACTTCTACCAGACATTATACTTGTTTCACATTTAAATTTGATGCAACGATCACCGACAAAGTGTCATCTTTTCCCAAGAATACATACCTCAGATTAGGTGGTAAAACCTTAAGCTCTAATTTTGGGTCCTCCTCAATAGACGGTTTTGTGGGTGGAGATTCGTGATGCTTTATATCTAACTCCACTTTCATTGGTTTAAACCAAAATTCACCTTGATAAAGTGCCGCAACCAATGACCCATATTCTTCAATACCATCACTCTCAAAATTCATGATCACTGCCGCTAGTGCCTCAGAACCAATGCGCTCTTTGATTTGTACCTCAGACGTATTCTTAACCTTGTAGGATATAGAAGATAACGTTTGGAACTCACCACTCTACTTCATGGAATTACAAATGTTGAATGTTTCTTCTTCACTATTTCACCTAAACTTCATCTGTCGTTTTTCCATGTCAACCAAGGCGCGATCTGTAGCAAGGAGAGGCCTCCTAAGAATAATAGGCATATCAAAATCCACCTCACAATTAAGAATCACAAAATTGGCCAGAAATATTGTCACGACCAGAATTTAGACCCCAGACGAGACCGGCGTCGTTGACCTCTCATAGATCAAAGACAAGCCTACTTACGTCATTCTTACTTTACATAGGTTAATTTTTGTGGAAAATTTGAAACTTTTTGTTTCTTAACATACTTATAAAAACATTCTCATTAAAACATTATTGTTCACCATCAACCATCTAACATTAAGAGATAAGCAACTGAAAGAAATAGTTCAATTCTTATTAAGTGTATAATTGCCAAAATGGAACCAATACATAGTCTGGATAAAAACACAAAAGAAACGCTAGTGGAACATGTTTCACTACCTCAAATCTAAAAAAAAGCTAGAATATAAAACAATATCATCCTCGAAAGCATGAGGACCTACCAAAACCGAATGAATGCTGAACGTCTGGATAACTGCAGCAATAATCCTCTAGCTCTATCGTCCACCTGTGCCTGCACCTAAAATAATAGAGTTTGTAAAGGGTTAGTATACACTTGTAATAAGTATGGGTATATTCAAGCACACACCAAGGACATGCATGAGAAATAATAGCTCTTTCCTAAACATGATTTGGAAGTCAAGTCAGTGGACTTGCCAAATTGAGATTAGGAAAGTTTCCAAATTTGGATGAGCAAAGTCAATGAGCTTTCCAATTTGAATAAGGAAAGTCAAAGAGATTTCCAGATTTGGAATAGGAAAGTTATGCCATGAGAATAAGATACATCATCATACTTTTAACATTTGCACACAGCACATAACATGTACATATAGCACATATCAATAGCATACATCACATTTTACATGTAGCAAATAACTTCTTTAATATCATTCATTCATATGCCACGAGACCTTGGAATCGTGGACTTAGCATCAAGACATCCAAGAAATGAGGGCTCAACAGAAGGGACCTCAACTAGGGTGTCTTCATTAGCAAACACAAAATCTTCTTCGTTCATTCATACGTACTCCATTTCATTTCATTCATAGGCAAATGTAAACACCAGCTATAACTAGGATGTAGTTCATGAATTTCATTAGGTTCGTTGTGCAATGACCAAGAATGACCTAATGTCATTACTTGAATCTAACTCACCTTTTAACTATCCTATCCTAACACCTTTGGTATCATTCATTTCATTATGTGCATCATTTGACGCTGGTCTCATTCATTCATTGGGAACTTTAACTTTAACCTACATAGATCATGTGAGCATCATGAAATTCAGTTTCTCCCTCACACCGAAAACAGGTGGAATCACCGGCCAAAGTTATCCATATCATACTAGCGTACATGGGTATTTAACCTTGCTAGATCACTATATTGGTTGTATAGGTTCAAAGACGAGGAGAAATAAGGAGACGCATACACGGCAAGCCGGACAGTCTCATCTCAAGAGAGTTACCTAAACCTCCGTCCTTCCCAAAATAAGGCATCACCACTTGTATCCAACATATTGGTGCTAAGTATAAAGTTCCATTCCATTCATCTCATGCGTCATGGAAGCTGGATTCTAGTATGAGGAAATCATAGCTCATTAGATGATTTCTCATCTCATCATAAGAATTAAGGGTGTTAAGCTCAATACTTTCATTAGATTTTTCATAGAGACTGGTCTCTTCATTATCTTACACTCTCATAGGTGAGTATGTTTTGGTAACATTTACTTAGGATCATTTGAGATTGCTCTCATCATTTACATTAGCCTCATACCATGTTGTCACCACATATATTACCATTATCACCTTTGCTTTTCATAGTTACTCACCTCTTTTAACGTAAATGTTCATTTCATAATATGTCAATGTGTCTGGCTATTCAGTGTGTTTCACAGCCTTACTTAACCCTTATAGGGTTTCATCATTTCATTGATCATTTCCTCATTTCGTTGTTCATATCATCTTATGCCAAGGCACTTGTCATTTCAGTGTATCTTACACTCATACTTAACCCTTCTAGTGTTCATAATTTCATTACATACATCTTAGGTTTACTTACTTTTGAACGTATGCTAGATGTATGAGTCTATACACAGAAGCCATGGGGCTTCATTCATAGTTCGTTATGTGATTCATACAGTCCTAAGATTATGTAGTACAAGACTTATGTATCTTGTATATATGTCAAGATCTTTATTTCGACCTAAGTAGGTGATGTTATTCTTGGATATTTCCTTAACGTATGACTAATGTATCAATACGGAATTTCAGGAAAGTAAACCCAAGTTCGAATCACTTGGATAACATTTACATTTTTCATTGATTTTATTTTTGATCCCCATTATATTAGGACTCTAGATTGAACCCCATCATTAAAATTGTATCTTTAGTTTTCTACTTGGTTTTTCTCTTAGGTTGGCCGAGGGGTTTTGGGTTCGAACCCCCACAACCCCGTTTTATTTTTCATTATCATCTTGTTGCCCAATTTCGCCTAAACCAAGAGGTTGTGGGATCAAAGCCCCATAGCCTCTTTTATTTATTCTTAATTTTCTGTGGGAATTGGGAGGTTGTGGGTTCGAACCCCCACAGCCTCCTTATTTAAGTTTTAATTTTGCTAGGGGCTGTGAGGTTGTGGGTTTGATTCCCACACCTCACTTTATTTATTTAATCAATTTTGTCTTCTTCTTTCAAGCCTTGAGGTCGTGGGTTCGATTCCCACACCTCACATTCTCATTTCTTTAATTTAACTTCTTCACTCGCTGCCTGGAGGTCGTGGGTTCGATTCCCACACCTCCCATTTATTTATTTTAATTCTTGGTCTCTTCTTCCTAAACAATCAAACAAGTTTCGATTCCCACAGCCCCCTTTCTTTTTCTTTTTTCGCGAATTCCAGTATCCAAAGGGTGAGGTCACAGGTTTGAATCCTGGTCGCCTGACCTCTTTAAAATATATTAAATTTCCAGATTTCCAACCTTCTTTTTGAACGAAATTAAGGTACAATAAGCCGGATATTTGTTCATTATTTTTAGCTTCCTTTCATCAACATTTTCATGTTAGTTCTTACGGCGTATTCATATAGAATTTTAACACATCTTTAGGCGCATCTTTCATGAGTTTATTTGTCTAAAAGATTTGTCACTAAATCAGCCACATTTTCTTAAATGAACATCACAATTTTTCATGGATTTATGCACATAAAAAAACGACAACTTCATTAAATTTTGAGCATCAAGACGAGACCCATGACAAAGGAACATACTTGTACACACTTGCACATAACTTCGCATACACATTGATTGTAATTTTCATGATTTCACGTACATAAACATATTCACATTCAACACAAAAAAAATCGCACATACCCAAACCTACCAGCAAACATATCCAACCTACGAATCATTGGGAGCTAGTGACAGGAACATGCAACGGGGAAAACAATCCTAGTTTTCGGACTGAATGACTGAATCGTAAGGGGTCTCTTCGAAAAGGGACCAAGAGGGAAGGAAACCATACCTTATTTGATTGTTCAAGATTTGAAGTTTCTGCCCAAAACCCTCTCCAAAATCAGTTCAAGCTTCCTTAACGTCCACACCACTCGACGGACAACTTATCTTTGCCTTAACATTTTTTGTTACATTGTTTTTCTTAAAATTTCGTGTGAGTTCTTCAAGTGTGAAGAACTCTTAATATTATTTCTGTTCTTTAAGTTGTTTTGGAAGAAACCAACGTGAGAGAGATGATGAAACATGAGAGAGAGATCGTGAGAGAGTAGTCTAATATTAGGAGTTTTAGTTTGGGAATTAGTCAAACTAGGACTCCTTATTAATTTAATTAAAAACCTGATTATATTATCTTAGTGAAAGGACCAATATGCCCTTAAAATCAGATTATAAAACCTAATTAAATCACCAATATGTTGCTTCAATTGAGGCTCAAACTCAGGTGGAGTGACCCTTGCAAAATGGACCATTTCGGGTCAACCCGAGCCTAATTCATTTTTTAATTAAATTAAGTAATTAATTAATCAATTGCTTAGGGTAACTATGATATTACCCTTGGTCTGGAAAAGACCATTTTACCCCTGGACCCTCAAAACTTAAAATTTCCTCTATTAAGTATGACAAAGACTTTCAATTAAATCTTCATTTTCGAGAGCCCTGCATGGTTGGTTCCATCCTTTATAAGCTCAAATAACTCCCCAAGTTAGTTGCCATGCCCGTAGTAAGGGTTCTGAGGACTGGTATTACGCGTATCAATCGGTGTGAACCCTAGATCTAATTGCAAGCATTCTTGACACCTTAAGCATTTATCTTATTCATTTTTTTAGGGTTGTTACCTTATCCCCCCCCCAGGAACATTCGTCTTCGAAACCACTACACATTGTAATGCCAATCAGATCATAACATAATCACTATGCGTAGTCATGCAATAACAACAAAATACACAGAGATAAGGAAACATAGACTTAAGAGTAGGAAGTCTAACCTCAAGAGCTGAAAAGATGAGGGTAGAGGGATCTCATGTCGGCCTTAGCCTCCCATATAGCACCATAAACAAGATGATTCTCCACAATACCTTCACTGTGCAATCTCCTTGTTCCTCAGCCGCTTGACCTGTCTGTCCAAGATCTCAATAGGTACCTCCTCATAAGACAAGTATTCATCAACCCCCAAACCTTCCACAGGTATAATCGATGTTGGATCACCTAGGCACTTCTTCAACATAGAGACATGAAAGACTGGATGGACAGAAGCTAGATCCACAAGCAATGCGAACTCATATTCCACCTCACCCACACGTTGTACGATCACATATGGCCCAACATGCCTCGAACTCAGCTTCCCTTTTCTACCAAATCTCATCACCCCTTTCATAGGTGATATCTTCAAGTAAACCTAGTCATCAACATCCAATTCTAAGGGTCACTTTATTTTGTCTGCTTATGACTTCTACCGGCTGTAAGTAGTAGCCAACCTGTCCCGAATCACTTTGACCTTCTCTAAGGCCTCATGAATGATCCCTGGACCCAAAATGGATGACTCTCAAACCTCAAACCACCCAACAGGAGATCTACACCTCCTACCATATAGTGCCTCAAATGGTGTCATCCCAATGTTGGAGTGATAGCTATTATTATACGAGAACTCTATCAAAGGCAGATGCTCATCCCAGCTACCTTTGAAGTCAATTTCACATGCCTTTAACATTTCCTCCAATGTCTGAATGGTGCACTCTACCTGCCCATTAGGTTGAGGATGAAAGGCGGTACTTGCGTGCTGAAGCTTTTATGGAAAGATCTACAAAAATGTGAAGTAAACTGAGCTCATCTATCTGAAATGATAGGCAAAGGAATCACATGCCACCTCACAATCTCATCAATTTAAAGTCTCGCATAATACTCGGGTTTGTAGATAAACTTCACAGGGATAAAGTGAGCAGACTTAGTCAACCTGTCCATAATAATCTTTATGGAGTCATAGTGCCTCCTAGTCCTCGTAAGACCAACCACAAAGTCTATATTGATGTCTTCCAACTTCCAAGTTGGATATCAGACCACCAGGCTTAAGATGCTCTGCTTTAACCTGCTGACAATTACAACACTTAGCCACATATTCTGCAATGTCCTTCTTCATGACATCCCACCAATAGATCTGCTTAAGATCATGATACATCTTGGTGGAACCTGGATATATGGAATATCTTGAACCATCGGCCTCTGTCACAACTTTGGTCCGCAAATCATCCACATCTGGTACACACAGCCTGTCCTGATACCTAAGTATACCATCACCTTCCAATGCGAAAGACTCATTCATTTTTAACAACACTGAGTCATTCAGCTCCATCAACACAGGATCAAGATGCTGACCCTTTTTTACTTCAACTACCAAGGATGATTCAGAACTAGGATGAACTTAAACACCCCCATTAGTAGAGTCAACTAATTGCACACCTAGTCTTTGTACTTTTTTTGCCAACTCCTTCTTATAGTCCTCAACGCGGGTTGTACTCCCCATGCTCATCCCGCTCAAAGAATCGGCTACAACATTATCCTTACCTGGATGGTAGTGCACATTTATGCCATAATCCTTTAACAGCTCTAACCATCACTGCTGATGTAGATTCAACTCCCTCTGTGTGAACACGTACTGGAGACTCTTATGACCTGTGAACACATCCACATGCACTCCATACAGATAATGTCTCCACAACTTTAGTGCAAACACCACAGCTGCCAACTCTCATTCATGAGTGAGATAATTCTTCTTATGAACCTTGAGCTGTCTGGAAGCATAGTCTATCACCTTACCAGCCTGCATAAAAACACAACCCAAACCAACCCTAGATGCATCACAATAGACAGTGTAATTCTCACCACACTTAGGTAGAGTAAGCACCAACGCTGAAGTGAGTATGTCCTTGAGCTCCTGGAAACTCTTTTCACAAGTCTCCGTCCATTCAAACTTGGACGTCTTCTTCGTCAAAGTTGTCAGTGGGCAGCAATAGAAGAAAAGCCCTCCACAAACCTCCGGTAGTAACCAGCCAATCCCACAAAGCTACAGATGTCAGTAGGAGTAAGGGGCTTTGGTCAGTTCTTAAGAGCTTCGGTCTTCCTGGAGTCCACCTATACACCTTGATCAGACACAACATGACCCAAGAAGGTCACTGATCTCAGCAAGAATTCACACTTGCTGAATTTGGCATACAACTGATGTCGTCTAAGTACCTTTAAGGTTAGTCTCAAATGTTGTTCATGCTCTTCCTTGGTCTTAGAGTAGATTATAATGTCATCAATTAATAATATGACGAAAAAGTAAAGATATTCACAAAATACCCTATTCATGAGATATATAAACGCAGCAGGTGCATTCGTGAGACCAAATGACATGACTAGAAACTCATAGTGACCATAGTGCATACGAAAGGTTGTCTTTGGGATATCTCCATCCCTAACCCTAAGATAATTGTACCCTGAACGAAGATCAATTTTTGAAAAGAAACTAGACCCTTGGAGTTGGTCAAACAAGTCATCTATTTTGGGAAGTGGATGCTTGTTCTTGATAGTGACTTTAATGAGCTGCCGATAATGGATACACATTCTAAGGGTCCCATCTTTCTTCTTTACAAACAACACTAGAGCGCCCAAGGGGTTATTCTCGACTGAATGAAACCCTTATCAGTGAGGTCTTTAGACTGCAGCTTCAACTCTTTGAGTTCTGGTGGAGTCATTATATAAGGAGGAATTGAGATTGGTCTAGTATCGGGTTCTAAATCGATGTCAAAGTCAATCTCTCGAAGGGGAGAGACTCCACGCAAATCTTCAAGAAGCACATCTAGGAAGTCATTCACTACAGGCACTGAGTCTATGGAAGGAATGTCATGATCTAAATCATTAACACTCACAAGATGACATAGTAACCTCCCGGACATCATTTTATTGGCCTTAAGATTTGAAATCAATGGATAAGGAAGACTCGAATTGTACCCCTCCCAGACTAAATCTTCTTCATTAGGGAAGTGAATCTCACCACTCTACTATGAAAATCCAAGCAAGCATAACAACACTAAATCCAGTCCATGCCAGGAATAACATAAAAAATCATGCATGGGTAACTCAACCAAGTTTGCACACATAGTCTTACCACTTACAACTTTTAGGCAGTCCTTGTATACTCTACAAGTTCTTACATTTTCTCCTAAAGGTGTACTAACCACTATAAGATCATGCAGAACTTCAGCCAATATCTCAAAAGTGAGAGCAAGTAAAGGAGTTACAAAGGAAAGCGTAGACCCTGGCTCAAGTAAAGCATAAACAGAAGTTTTAAATACTTGCAACATACCTATGACCACATCAGCGGACTTATCCTTCTACTCCCTACCCTTCAGGTCATAGAACTTGTTCCTCATAGGAGGCTCGGCTGCTGCTGCACCCTGTGTTTTTGGCCTAGGCTGAGTATTATCTTCAGCCTGACCTGTGTTCTTTAGGCAGTCTCTAACCGTGTGCCCACACTTACCACAATCGAAGAAGGCATTAGTGCCCTGTCTACACTCTCCGCTATGATCTTGGACACACATAACACAATTCTTCTTAGGACGTTGCATCTCACCTCCATTGCCCTTCTTGGGATCAGGTCTACCTCCTTTAGGTGTTGTACTCCTCTGAGAGTTAGATTTCCCAGAACTCTGTTGCCCATCCTTGAACATGGGCTGCTCACGGACTCAATAATTGTTTTTGTGGCCTCCATGGTTGGCTCATTCCTGATGTTGAGGCCTAGCCCTCTGAACATCATGAACACATCTCTTCTTGCGGCTGTCCTCTACCTGCAGGACATGCACCATTAACTTTTAAAGGTCCATATTATCATGGAGCATCGCAGACTAACACTCCTCCTCCACATCTCTGTTGATTCTCGTGAGGAACCTGCTCATCTCATCCCTGCTGTTCGAAACCAGGGAGGTACCATACCTGAATAATTTCAACAAGTCTCAGTACTCTCCTCCTTCTTGCTACTAAATACTAAGGAAAATAACATACCTTTATAGTTTAACAAACTTAAGAGAATACTCCTTGACGGTCATAGAGCCTTGCTTAAGGTTGATGTACTCCTCAATCTTGGCTTCCCTCATCTCTATGGGAAGAATCTCTCTAAAAATGATGTATTGAACAGCTCTCAAGTGACTGGCACTCCACCAAAAACTCGTCTATATTGCCACATCTTGCACCAAGTCTGTGCAACATCCTTGAGCTGATAAGAAGCCAGTTCAACTTTCTCAGTATCTGTGGGCCCCATAGGCACCAAAATCTTATGTACCTCGTCCATAAACTCCTGAGGAACCTCTGATGTCTTAGACCTTGTGAATATAGGAGGTTATCCTCGTGAAGTCACGCAGCCTGTCAGCCATGCTGCGAACCGGTGGGTTCTCTCTTAGAACATCCTGCCAGTTAACTTGGCCAGTCATAGCCTGAGCCTACATTGTTATAGGCTTTGCCATCTGAGCTAGAGATTCCCTCACCTCAGCATCAGTCAACCCAACTAGCTTAACTGGCATGGCCACTCCTTCAGCTGGAGCGTGAGGTGGATTCTGATTACCCCCAGCAGCTGCTCCTCCTCTCCTATGACCATTAGCTCTCCAAGTGTTCATTCTCTGAAAAACAACTAGGATTGATGTAAGACAAGCTCATAACACCAAGAACTCAGACATTAGAAAAAGCACAATAAAATCAGAAGAAACGAAATTTTCCTACGTATCATGCAGTCTCTAATCCTTGATAGTGGTGCACTTTAGTACCATGACTTAGAAACTACTCAATGTGGTTGATGTGAACTTATATTCCTCGGAATTTAACCTAGTGCTCTGATACCAACTTTTCACAACTAAAACCTAGACCCAAGACAAGATCGGCACCGTTTACCTCTCAGAGATCGCAGACAAGCCTACTTACGTCATTCTTACTTTACATAGGTTAATTTTAGCAAAAAAATTGAAAATTTTTGTTTCTTTGCATACTTTCAAATACATTCTCATTAATACGTAATTTTTCACCATCAACCATATAACAATAAGAAATAAGCAACTGGATGAAATAGTTCAATTCTTATTAAGTGTATAATTGTCAAAATGGCACCAATACATAGTCTTAATAAAAAGAGGAAAGAAACGCTAGTGGAACATGCTCCACTAGCTCAACTCTAAAACTAAGCTAGAATATAAAACAGCAGCATCCTCGAAATCATGAGGACCTACCAAAACCGGATGAATGTTGAACGTCTGGATAACTACAACGATAATTCTGTAGCTCTATCTTCCACCTGTGTCTACAACTAAAATAGTAGAGTTTGTAAAGCGTTAGTACACACTTTTAATAAGTATGGGTATATGCAAGCACACACCAAGGACATGCATGAGAAAGAATACCTCTTTCCTTACAACATGATTTTCGTAAGTCAAGTCAGTGGACTTGCCAAATTAAGATTAGGAAATTTTTCAAGTTTTGATGAGGAAAGTCAATGAGCTTTACAAATTTGAATCAGGAAAGGGTGTGATCTTTCCAGATTTGGAATAGGAAAGTTATGCCATGAGAATAACATACATCATCATACTTTTCACATTTGCACAAAGCACATAACATTTACACATAGCACATATCATATAGCATACAACACATTTTACATGTATCACATAACTTCTTTAATATCATTATTTCATATGCCATGAGACCTTTGAATCATAGACTTAACGTCAAGACATCCCATAATTGAGGACTCAACAGATGGGACCACAACTAGGAAGTCTTCATTAGCAAACACAGAGTTTGCTTCGTTCATTCATACGTACTCCATTTCATTTTATTCATAGGCCAGTGTAAACACCAGCTATACCTAGGATGTAGTTTAAGACTTTCATTAGGTTCGTTGTGCAATGACCAAGAATGACCTAATGTTATTACTTGAATCTAAATCACCTTTTGATTATCCTATCCTAACACCTTTGGTATCATTCATTTCATTATGTGCATAATTTGAGGATGTCCTCATTCATTCATTGGGAACTTTAACTTTAACGACATAGATCATGTGAGCATCATGGAATCCAATGTCTCTCCCACACCGAAAAGATTAGAATCACCGGCCAAAGTGACCCATAACATGCTAGTGTACATGGGAATTTAACCCCACCAGATCCCTATATTGCTTATATAGGTTCGAAGACTAGGAGATATGAGGATACCTATACCCGGCAATCCGGACAGTCTAATCTCATGAAAGTTAAGTGAACCTACGCCATTCCCGAAAGAAGGCATCAACGCTCATAACTAGCCTATCATTGCTCAGTATAAAGTTCCATTACATTCATCTCATACGTCATGAAAGTTTGTATCTAGTAGAAGGACATCATAAGTTATTAGAAGATTTTTCATCTCATCATTAGTATTTAGTGTGTTAAGCTCAATAGTTTTATTAGATTTTTCATAGAGACTGGTCTCGTTATTATCTTACACTCTCATAGGTGAGTATGTTTTGGTAATATTTACTTAGGCTCATTTGAGATTGCTCTCATTCTTTAAATTAGCCTCATATCATGTTGTCACCACATTCATTATCATTAGCACCTTTGCTTTTCATAGTTACTCACCTCTTTTAACATAAATGTTCATTTCATCATATGTCAATGGGTTTGGACATTCAGTGTGTTTCACACCCTTACTTAACCCTTATAGGGTTTCATCATTTCATTGTTCATTTCCTCATTTCATTGTTCATCTCATCTTATGACAAAGCACTTGTCCATTTAGTGTATCTTGCACTCATACTTAACCCTTCTAGGGTTCATCATTTCATTATATACATCTTAGGTTTACTTACTATTGAACGTAAACTAGACTTATGAGTCTATACACACAATCCATGGGGCTTCAGTCATAGTTAGTTAAGTGATTCATACATTCCTAAGATTTTGTCGTACAAGACTTATGTATCTTGTGTATATGCCAAGATCTTGATTTTGATCTAAGTAGGTAGCATTATTCATGGATATTTTGTTCATGTATGACTTATGTATCAATATGAAAGTTTGGGAAAGGAAACCCAAGTTCGAATTACTTGGATAACATTTACATTTTTCATTGATTTTATTTTTAATCTCCATAATATTGGTACTCAAGATTGAACTCCATCATTTACATTGTATCTTTAATTTTCTACTTGGTTTTCCTCTTAGGTTAGTCGAAGAATTGTGGGTTCGAACCCCCACAACCCCTTTTTAATTTTCATTATCATCTTCTTGCCCAATTTTGCCTAAACCAAGAAGTTGTGGGATCAAACCCCCCACAACATCTTTTATTTGTTCTTAATTTTGCTGGAAATTGGGAGGTTGTGGGTTCGAACCCCCACAACCTCCTTATTTAAATTTTAATTTTGCTACGGGCTGTAAAGTTGTCGGTTCGAACTCCCATAGCCTCCTATCTTTATTTTTAATTAAAAATGCACTAAGTTAGACGTGTGGCAGTGAGGTTGTGGGATCGAACACCCACAGCCTCACTTTATTTATTTAATTAATTTCCCTTTCTCCTTTCTAGCCTTGAGGTCGTGGGTTCGATTCTCACGCCTCCCATTCTCTTTTATTTAATTTCATTTCTTCACTCGCTGCCTGGAGGTCGTGGGTTCGACTCCCACGCCTCCTATTTATTTATTTTAATTCTTGTTCTCTTGTTCCTAAACTAGCAGACTCAGTTTAGATTCCCCAAGCCCCCTTTTGTTTTTCTTTTTTCGCGAATTCCAATATCCAAAGGGTGAGGTCACAGGTTCGAATCCTGGTGGCCTCACCTCTTTAAAATGTATTGAATGTCCAGATTTCCAACCTTCTTTTTGAACAAAATTAAGGTACACCAAGCTAGAAATTTATTCATTATTTTTAGTTTCCTTTCATCAACCTTTTCATATTAGTTCTTAGGGCGTATTCACGTACCATTTTAACACATCTTTAGGTGTATCTTTCATGAGTTTATTTGGCTAAAAGATTGTCACTAAATCAAACACATTTCCTTAAATAAACATCACAATTTTTCATGGATTTATTCACATAAAACAACAATTACAACTTTATAAAATTTTGAGCATCAAGTCGAGACCCTTGCCAAAGTCACATACTTGCGCACACTTGCACATAACTTCGAATACACATTGATTGTAATTTTCATGTTAACATTCAACACAAAAACATCACACATACCCAAACCTACCAGAAAACATACCGAACCTACGAATCATTGGGAGATAGTCACAGGGACATGCAACGGGGAAGGAACCCACACATTTTTTTATTGTTCAAACGTTGAAGTTGCTGCCAAAAACCCTCTCCAAAATCAGTACAAGCTTCCTCAACATCCACACCACTCGACGGGCAACTTATATTTGCCTTAACATTTTTGGTTACTTTGTTTTTCTTAAAATTTCACGTGAGTTCTTCAAGTGTGAAGAACTCTTAATATTACTTTTGTTCTTTAAGTTGTTTGGCAGAAACCAACGTGAGAGAGATGATGAAACATGAGGGTGAGATAGTGAGAGAGTAGTCTAATATTAGGTGTTTTAGTTTGGTAATTAGTCAAACTAGGACTCCTTATTAATTTTATTAAAAACCTGATTTAATTATCTTAGTGAAAGCACCATTATGCCCTTAAAAATCAGATTATAAAACATAATTACATCACCAATATGTTCCTTCCATTGGGGCTCGAACTCGGGTGGAGTCACTTTTGCAAAATGGACCATTTCGGGTCAAACCGAGCCAAATTGGTTATTTAAATTAACTCATTAATTAATCAATTCCTTAGGGTAACTATGATATTACCCGTGGCCTGGAAAAGACCATTTTAACCCTGGACCCTCAAAACTTAAAATTTCCTCTGTTAAGTCCGGTAAAGACTCTTTCAATTAAATCTTCATTTTTTCGAGAGCCCTGCATGGTTGGTTCCATCCTTTCTAAGCTCAACTAACTCCCCAAGTTAGTTGTCTTGTCCGTAGTAAGTGTTATGATGTCTGGTTCTACGCGTATCAATCTGTGTGAACCCTGGGTCTAATCGCAAGCATTCTTTACACCTTACACATTTATCTTATTCATTTTTTTAGGGTTGTTACAAATAAAAATGACTCCACCTTCACTAACACATCGTGGAGTATACCAATAGGCCTCTTCACTGTTCGATCGGCCATTAGTAACCGCATCGCAGTGGGCATTGGGTCACCCAAACCCAACTTCTTATAAATAGAGAGCGACATGAGATTTATGCTTGCACGAAGATCACATAGTGCTTTAGCAAAGTGTAACAACCCGATAGTACATGGAATAGTGAAAGCACTCAGATCTTCTTTCTTTTGCACAAAAAACCTTATAGAAATAGCACTACAATGTTGCATTCGGTCATCTTCTTCAAAACTTACTGATCTCTTCTTAGTAACCATATCTTTCATAAACTTGGCATAACCGGGCATTTTCGCAAGATCATCTACCAAAGGGACATTGATTCAACATAGTAATAAAAGGCTGGTATTTACCATCCTCGGTCTTCTTCACCAATCTTTGCAGAAATGGTGGAGGTGGTCTAGGAACGAGAATCACCTTTTGGGGCATCTCTGCTTCTTTCACCGATTTATCTACCAACTCACCATTATCTCCCACTACCTCATCATTTTTTCTCACCTCATCTTCAACTACAGAAGACATAGGTGGATCAAAATGGTTTGCTTACCCCCTCGAGTAGTGACTGTCATACATTTTGGCACTATTGCTAGGAAGAGTACCCGGTTGACGTGGGTTCACAAAAGTAGAAATTTGGGCCATTTGCAACTCAAAATGCTCAATTGAGCTGCATGTGCATCCATCTTTTTCCCAATATTAGCCAAATCACTTCTCAATTCTTTGATATGATCATCACTAGCATCAAACCTTTTAATCATCTTTTGCAACATATCTTCAACTCGCGCCATACTACCTCCACCATCCCTAGGAGCAACTTCCCAATTTTGAGGTGGAACATAGGGCCCACTTTGGTCGCTTATGTTACCATAGTTACCTCGGTTGAAGTTGTTGTCGCGGTTATAGTTCCTATTTCGAACATAATGGCTCTCTATGTTGTAATTCCCATAGCTCCGACCTTGATTTCCTTGACCCTAGCACCAGTTCTCCTGATTGGAGCCTTGGGCGTTCGGTCAAAAACCCCGTAAATGGTGCCTATCATCAAATTCGTGCCGCATGGCGGGATTACTCTACTTCTACTCTATAAATAGAAACTCAATAAGCCTTTGAGCTCTAAAATAAAATAAAAAATTATTATTATGGCAGCTCTTGCAGTTTCAGAAAGGCTTTTTCAAATTTCACAAGAAATCCAGGAAATCGAGAATGAGTTGGGTCAACGCCGATTTGCCTTAAGAGCCTTTTTGAGGCACCTGCGTCCGGCAAGCCCTGCCGTCGTAGGAGACCGCATGCGTGCGGCAAATGAAAACATAATGCACCTCGAGACGAGACGACAAATGCTGCGAGATGAACAGCGAGCGCTCATTGTGCAGGCTGTCACCCTCGGCGACCGGAGAGACTAAGAAAGAATATAATAGTTACAGTCTCTTCCGTTGTGGAAGTTTATTTACAGAAATAAAGGAATTCCATATTGTACTCCCTATTTGCTTTTCTAGTGCTACTTTCCTTGAAATAAAGATCGTTGATAGCCATAGCATTTTCTCAATAAAGAAAGTGAGTAGCAGTGTACTGCTGAATTGAACTCTCTTGTATATTTAATTGACAAATTACTAATGCCTTAAGCTCGGGATATATATATATATATAAATTCTTGGAAAAATTATAAAACTCATGTAGTCACCCCTTATGTTACTTACTCCATTTCTTTTGTCAGGAATAATGGCCTTAGATAGCGTTTATCTTATCTTTCAAAAGACCTTAAGCTCGCTATATTAACCTATAAAAGTCTTCCGCTTTCAAATGTTATCTTTCGCATGCCTTTCGAAAAGCATTTCAAAAGTGTCATTTTTTTTGTATTTTTTGTTGAAAAAGCAAGAAGAAATGGCACATTATTAGATAAATAGTGCAGGCATGTGTTGCACTTTTTTCGAAATTGAAAGAGCTCTTTTGAGGGGCGCAGCGGAATTCATTCAAAAAGCAAGACAGAATAGGCTCTTACTGCTAATGAAAGAACTTCCCTTAAATCAAGATATTAGCTGTGGGACTTCGGTGCCTTAAGCGGAAGAGTGGATTTCTTTCTGGCTGCTACACTCCTTTCTTATTCTCTTATTCTTTTTTTCTGTCTCTGAAGTGAGTGAAGTCAAGCTAGCGTCAGCAAATCGGACATAAGCAATACACCCCATCCTTTAGAATGACGATAGTGATTCTCTTCCAGTGCTTTAATTAAGAGAAAAAATAGTAACCTATAAGAAGAAATTTTAGGAATACCCGAAGCCTAGCTCTATCGGAACTTACCTCAGCGACTTCCTATCGGCTTCAAGCTATTATGCCCCACTAATGAGGAATAGGCAACTAAATCGAAGTCTTCATTTCCGGCTTTCGTAACTCCCAGGTAACTTCACCCTAAGCCTACTATACCATCTCCCGCTTCAAGGGCTGCTCTGCTCTGTCTGAAGATAGGGCTTTTAGTATAATATCAAGACTGACCTCCTGCTTCTGACTATGACTGATTTGCTGATGTTGAGTTCTAAATGCTCTAGCTTGATTCTCAACTCTTAAGAGGGCCTTTAAAAAGACTTAGATCGAGGAATCTCAGCAAACATAGGCATTTAGCTCAGATTACGCATCTCCGACTGAAAACTGAGGAGCGCAAAAAGAGAGTGAAAATCGGTAAGAAATTACTTGACTTCAAATCAGTCAATCCTAAACAAAATATACTGATTATAGGCTCTACTGAAATACTGAAACGAATGAAATCGAAGTCAATCTTACTCAATACTTGAAATAGGAGTCGAAAGCCAATCATTTGAGATTTATGCTTAGGCTTCTTCCTTAGCAAAGAGAAAGTAAGAATTTGAGATTTACCCCTCTAACTCAAGAAAAAGAGCTGCAACTATTTCCTCAGTCTGACTAACGTGGAAGTCTAATTGATTTCATTCCTAGCTAGAATTGGGAGTTGAAAGCCAATAGGATTGAAGTAAGATTCTTTCTCTTTAAAGTTACGATTGTTCAAAGTTCAATTTGATCCGGGTAAAAAGACCTAAAGGCGGCCAAAAGGTTCTTGGGTTTCTTACGCTTTTATCTCTGTCTCTGCTGTAACTTCTAACAACAATAGCAATTTATCTTCCTTTCTGGCTTAGCCTGTTGCGTAACCGAATGAGTGTAATGAAAAGATACGTGAGTTGAACATAAAAGCTCTATACTTTACAAGCAAGAGATTGCTTCATTCAAGACAGAAAGTTCCTACAATACTAAAAAGGGAAAGCTAAAGCAAAAGGGCCAAGAAAACCCCTGCGAAAGCGCATACGAATTATTCCTTGCGCTGCATTATCATATAATAAGATAAAGGCCAGTCACTTCGACTCCTTAAATAGTGGCAGCAGGTCTTTATCCTTCGCTTTTGGGTTGAGTTTACGTGTCATCTTCAGCCTACCTAGGAAAGGGCTACCTTTTTAGTAAAGCATTTCCCCCGGAAATAGCCTTAGCTGGATTTCTTTCTTCGTAGAAAAGTGGAAACAAGCCTTCGTATAGGGCCAGGGCCGCTTAGTTGCATCCTTTAGCATCCTATAGGCCTAGGTCAGTCAACTTTTTTTATTATAATAATTTGGTCTCTTGCCCCGGGGCATTCCTTTAGTAAGTAATCCGTGCAAATGAGGGCCTAAGGCTATTCCTTGCTGCGGAGCTAGCATTCACACCGCTTTCCTCATGTCAGCAAGCTCGGGGTCTAACCTCATCCTAAAATGACTTCTCCAAGCCGTAGATGGAAGACCAATAATGATACCTCCTTAGCTATAGCTATGGGAAGAAGTACGATGCTTGTAGCCAATTCTACCTCTTAGCGAGGGCTTGACAGAGTTCTAATAGGGGATTCCGGTATATCGTATAGTTGTTAAATCTTGCTTTTTGGAGCGCTCTTTTCATCCAACTCTTTATTGAATAAAGAAAGAGATTGAGGAGCGTAGGGGCTTATAGTTTAATTGGTTGAAACATACCGCTCATAACGGTGATATTGTAGGTTGGAGACCTACTAAGCCTACCTTTTCACCTCCAGTGGCTCAGTAAAAGTACCCAAGATCTAAATCTAGCGAAACCACACTGCTGCCGCTTCCCTTCAGGCAATACGCGATGCAGCCGAATGAGTTTCACTTGAAATGAGTTGATAAGTGTAACGAAAAGAAAGACATAGGGAATAGTTCAACTCATATTTGAGATACGTATCACTCAAACCTATGTATCTTTCAGTGAAACTCCTTCCTTCGTTCACTTCAAACGTCGTATTCTATACGTAATGAAAAGATACATATAAAGGAGATGAATGCTTCAAGCCAATCGGGCGGGCGTCGAATGAAATAGGTAGCCGGGTTCTCTTTCTACAACCCTTTTGAATGGATGAGTTTAGAAGGCTGCCGGATAAGGAGAGCCTTTCAAAGAATTGTTGAAGCAGCCGGGCATCCACGTAGGACCTGTTGCGAAGTCTTCCCTACTCAAGGGAATAGAGCGATTGTTGCAATCAGAGAAGCCAGCCCCGACTGTGCATCGAGAAGTTCGTCTAAGCATGAATATTTTATTTTATGAGGAACGTCGATGTCTCTCTATGGCGTAGATAGATAAACCCAAAGCTAGTCTTGATGGACAATAAATGCCCGCTCCGCTACTAAACTCACTTGGAGAAAGCAACTAGGTCCCGAAAAGAAAGGGGCAGGATATCAACTCATTTTTCCCATTGCATGCGACAACTAGTCGAGAAAAAAGGGAAGAAAGCCTAAGCGAGCGAGACAAGAAGGAATGTTGGAGCTATTCCCTTAGTTGAGTCCTTGCCTCTGGCTTGGGTTCTTAAGCAATTGGGCGGATTAATACTGTATTACTGTATCATTCTGGGCAAGATAGTCGGAAGCGAGCCAAAGGGTCGGCTTACTTTCTGGAAGAAGTAGCTGCTACTATGATCATATCTGTTGTTCGCATATCCGCTCAAGCAAGCGTGTCCCAAGCCGGCCAAGCAGTTGCTTTGAATCGGATGTGAGGAATTGAATTACTTTAGTATATTAGTATAAATATATCTTTCCCGGGGAAAGATATGATAGTAGCTTGTTGCACGGTCTCTCTATTGATTTATAGTTTGAGGATTCGTAAGAAGGTGGGGTCGATTTCTTTCTTTGTTGTTGATATCCTACAGATATTATGTTATTATATATTTCATCCCTTTGTTTTGTAGATTCATTATGTTAGTGCTTTTATGGGAATGAGTTGATAAACGAAATGTTCCTTATTCCCTATGTTTCGTTACTTCATTTATCAACGAAATGAGTTGAACATAGTGAAACGAAATGTTCCTTATTCCCTAATCCCTATTTCTTTCTTTTCGTTTATCATAATAGCAACGAATACGTATCTCAAAAGCATCAAGTTCGGAGGCACCACCTGTAGCGAATCCAAACATACCCAACGCCCCCTCGTCTGCAGCTGAAACCCCCCACTCTGATTCTTCCGGCTCCCGAGGAAAATCAGCCTTAGACGAAAGAAAGGAGGAACTTATTCTTTCAAATATAAAACGATCTCGGGGATGTCCTAAGAGTTGCGGATTTCAATGTGACAACCAATTTGAGCTTATCGAGGAGATGAAAAAGGAAGCGGGAGCTAAAAAGAAGATTGCCCCACGATCAATTCCGCGTTTAATGGGATTAGGGAATACCAAAGTCACGTCCAAGATGGACGGGGCGGAGGGAAACCTAACGATTGTTCCAATCGAGAAGGGGGGAAGACAAGAGTACTCAACGGGGATAAGGGATCCCCCCCGGGTAGAGGAAGTAAAAGATGGCTCGCTTTTGGGAGGTAGACTTGGGCAGCAAGCTATCTGTTGTCCTGACCCGAAAAGCAAAAGTAGCTCGAGCCAAAGGAGACAGCGAGGGGTCGAATCAAAACCTTTTTTTTCTACGCTTTCTTCTATTACGAAATGGAGAGTGTTGTTATAGTCCTGCTACTTTTAAAGCATTTCAAGTAGTAGCATCTCAAGCCAGATAAAAAGTGTTTCCATCAGATCAGGGCTTTAGGCAAGCTAGCTAGTCAGTGAGCCAGAGAGGGTAGGAGTCACTTGACTTGGAAGAAGAATTCTCCTAAGCTTGGCACTAGGTGATCTATGTGTCAAAGGGCTACTTTTCTTCCTATCCTTTCCCTTACCGTGCAGCCTATGCATCAATCCCATTCTACCGATGTGTACTTCTTTGGAACAGCTTTCCCGATCCCATCATACTCTTTACCTTTCTTCCCCTTTTTGGTATTTGCTATCTTGTGGTCCGGTCCCTTATTTTTAGGCTTACCACGTGGCTGATTCCTCTTGCAACATCTGTTGGGAGGTAGCATCCAATAGATATATCTACTAGGCCTTTCGTCGTGGAAGCAAATGGAAAAGCAAAAGCGGAAACAGCTAGATTAACTGCCGAATCAGTCGAACTTGAAGCCTCCGCTCCTATGTCAATGGTTGGGATAGCTAGCTTACCTTCTTAGTTAGGACATTCAAGCTTCCAGTCTAATGACTGGACACGACCAACACCGACTCTCTAAGCCCTCGTCTTTACAGGAATTGTCGCAGCTGAGCGTAGATGACTTCCCGCAGATTGGGCTACTTCTATTTATCAATATAGAAAGAATATCCTACTTTTCCATCAAGACTAAAAGCGAAAAAGAACCTCTCATCTTGGGATGAGACCCTGGAAGCTTTGGCCCGGCATACTACTATCATATCAGGGATGAAAGGTGATCATTTCTTGTTCTGAGCAGCTATGGCTATTCATTTGAGTATTCAGGTAATGAATAGTCAATGAGCGAAGGGCGCAGTTACCACAGCTATGAGTTCAAGCGGCTACACTATAGTAGCAGTTCATTGAGGCTCGACAGACCTGGGCTAAGGAGATGATCTGGGTAAACCCCCTTTTTTAGTGAGGTAAGGCACCTCCCACTTTCTGCTAGAGCAAAAATGAAAGAAATCGTGTATGTAATCTGCCCTCAAAGAGAGCTCAGCTCAAGAGGACTACATTCAACAGAAGAAAGAATGAAAAAGGAATTCCTACAGGGATAGGCAAATTGAAGGCTTTGGGACAACATATTAGAATAGACAAACAAAGAAAGACAGAGATAGGGTGCATTGAAGAAGATGACTGGTGATTCTTCACTTCTTTCTTCTCTTCGTTCTCCATCTAAGTTCCTTATTGTTTCAACTGCAAACTCCGAAAAACTATACCTCCTTATACTGCTTGCCGTTTGTTAGCTACTCTAGTTCTTACTCCAAGTATTCCGTTCGTTCAGACTCTCCATTCTGGTTAACTCGGTAGAGTGGCAGGCGAAATCCGTCTCTCTTTATAGATATTGAGATAGATATTGAGTAGGTAGGCGGCTAGTCACTTCTTACTCGTGTAGTGAGAAAAACCTTATTTTATTCTTAGTTCAATCACGAGTTGAAGGTTTGCGATAGATGTTGCCTTTCCTGGATAAACGATCTCAAATCGGCTTTTTTATTGTTGGAGATCTGTGAAAACAATCGGTTCATTTGTCCCTAGTTCCGGTTGGAAGTGTCATCTGTAGCGGAAATCGATATATGTATTTGTATAAATATAAGAGATGCTTTTTGCTTTGTCTTTTAAGCCGGATCTAGAATGTATTGGTAATGATCTCTCCCCTGCCTATTTGTTTGGAGGGTTATAATGATTTTGTGACTTTTTTGGATTCTTTCTCTCGTCTTACTACTGTTTATCTGAAAATATCTAAGGATGAGGTTCATTTTATCCTTCCTTTGAGATGAATCTTCAAAAGTCTTTATGGTCTGAAGCAGTGTTAACCTAGGTTTACCTGATTAATAGGGATGCTTTCCGTGGTATTGAAAGGGACCTGTACAAGTGTGAAATCCTAATGCTAAAAACTTTATTCTTCTACTTAATTTGTAAATGTATCGAAGTCCTGGGTAGTAAAGAAAAGTGGGATGCTATATTTCCAGGATTGGGATTCGTAAATATGTTAATAGATTCTTGATCTATATCTTCCATTTTTGGGTGTGTGTGTGTTATGTCTATGTAACCGGGACCTTTCATGAGAAATTGGATCCTAGAGCTGTGAGATGTGTCTTCTCTGGTTATCTGACATCACAAAATGCTTTGATCCCATTACAAAAATCAAGTATGTCTCTATGGATGTTACTTGATTTGAAAATCAACCCGATTTTCATGACCCAACCAAGAAAACCTTGAGTCATCAACAAGAAGAACCTGAGTCAAGTGATCAGCCGTCCTTTATAATCCCTATGTCATCTGCCCATAGAGAAAACAATGCTACTACTCCTCCAGGGGAAGATGCGGTCAAGACCAATTAGTGGAAGACATACTGACCTGACAAGGTAAGAGAGGACTCGTTGTCCCTTATGTTCCTCTTGTTAAGAGCGAGGATCTTTCCCTTGAATTGGGAAATGTTAATATGCCTCAAGATGAAGAGAGTGAAACTAACCCTGAAACTTCTGATCTTGATCCTACGATTGCAGTCAGGAAAGGGGAAAAAGAGCCTGTACCTAACACCCTTTGAACTACTATATATCCTATCCAAAATTGTCATCCTCCTACAAGGACTTTCTTCCTCATGAAGAAGGAGTAGAGACCTAGCTTTCCTCGGTCTGTTAAAATGTAATGCTATACCTTTTGTCCTTAAGAATCGGTTGGGTATAGCGGGAAAGAGTTTGACAATCTAGTTACATATCACATAAGATGGGTACTCCCGATATTGTCTTGGGAATTATCAGTATATATAGTAGCGTACTGGACTCCATCTACATAAGTAGAAACATTCAAGAATCACTTGAAAGTTCTTATTTCAATTTTCTGACTCTCATCTTGTTAACTGACTTAACCGCAATACTTATCCAAAGACAGGACAAGTTGAAAGAGCTTCGGTAGTTACACTTTCTGTCTCGCGTAAGAAAGAGAGTTTAGAGTGCCATACAAAGAACCTTAGATAAGGGGATTCCTCCCATTGACTGAAGTTCAGATTCAACCTTCCACACAAGGCAATCTTCTGATAGAGGGGAAGAGGCAGAGCACAACCGATTCTGTGGCACAAGATGCGCTGGTATTGCAAAAGCATGAATGAGTTCACAACGTTTGAATAAGCTACTCGACCGACTAAAGCTAAAAGGAGAAAGGGAGATGACTCTAGTTGTTGAGTACCCTGAGGAAGGTACCGGATCGACTTCTAGTTGTAGCGGATCTTACTTAAATCAGTTCTAGCGCTTTCTCTTGATTCTTTTTTTGAAAGATCTTTCCTTACCTAAGAAAAGACCTAAAGGAAGAAAAGGAAGCCTCATAGACTAAAGCCTCTGTTCAGTTCTTGCTCCGGTTGGTTTAAGACTCAAAGGAGACTAACAAACTACAACAAAAGCAAGTGCGCCGGTCAGATTGACTAAACCAATGCAACAATCAAGAAGGCGATCGAGAAGACATGAGTTCCCAAACTATAGTATAAGTCTTTATCACAGATGTGAGCTTCCTCTCATCTTACTTCCCGCCACAAAGACAATAAGAGAAGGAAACCTCTAATAATAAAGAAGATTTACTACAAATGGATACACATACCCTTGATACAAAGCAAGAAAGAAAGCAGTCCTCGCCTCGGTGAGCCCAGAAGTCAAGCAAGAATCGACTTCACACACTAAGAATATCATCATTATCTGAGAAAGAGCTTAAAAGATCAAATAAGATGAAGGATTTTCCTTTTTTTCATACTACGACATTGTCTAAGCTAAGAGAAGGATTTAGGACTGACGGAGAGATTGAGTCAAGCACTATAGCACAAGGATTATCATTCGCTTGTCTCAAAGATTCGAAGAAAAAGAACCTTCTCCGCTACGGGGGAAGAAAAGAATAGACTGGGGTACGGATTTACTTACTATTCGACTCAAAGTGGAGGACTACCTAGATTAGAATGAGGATTCAATATTTCGTGATAGTTATCATGGATTGAAAAGGGACGGGCCAATAGCAACGCAGAAGTTTCATACAAAGGTGCCTTGAACAAGCAGGGAAAAGACGTTTAAAGCGGAGGGAAAACCAATCTCAGAAGGGATGGATGAAAGGGAAAATTCCTGTGATTCTTGGTTAGCTGACTAAGAGCGGATGGGGCGGGCAAAGAGAGCGGCATTGCTATAGGTTCGATTCATCAATGTCGGTATCTCAGTCACAGATTGATGTTGTCCTCAAAATACCCCTTAGTTTTTACTCAACTATATCCGTAGTATCAGGATTTCGACCACCCAATCGTTCTTATGGATCTCGGTATGTTTGGCTAACTACGATGGAATAGAGCCATTATAAGTAGAACCCCTTCTTACGATATGTCAGATAGAGCGGGATCAGTCACGTAATAGCCCCCAGCCCTTTCCTTACGATGATTCATGCCTTGATCGTGCCGTAAGAATGTCGTATGCAAATGAATTCACTTTTGGTATAGAATAAATGGGCGAAAGCCCGATGCAGCAACTTGCGAGGGGTTGTGCTTTGCTACTTGCTTTGGTTTCCATCTATTGTATTTATCTACATGGGAATGAATTCGTCCGTCAAACCCGCCATTTGTATGCACCCGAACATGTTCAATCGACCTTCGGCGTAAGCGATTTCGTACTGCTATAGGCTCTAGTTAGGACTTAGATATGAACACCCCCCCTCGTTAGAATCCACCCTAAAGTTTCTTAGTAAATAGGGATCGTTCAGTAATGACCTAGTCTTTCGCGAGACTTCAGGTTTACCTCTTTTGTTAGGTCTCGAATTCTCCGTTATGATCGCGTTTTGTACCCCTACTAAGAACTTGAGAGACTGAACTATGACTCACGGAAGCGGTATATTAGTGCCTTATGCGGGAAATCCTTGCTTGACTTGTTGATCATCTATCATTACTGGCAAAGCAAGCATACCGATAATCAACTCGCTTGAGAAAACAATTCGAGAAGGAAGACCCCAAGCCAGCCCAAGCAAGAAAGAGGAACTAAAGTCAACTAATGCTTAAGACATCCAAGTTCGGACATCTAAGCCAGTTCCAGTCCTTCCATCTGCCTCTATCTCAATAGCTTTCAAAATCGAGTGATTTGATTAGCTTACATCGGAGGATGGTCTAAAGCTGGCCCTTGCTATCAGTCCAACCAAGGGCACCCCTTCCTAGTCCGCTTAGTCGGTTGAGTAAACAAACCCGGATTCTAATATGGGTCGAGTAGTGAGTTCCACTTTCTCTTCCGCAGCAAGCCTAGTCTACTTTCGTAAAGTCAACAAGGCCTTACGTTTATCGTTGTTCCCAGACCATGGCGGATACCACCATTGCAATAGCATAAGAAGAATCCGCATATTAGTAGGGAATGTTCCTAACTCCTAACCTCTAGACTGAAACTTCACCTGAAAGCAAGGCTTGAGAGCAAAGGAACCCGCGCATTACACTACCAATCCTTGGGCTTGGGCTTTACTTATTCTTATTTACAACAAAGGAAAAACCCAGCCAAGTTCTTCTAAAGTCAATCTTTCTGGCAGCTATCTAATACCGGTCAAGAGCTGCTATTGGACGAACTTTCATCAATTCTCTTTCCGGTTTAGTTTCCAAAAGGTGTCAACCATAAAAAAAGATCCTGTCCTTCAAAGATCGATCTGATAATTGCTTAAGTAAGGTAGTCGCTTCTCTTTTTCGGTATACTGCTCTGCTCGCAGAGCGAATTAACATAAATCTTTCCGAATATGAGGAGGAAAGTGAGATCGTTGTCCGATCTTTATCGTTGAATCCCCAAATGTGCATCTTCGAGTGTTTCAGTCGATCCCCAATCTCCCAGTATCAATATTTCGGCTGCTCAAGCCGGTACAGGTACAGAAGTGGCTACAACGGAGCAGCTTACTCCTGAGATGGATTTACCGATTGAACTAGATTTACCCACCCTTTTCACCTTTTTTCTGAATTATGGAATTGAAGTTATCTAAAAAATGAACTGACAAAGTGTCTGTTCATGGAGATTGTTGTAGTTTCCGTAGTTGCAAGAATTTCTCACGACTGGGTTGGTGTGAAGTCTACCGCCTGTCTAGCCTATGCTTTGCATGAACATCTCAATGTCCAAGATAAAAAGAACGAGGGGAAGAATCGACGAGGCGAGTGTTCTCGAAGAGAAAATCGTGATGGAAAAAGTGTGAGGAGAATTTGAAACTCGAGATGTTAGAAGGTGCAAAATCAATGGGTGCAGGAGCTGCTACAATTGCTTCAGCGGGAGCTGCTATCACTATTTGAAATGTCCTTAGTTCCTCGATTCATTCTGTGGTGCGAAATCCATCATTGGCAAAACAATTATTTGGTTATGCCATTTTGGGCTTTGCTCTAACCAAAGCTATTGCATCGTTTGCCCCAATGATGGCCTTTTTTATCTCATTCGTATTCCAAGTTCGTTAGTAATCGTTTACGGTGGGTGGATAAGAAGGAAGGGATCCCTGTGGTTAGACTAACTGGCCGAGAAGGCTAGTGAGGTTCCTGCTATGGTGAAGTGAAAGATCTTTCACTATAGTGGGAAGAAGACAGGTGGGAGCGACCCGAGCGAGAGCAAAACAAGTTTCAGTGGTGGGCTGTCTTCGCGGTCCCATTTCATCGGCTTTTTCTAGGCAAGAGTCGCTCGAATCGAAGTCAAGGTGAGATTTGGAACCCACATTGGTCTATCCCTTTTCTTTGATAGGCGTAGAAAGTAGTCGTTGAGCTACTTCTCACTGAGTTACTTACAGAGGGGCCGTCGAGAGAGATTTGCATGTGTTAGCTAGCCTCATATCTTTCTCAATGTCCGGACATCTATCTAATGCCTTCCTGCTTTCCGGCCTTTCACTTCCCGCTTGAGGAACAGTCTCTGGATGTTCCAGTAGCTTTGCTTTATTCTAAGTCATTTTTTACAAGACCAGCTTGAAGCCTGGATTTTGAATTCGATTCTATCCTGCTGGGTAATTAAGGTAGTTTTTTCCTGCTCTGAAGAGAGACCTTGAGGGGGAACAGCTGACCTAAGACACTTGTTGTCTGATTGCGCCATCAGCGAAATCGTCTTTTTTTCTGCGCTAGACAAGAAAGAGAAAGGGGGAAAAGTA